>NC_083897.1:31910417-32213133 GCF_032452875.1 Bos javanicus | reverse complement strand
GATAAGTCACATATGGTAAAAGAAATCTGTACATCTCTCAGGCCTTATTTCCACAACGAAGCTTGAAGATAATTGCTGCAGAATGTTCACATACAAGTGAAAGTCTCTCTGACACATTAAAGAGGCACAGTTTGAACATACTAATCAAGCTTTGATACTGGCATGGTTCCAACTGACTGATAAGTACACCAGTATCTCTTGTCCTGATCACTGATCTTAAGAATGCACAATTTTGATTCTTATCCTCAGAGATAATACTGAATGCTTCAAGGTAATGTCATTAGTGTATCCAGGTACATTATGTGCTTATATTCACTAAGCATATACTTAATTTCTCCTTTGTATGGAGTATAATTAACATGTACCACCCTCTCCCTATGGTGATGAAAGAAGCTTACAACCATGAAGTTATTAATAAGAAATTAAACAAGTGGTTGAGAAATAGGGAGGGAGGAGATGAAGCTTTAGAGAAGAAAATATGCAAACTAAATAATATTGTGAATCATTTACCCTCACTTGAACTGAAAGCTTACTCAGCCTTAGTTAAATCTTGGGAAGTAATAGAATTATAAAAAATGGCTTTTGCAAGATATCCATCTACACACAACTTGAAAAACTATCAGTATACTGTAGCTGTGTGTTGACTAGTTTCTGAGGCATCACTGTCCCATGAATGGATCTCATATCCATGATGATCTTCAAAGATCTTGAATTTGGAGTGGTTTCTATACTCTGAATGAGGATTAGGTGATACATCGGCCCCAGAAAGTTCCGAACACAAGATGAGAGCTCAGTAAACACAGTACCTACTCAATGTTTTTGGAGAAGGAAATAGCAACCCACTCCACTGTTCCTGCCTGGAAAATCCCACGGACAGAGGAGTCTGGTAGGCTACAGTTCATGGGGTCACAAAGAGTCAGACATGACTGAGCCATTGAGCACTCAGTGTTTTAGAGGGCAAAAAGACAAAGGGTTCATAGTTTAACACTCACCATCAGAGAAAAGCTTACATGTGCACTTTTGCCTACCTGACTAGCCAGAGCAGGGGTCAGCAAACTGTAAAGAGCCAGATAAGAATATTTTTGGTTTGGTGGTTTGCACAGTCTCAATTCTGTCACTGTAACACAAATGGAGCTACAGACGATTTGGGAACAAATGAGTGTAGCTGTGTGCCATAAAACTTCTTTTATGGACACTGAAATTTGAACTTAATATAATTTTTACATCTCATGAAATAGTCTTCTCTTGAATTTTTTCCCCACCACTTGCCAAACTCTGCACCAATCACACATAATGATCATCTGTACCTATCTGTGTTCATCCTGAGTTGTAAACGCCTCTAGACCTCCACTTTTCCAACAAGGCTGAACATTCTTTCCAATGTATGCTCCCACAAACGACTGTGTGTTAATTCTCATATACAAGATCAAGCCAATAACTGGTCAAAGGCAATGCAGTTAGTATCAATGTGGTAATATTTTACATGTGGCATGAGTCAGAAGACTCTTGAGAGTCCCTTGGACAGCAAGGAGATCAAATAAGTCAGTCCTAAAGAAAACCAACCCTGAATATTCATTGGAAGGACTGATGGTGAAGCTGAAGCTCCAATACTTTGGCAACTTGATGTGAAGAGCCGACTCACTGGAAAAGACCCTGATGCTGGGAGAGATTAAGGGCAGGAGGAAAAGGGGATGATGGAGGATGAGACGGTTGGGTGGCATCATCTACACAATGGACATGAGCTTGAGCAAACTCAGGGAGATGTTGAAGGACAGGGAAGTCTGGCATGCTGCAGTCCATGGGGTCACAGAGTCAGATACGATTTAGCAACTGAACAACACAAGTCAGAAGAGACGGACACCTTGCTCAGTTACAACACAAGAGCCCTTCAGTCCTGATGCTCCACTAGGGTCTTATTAAGCCTCCAGGCTAGGTTCCTGAAAGGATTGCTTTCTAGGACGCACTCAATTTGTTTACTTGTCTATTAATTAAAAAAACGCATATCAAACCCTAACCCTACTTTGGGTAGCTGTGCATTATGTCTGACTGAGACATATTAGAAACGGAAAGAGGACTGCCATACACAAAACTTTTTAAAGCCTTGTTTCTGCTTTGCCATCAGGCAGTGTAATTGAACCATTCTCTGAGCTGAGATTCTTGTCCCTGAGCTGAGGTCTTGCAGAAGCCTCTCTTTTTAGAGTCCTCAGACGGTTGTGGCTAGGCAACTGAATTAGGTAGCAGGTATTAGGTACCAAATACAATAAGACACTCAGACTCACACTGAGAGTGGTATCTTACTTAATTAGAAGACAATTTTAAACACCTACCAGTTGGTTGTGATTTAGGCTTATTATTAGATTTTCAAATATATTTAAAAATAAAATATTGTTTTATGTTCTATTAGTAATCCTTTGGCTCTTCTACTTTTCCTGTTTTCTCTTTACAACATTCCTTAAAGTGATAGACATTAGATACAGTCTGTACTGTGAATTAACCAGAACTCATAAAAAATGTAATTATCTGTAGGGTAGAATTCTCACAAGGAATAGACAGAAAACTGGTCCTACTTCCTGGCCATTAGAGTATGATTAAATGCAGCCCTGTATGTTGCCAATGGGCTGTCTTCTGCATGCAAAGATGGAGCTTGGGATTCACTTCCTATTGGGCACGCTTGAACTTGGAGATGTTTGTCCCACTGAGGGCCAGATTTACACTCCTCCAGTCCCTGCCCCAACCCTTGTGACCTAGGGCATGCATCTGCCTGTGGGTGGACTGGAGAAAGGGGTACAGTTGGACTGTGGGAAAGAAGACCATTAATGGCCCACGGAGGGACTCAAGTTCTGGCCTTGGCCTCATTAGCACCATCCTCTAATCCACGGAGCTTGCCTACCACAGGCTCGCAGTAGAGAAGCCTTCCAGGCATAGACAGAAAAGAAATCAGGCTGCAGAGACGATTTCACCCCCTATCAAACAACCAGACAACAATTGGGCTACTAAAAATGCTCCCATAAACAACGATAGCAAAATACATCTCCAGACCACAGAGCCCTCCAGAAGCTATAAAAAACTGATAAGGAATATTCTGAGGCC
Source organism: Bos javanicus (assembly GCF_032452875.1). Classification (NCBI taxonomy): domain Eukaryota; kingdom Metazoa; phylum Chordata; class Mammalia; order Artiodactyla; family Bovidae; genus Bos; species Bos javanicus. The sequence goes on along the minus strand of NC_083897.1, from coordinate 32,210,043 downwards.
TCAGAAAACAAAATTTAAACACAAAGTACAAAAGAAAACCTTTTGGAAAAATGAATTGGAACTTACATTTAATGGTGTGCTAAACACAACCCTGGTGATTTGGAAAAGTTAATTACTTTTACAAAACACAAGCAGCTCTCTGTCATTGGCATTAGCTGATCCATTCTCCCAGAAACTATTAAAAATCCAGTGTACTCCCAACTATATAACTATATATATCCAACCCTATCAATAGTAACATTAAATGTGAATGGATTCAACAATCTAGCCAAAAGGCAGAGACTGCCAGACTGGGGAAAAAACAAGATTTAACTATATGCCATCCACAGGAGACACACTATATTAAAAGCTACAAATTAAAAAAAAAATAAATCAATGCACTTCTATTTCTGCATTTGATATCTACTATAGTGGAAGTTGGCTGACATAAATTAACACGTTGTAGTTCCTAGAGACGTGATGTTACTTGACCCGTAGTAACCCAGCAAATAGAGCAGGTCTTCCCTAGCCCACATGCTGGTGGACTGGTATGCATCATAACATGGTAATCAGATGTCATGAAGCCAAATGACAAGACAGACATCTTTAATTGCAAAGTCTCCCTTCTGGAGGAGACAGGATGTACTATATTTAAAAGACTGCTGTGTGGCTTGTTTATAATTTAAGAGTGTCTCATAAAATGCCTTGGAAATAGCTCTCTGTTAGCTAGAAAAACCTTCAGTTAAATATATTTTTATGAGCTTTTCATTAACAGAGTGCCGAGGCCTTGATGCCGAGGTGCCAAAGCTCCCCACGTGGCTGGAAATCACTTGGCACATTTTCAGTCACTTACGTCTCTGTCATAGGTCCAAGGTTTGCAATTAAAAATGTAATCTTTTTAGCATGTGCAAAACCCAAAGGCTTGAAGTACTATGCATTGAATATGATTATAATAGTATTTGGCAACTATTCATGGATGGCACATATTAATTTATGTAAACCAGGCATAACTTGGAGCACTTTCTCATCAGGACCACAGGAAAAATTGAAAAGCTGGTCCCTGCTCATTGAAGGTTTTTTTTTTTCCTTGCTTGTTTTGGTTTTTGTTTTTAAATCGTCACGAATAGAGATGAACTCAAAATCAAGGTCTCTTTTATGACCTTTTTCACATGCTTGGAGTCCATTCAAATTAACATTTCCAACTAATAAAAAAAATAACTTACTTCACAGGATTATTCTTAGGTTTTGCCTTTTCAACAGCCTGTGAACAGAAGAAAAAAATGCAATTAGACAACATTAGCAGGCATAATCTTTGCAACTAGTTACCAAAACAATAAGCAATATAAAACGCTCTTCAGAAACATGAGGAGTTAACCAAGGCAGGCTGCTGGAGATAAGCAGACTGGAGGTGCAGAAAGCAATTTCCGTCTCCTGGGGAGCATGGTTACCAGTCCAAGTACAGCTTTCAGACACAGGCAAGCATAGCCACAGTCGCCTGGGAAGTTCAGCGGTGCCCATGCGAGTGGGCCCTTAGGCTCATGACTCCTTCCTCCTCTTCTCATCTTTTCCTTACATATTTTTTAAACCTGAGCCCTCTGCTTCTGGAAAACAGAGATCATGAAGAACTCCCCCACTCTACTCCATCCTTTCATGTTCTGGAAAACAGCTAATTTCAAAAAGGACCACACTGCCGTCCACATGCTGAGACTCAGTCCATCCTTCCTCCTGACGCCCCTAAATTTTCTGCATGGTTTGCCTTTCTATTTGGTCTGACCATCTGTTGATCACTGTAAAGGGACTGATGACTTACAGAGATCTTGTCTCTTGGGTAAAAGAGGACAGAGACTCTGGTTTATTGTTTCTTTTTTTCTGTTTGTGTGTTTTCAGCTCAAATAAATTGAGATGTATACCCACTAAGGAGAGACCAGGTGTTTGAAATGGACCTGTGAACTTTGTTTATGCTTGACTTAGGACTGAAATTTTAGAATGAAAACTATAAGCTCTCTGTGTCTGTCTGTATGTTTATATGTCTATAATTCAGAAGAGTCTTTCCCTCTAATTATGTGAATATGCAATATTTTCCTACCTCTGGATAATACTAACCAATTAGATTTTATTTTGTTTTGTTTTGTTTTACATATTTACTATTTTTTTAAATTTTATTTTATTTTTAAACTTTACATAATTGTATTAGTTTTGCCAAATATCACAATGAATCCATCACAGGTATACATGTGCTCCCCATCCTGAACCCTCCTCCCTCCTCCCTCCCCATACCATCCCTCTGGGTTGTCCCAGTGCACTAGCCCCAAGCATCCAGTATCATGCATTGAACATGGACTGGCATCTCGTTTCATATATGATATTTTACATGTTTCAATGCCATTCTCCCAGATCTTCCCACCCTCTCCCTCTCCCACAGAGTCCATAAGACTGTTCCATACATCAGCATCACTTTTGCTGTCTCGTACACAGGGTTATTGTTATCATCTTTCTAAATTCCATATATATGTGTTAGTATACTGTATTGGTGTTTTTCCTTCTGGCTTACTTCACTCTGTATAATAGGCTCCAGTTTCATCCACCTCATTAGAACTGATTCAAATGTATTCTTTTTAATGGCTGAGTAATACTCCATTGTGTATATGTACCACTGCTTTCTTATCCATTCATCTGCTGATGGACATCTAGGTTGTTTCCATGTCCTGGCTATTATAAACAGTGCTGCGATGAACATTGGGGTACACGTGTCTCTTTCCCTTCTGGTTTCCTCAGTGTGTATGCCCAGCAGTGGGATTGCTGGATCATAAGGCAGTTCTATTTCCAGTTTTTTAAGGAATCTCCACACTGTTCTCCATAGTGGCTGTACTAGTTTGCATTCCCACCAACAGTGTAAGAGGGTTCCCTTTCCTCCACACCCTCTCCAACATTTATTATTTGTAGACTTTTGGATCGCAGCCATTCTGACTGGTGTGAAATGGTACCTCATAGAGGTTTTGATTTGCATTTCTCTGATAATGAGTGATGTTGAGCATCTTTTCATGTGTTTGTTAGCCATCTGTATGTCTTCTTTGGAGAAATGTCTATTTAGTTCTTTGGCCCATTTTTTGATTGGGTCATTTATTTTTCTGGAGTTGAGCTGGAGGAGTTGCTTGTATATTTTTGAGATTAGTTGTTTGTCGGTTGCTTCATTTGCTATTATTTTCTCCCATTCTGAAGGCCGTCTTTTCACCTTGCTGATAGTTTCCTTTGATGTGCAGAAGCTTTTAAGGTTAATTAGGTCCCATTTGTTTATTTTTGCTTTTATTTCCGATATTCTGGGAGGTGGGTCATAGAGGATCCTGCTGTGATGTATGTCAGAGAGTGTTTTGCCTATGTTCTCCTCTAGGAGTTTTATAGTTTCTGGTCTTATGTTTAGATCTTTAATCCATTTTGAGTTTATTTTTGTGTATGGTGTTAGAAAGTTAGATTTTAAATCCCTTACACTAAAGGAGCTTTATTGTGATTGACTTAGAGATAAGAGATAAGTATTCATATAATTGGCCATTCCCAATACTTCAGAGGGGCTTCCCAGGTGACTCAGTTGGTAAAGAATCTGCCTGCAATGAAGGAGACAGATGCCAGTTTAATCCCTGGGTCAGGAAGATCCCCTGAAGGAGTAAATGGCAACCCACTCTAGTATTCTTGCCTGGAAAATCCCATGACAGAGGAGTCTGGCAGGCCACAGTCCATGGAGTCACAAAGACTCAGACATGACTAAGTGACCCAGCATGCAGGCACACACACCATATTTCAGAAATATCCTCCTCCTCCACATACACCTGCTTGGCTTATGACAGGATGGGGAGGGAAGCACAGAGGGAATGGTCATGGGTACATCTGGGGATTTTTAGATCTAGGATGGGAAACTCTATACCCTGTATTGCTCCAGCCACCTGGCTGCACCTGCTTGGTGATAGAAAGGCCAAAGTACCCATTTCTAAAATCATTTTTATTAGTAGATACCACAAAAAGGCAAGAGCTGACAGACAGCTCCGATCAATTTCCTTCCATGGAACCTTTAAGAAAACACACACCAAATCATCGAAATGAGGAAATCTCTGGGCCTCTCGGCCTGCGTCCCTTAGACATGGAGCCTGGTCCCACTTTATTGCTGAACCCATTGATCTGTGTACAGTCCATTTATCATTCATGAAAAGAGCTAGTGATCTTCACAGTATATTAGAAGAAACAACTCAGATCATCTGTCAACAGCCCTCTTATTTCTGTTTCCCTCTCCACAGGGATTGCATCTCCTTCGATTCTTCTGGAATTAAAATGTTGCTAAGCAACACAGCTGGGGGTGCTGATGGCAGAATGGCTACAGTCTATCAAACTGTTTAAGCACCTGGAGGGTTTTAGTGATGATTTTTTTCATACTTCTGTAGCATAATTGTGTAATCAGAACCAAACTTGTACTCCCCCAGATTCTTTTAGACTGTAGAAATAACATTCAGAATGGTAAGCGTTGAAGCAGTGGTTCGCCAACCTCGAGGTTCTTCAGACCCTTTTAAAAGGTATACACTTGGAGACCTTTATATTTGTGAACCCTGGAGTGGGTGATGGCTAAGAGATGAAGAGAATACTGTTACAAATTCGAAGGCAGAAGCAACCATGTGTAACAGAGACGATTTATAATCTAACATTGGATTGACATTCCGAGTGACCAGTGCATAAGCATATCGAAACTTTCAATCCATAACAACAACCCAAGCACTTGGAAGCAATTTGTTTGAAATTGATGAAATATTTCCTCAGTTTAGACATTATTGTTGGAAATCCAAGTCCTTTTCTTCCATTAAGTCTCAGATTCTATTGTTGGATAAATATCCATTAATATTTGGGTACTTTTTCTTCCCTGGTGGCTCAGAGGGTAAAGAATCTGCCTGCAATGCAGGAGACCCAGGTTTAATCCCTGGGTCAGGAAGATCTCTTGGAGAAGGAAATGGCAACCCATTCCAGTATTCTTGCTGGAGAATTCCATGGACAGAGGAGTCTGGTGGCTACAGTCCATGGGGTTGCAAAGAGTCAGACATGACTGAGTGACAAACACTTTCACTTTTCACTTTGGCTTGATAGGCAAAAGTTATTTTCTCACCATCTGTGCCTGAGGTTGAATTTTCACAAATGGTGGAATCACAAGAAAGTGAGGGAATGAGGTAACAGGTGAAAATGAGGAAACAAGGACAGTGTCTGGCTGGCCCGTCATCTCTTACAAGTGTTTAAGATATGAATGCCTATCTCTGAGCAATCCCTTAAAGGGTGCTGAAAGGAAGAACCAGTGTCTGGCAAGGAGTAGGGGCAAGACCTTGACTATCACTACAGAATGTAGCCAGGCTGCATACCCACGTCTGCCTTCTCTACCACCTTTTCTCCCCCACTCCCAGCTTGTGGAATAAGACATGGCAGTGGGCTGAAGAGAAGCCATTGTGGGAATCACATGAATCTACTTTTCCAAATCCCTTAAAATCCAAACTAATCTGTTCCTGAAGAAGAAAGGTTACCATGAAATAATGGGCATGGGGTTCCAGTGGTTTTCCTTTTTTATTACTATTATTTTGGCTGTGCCACGGGGCATTCAAGATCTTAGTTCCCTGACCTGGGATGGAACCTGTGCTCCCTGCAGTGGACTGTCAGGGAAGTCCCTGTGGTTTCCTTTTAAAGCAAGCTGGATGTGATGGGCTGAGCATGCCACTGGCAGGAGATGGGAAGGAGAAAAATCAAAGTGACATTGCTTAACCTAGCTTTGATTCAGTGATATGCTTTTGAAAATGTCCTCTCTTCTCTGTGCATCAGGACTTTCAATTAGACCCAGTTATTTCCCTCTGATCAGGAGGTACATAATCATGTTCACGGCCAGTCTCTTTCAAACATATGTCTTTTTATACAGCCATTATAGGAAAATAACTTCATTCAAATTAATTTTTTCTAGGTTGCTTGGCTATTGATAGAAAATATCTATGCTCAGAGGTTTTCTTTTTTTTCCCCTTTGGTATTTAACCCAAGATCATTTCAGAGTCCCCACAGCTCTAGTCAGATGCTCTCCTGTCATCTTCCCATGTGCTCATCTCCAAACGATATGGTTGCAGGGAATGTCTTCCAGGCACGAGAAACAGCTCATCATTTGTGTTCTCCACTTTCACTGTATTTTGACTTTGTTTTATATATAATATAAGGAATTCTTAAGAGACTACAAAGAAAAATTAAGTGAATTATTTGTGTGCAAAATATACATTAATACTTTAGGGCAAATAAAAATACTTTAAGGGAAAATAATTAAGTCTACAAAATATACAAGGACAAAATTCCTCTTTTGAAATCTTGGGACAGGAAAAGACGAGGGAAGTCAAAGTGAAATGATACAGCGTTAAGTCAGTGAGCATTAAGAGGATTACATATTGGGATTACAGCTAATTTTGAGTTTAAAAACATACATTAAAGTAATTTAAACTGATTGGAAAATGGAGGTTAGATAGTTAACACTTACGCTGCTTTAATTTGTAATGTCTATATGCTTTTTAAAACCTATATTCTACTTATTTGCTGTCATGTTTCCCCAACATGATACTTATCTTTCCATCAAGGAAGTTCTAGCCTAAGATAGGATGATAAATTAAGATGTTAAAAACCATAGTCCAATATGGTGCAATGAGAGGCAATGAGCTATATGTGGAAAGAATGCTGTGCTAGAAATCCACAAACCTGGGTTCTATTACCAGGTTTGCCATTTCCTAATCATGACATTTCCATCATCATGACATTGGTGACGCAGTTAACACCAGTGAACCTCAGTTTCCTCATTTTAAAAATGAAGACCATCATTCCTGCCCTGTCTACACCAAGAGTGGTTGTGAGTAGCCAACATCAATGACAGTGTTCTAGAAAACACAGCATACTAAGCAAAAAGGTGCATCTTGATTGTGACTGCATTCCACATGGGAATTGGTATTGGTGCATACATTTTTATTTTAACTAACTGAATTTTTAATTGTTGATTTACAATGTTGTCTTAGTTTCAGGTGGACAGTAAAGTGGTTCGGATATATATTATTTTCAGATATTTTTTCATTATAGTTTATTACAGGATATTGCATAGAGTTCCCTGTGCTACACAGCAGGTCCTTGTTTTTTACCTATTTTATATCCAGCAGTGTGTATCTGTTCATCTCGAACTCCTTATTTATTCCTCCCACAGATTCCTATATTTTTTACAGCCAGAGAGTTGATAGGCTTTCTGACCACTGACCAGGTTGCAGTATCAAATCTACGCAGTTAATCCAACTAGGATTATAGAAGCCATTCTGCTCCTCTCTCCATATCAGTAGTAGTTCTGGGCTGAACAGAATGCTTCTGTCTGCAAAGTCCTACTTGAGAAAGACTTTGATGTGTTTAGATCCTGCCAGACCTAGCCCAGCAGGAGAGAGGGCCCTCTACCTTCATACAGGCCTCCGAACCTCGGCTGGGGTTTGTGTTGGTGGTAGAGAGGTCAAGACACTTGAGATGCTGTGGAGGCACAAGTGCATGCCACTCTCCTCACTCTCTCTTCCCCTACAAGGAAGCCTAGGAAGCATCATTCTTTTCTGGGTGACCCCTCCTTTAGCTGTCCCTCCTCTCATGGGCTTCCCTGGCAGCTCAGTTGGTAAAGAATCCACCTGCAATGCAGGAGACCCCAGTTCAATTCCTGGGTCAGGAAGATCTGCTGGAGAAGGGATAGGCTACCCACTCCAGTATTCTTGGGCTTCCCTGGTGGCTCAGCTGGTGAGCTCAGCTGGTAAGGAATCCATCTGTAATGAGGGAGACCTGGGTTCTATCCCTGGGTTGGGAAGATCTCCTGGAGAAGGGAAAGGCTACCCACTCCAGGATTCTGGCCCGGAGATTTCCATGGACTGTATAGTCCATGGGGTCGCAAACAGTCAGTCATGACTGAACAACGTTCACTTCCTTTCCTTTCATACCTTACTCCATCAGGAAGGCTCTTTGCTTTTGCACTAACATTTGACCCTGAGGTTGGGAAGCTCCAGGGATGAACTTCCTCCATGATATAGGAGCTCAAGAAATTATATTCCCAGGGAGAAGAAGTTGTCTCCTTCCAAGGAGTGCTCATGACCTAATTCTTCCATCATTACCAGTGTTGTACTCTTGGTGGTATCCTGCTAAGCAGCAAATTTATTTCCTCAGGAGGAATGATGTGGCTAAGGACATGCTTAAGTTGCTCCCTCATTAAATCTAACTTCCTAAAAAGAACGGCCTTGTCTCTCTGTGAGGTAGAGAATCCTTTTGCTGCACCAAAGCTGAAGTGACTCAAGGACCACTCTGAATTACATGAACCATCAAATGTAGTTCTCATGAAAAAACAGAGAAAATGAAAGAAAAAGGAAGGAAGGAAGGTGGCTCTCTATTGAGTCCCATCCTCCTGTGTAGACAGAACATCATATTTCTTTAGGGAGACAAATCTACCTAGAAAGCACTTAGGAAATTTTGCTAGTCATCTGCTATATACTGATTGAACTTTGTCAAAATTCTTTGGTAAGGTAATCCTGCCCTAGTTATTAATATCATGCTGTGTTATTCTAGTTCAATAGACATGTATATTATAGTCACAAAAATATTTAGAGGATCTTTTGGGGCTTTTAAGAAGCATGAGCTGAATATTTATATCCAGACTTATGCCATTATACCCGCTGAGACTGACAGAAAACAAACTCAGTGCAGTATGTTTCCTGTTCGTCAAAAGTAAGCACGCAGAAGGCCTAGAGCGATTGAAGCCATGGATTCATTTTGCAAGGCTACAGAGTTGGGGACTGCTTATCTTCTTAATCAATAACCATACTGTCAGTGAAGCATAAAATGTGATTCTATTACTATTGCTCTACATGCCTTTTACATTCCCTGTTTATATGTTTGTTTTTTGTTACTAGCAGATACACCCAAGTTGCGTCTATATATTACATTTCTTGATTAAAAAATGAAAAGTCAACCATTCAGATAATTTCAAATAACTAAATATTATACTTCATGGAAAAAAAGAGACGAGCAGTCAACTGCATTGGTTTTCTGTTTCTATGTTTTATCTTTAACTTTTCATGGGGCTGCTCTGCGAGACCTAGCCATACTTTTATCTAATGGCATGTGTTGGTAAATTGAATTGATTGCCTAAGTTCAAAAGAGAAACTCCTCTATGAACAAATGAACTCACCATTAGGGTATTCAGATGGTTAAAAATCAATACCTACAGAATTGGTTAAATCAATTAAAGAGACATATCCTGAGAGCACTTGCCCAAATATAAAAATGATTTGCTTAATTACAGCATTTAAATAGAGTTCACTGGAATGAGTGAAACAGCAAGAGGCTTATATCATATCCTATAGGCTGAGTTATCAGCTGGCAGCATGCACACACAGCCAGGATTGCAGCTGAAGAGGAGAAAATGGCACTCAGCATTTCACAACACCTGGATGCCTGCCTGAATTTCTGACACTACACCCAGGTATGGCAACACATCTTCCCTAGCTTTGGGGTATCAGGCTACTCCCATTTTAATTTAATCCATTAAAAAAGCTTTTAATTATTTGTTTACTTTTGGCTTGCTGGGTCTTCACTGCTTTGCAGGCCTTCTCTAGTTGCAATGAGTGGGGGCTACTCTCTAGTTATGGTGCTCGAGCTTCTCACTTCAGTGGCTTCTCTTGTGGAGCACACACCCTAGGCACTCAGGCTTCAAAACTTGCAGTTCCCAGGGTCTAGAACCCAGGCTCAGTAGTTTCGGCTCATGGGATTATTTGCTCTGCAGCATGTGCAATCCTCCTGGACCAGGGATTGAACCTGTGTCTCTCCTGCATTGGCAGGAGAAATCATTGTTTTTGATGCATATATAAGGCAGGCCTGTGCTGGACATGATGGGTGCAGGATTTGAATTTTGACAGGCAGATACTGGAAGAAATTTGCTTCAGGTGTCTGGCACCTAATAGCCACTCAATAAACACAGACTGGGTTAAATATCTGGGTCTGATTGTGGAGTCTGAGAGCCTGACTGCTCTGGGTATGAGACAGTGCCGGTAGGTAACCAGCTCTGTGCAGAGGAGAAAAGAGCAAAAGCTGGGCTCCAGGATCACATGTTTCTGGATCCATCCTGCAGCTGCCCACGAGGCTTGACTTCACACCCCAGTGAAGAGGGAGTGCAGAGCAGACTGGACACGGTACATGTCCATTCCTTCTTCACTCTTCCTGCAACTATAGCCTCACTGGAGACCTCTTATTTCTCATCAGGACAATAGCTCTGGCCTCTTCTTTGGGCCACTGGTCTCCCTATTGTTACCCCATTGTATGCTCCCTTTTGATCATGAATCCTTCATGGCTTCCCAAGTCTCACTGAATTCTTGATCATCTTCACCCTCTCATGACCGTGCCAACACCAGTTGAATAAAGGCCTCGTAGTGGGTCCTACCTGTCCTTACATGTGTATTTCACCAACAGGGCAACCTGCAGGAGTTTTTTTTGAGCATCTTGTCCAAAGATGATATGATAACAGAATTTAGAAGTGCCAGCATTCCATGAAAGCTTGCTCCCTCCAGGCTAGCTCTTTTTCTGGATATAAAACCCTTCAGTAAGATTCACTTGTCAACTGGAAATTTTGTTTATAACTCAAGTTTTGGTATATTGTAACTTCATGAAAAATGCACTATCTTTGGTGAAGAAGCACATTTCACTCCTGAGTCATCTATTCACACTAATTATTCTCTAAGTGGAGTAAATATGGAGACACGAGGCAGAGCATCTCAGTGTTGGCTTCTTTATTCTCCATATTAGAAGGGCCAAGGTAAGTGGCATTTGATTACTCTGTTCTCCTGAGGTTTGTGGATTTGAAAATTCAATTTTCTTTCCCCTAGCCAATCGAAGCCCTCTCGCCCTGATACTAAGGAGGCCCCCCTCACAAAATGGCCTGTGTCCTTTGCTGGGAGACAATCAAGACCTAATAGAAGCTCTCTTCTTACTATGTGTGGGACCAGGGAAATGGGAAGCATATTTTTAGTGTATAGAGGTACTCAATAATATGTTTTCCAAAACCTACATGGGAGTGAGTACTGATGATGCATTTTCAGTACTAGCATACTAGCCTGTTCAGGGTTTCTGTCCCTTTAGAGTGTGTTCTTTTTGTTTATTATAAATGTATTCATTTTAATTGGAGGCTAATTACTTTACAATATTTATTCTACTCTGGGCAAGATGCTACAGCCATTTTTATTATCAATCTATATTATAAAACCCAGTAATGTTTCCACTCGAGTTTCTCCTTTATTCTCATACTACGACCACACTCACAATACTCTGACACCAGACGTGTGTGGGCTCATCCCATACCAAGTACATTTCTGCAACGCCAGCTGGGTATTATACCATGTAACTCAATTCTGACACTGTCTACCTGGAGAATCACATACAACCAGTTAAGGGCTCAGTCTCATGAGACTGCCTCCCCCCGCCTCAGATACCAGTTGCCAGCCCAAGTTGTCACCTGTGCTTCTGACCAATTGGCTTAGACACCAGAGGTTCCAATGGCCCCCTCTTTGGGTTTGATTAATTTGCTAGAGTGGCTCAGAGAACACAGGGAAACAGTGACTTATGCTTACCAGTTCATTAAAGGATATGGCAAAGGATACAAATGAACAGAGAAATGAAGAGAGACATAGGGTGAAGTCTAGGAGGATCCCACAGGTAGGAGCTTCTGTCCCTCCGGCACTGGGGCATGTCACACTTCATGTACATGGATGTGTTCATCCACCTGGAAAGTCTCTGAACCCCACTGTTGTGTTTAGTTGCTCCGTTGTGTTAGAGTCTTTGTGACCCCATGGACTGTAGCCCACCAGGTTCCTCTGTCCATGGGATTACCCCAGCAAGAATACTGGAATGGGTTGTGATTTCCCCCATCAGAGGATCTTCCAAATCCAGGGATTGAACCCATGTCTCTTATATCTCCTGCACTGCAGGTGGATTCTTTAACCCTGAGCCACAGGGAAGCCCTCTGAATCCCACACTATTGGGATTTTTTGTAGGCTCCCTTACATAGACATGAGTGACTTCTGACTCTGTTTCTAGCCCCTCTCCCCTCTGTAGAGAATGGAAGGGTAGGGCTGGAAATTCCAAGCTTCCAATCATGGCTTGGCCTCTTTGGTGACCACAGTCCAGGAGCCCACACAGTCATCTCATTAGAATAAAAGATGTCCCTATCACCCAGAGAGCAAATATTAGAACAAAAGATGCTCTTATTGGTCTTACTACTTAAGAAACTAAAAGGAATTCAGGAGCTCTGTACCGGGAACCTGGGGCAGAGACCACTATGTATTAATATATTTTCTATTACCTCACAGTACAACTGACTTCTCCATGCCTCAGTGTCCTTGTTGGCTGGAATAAGGACTCTCCATGACCATTTTAAGGTCTGGTATGCTATATTTTAATATACAAAACTATTCTATTCCAATATATACACACACACATATACATACATGTATGATTCAGGGATAAATACGGAATCTCTGTTATGGAGTTCACCTCTATTAGCAAGAAATAAGATCTATCAGCAAATTTATAAATGTTTATATCTAATGTTTCAGAGATTCCTGGGAACTCCTTCATGACACATAGGCTACACCATGCCATACATTTTGGAAAGGCCTGCTGTCCTTACCTGCCCATCCCCTTGAATTTTGAATCCTTAACCTGGGATTGATAGCTAATCTCAAATTTGGATACATGTTCTGTGTGTTTACAATGCTTATGCTCTTTGCTCTTGCTAAATAAATAGAAAAAAATAAATACACCTGCTTAAGAAGAAGACAGATTCTGCTTTCCATTCACGACAAGGTGCTTGGGTGTTTTCAGCCTGCCTGCTAGATTTTCCAGCAGATGGCATATATTTGGGGGGACAGAATAAACCATTCCTAGGCCCTAAACCAAAGCCCCAGTACACTTTTCCAAGCCAGCAGCTAAATTTCAAAATCTTACATTGTCAGTGTGACCAAAAGTTTTATTACTGGAGGCATTCATACCACTCTAATAGATGCTAGGACCACCAAAAATTAGGTACACATGGTACACTGCCTCGGGGTTGTTAGCTGATGACTAAGACCGAACATTCAGGCTCCAGCCATGGATTCAGGACCCAGCTGGGGCAATGAAGGGGCCTAAGGAAAAGAGCCAGAGAAGGCAATGGCACCCCACTCCAGTACTCTTGCCTAGAAAATCCCATGGACGGAGGAACCTGGTAGGCTGCAGTCCATGGGGTCGCTGAGTCGGACACGACTGAATGACTTCACTTTCACTCTTCACTTCCATGCACTGGAGAAAGAAATGGCAACCCACTCCAGTATTCTTGCCTGGAGAATCCCAAGGACAGGGAAGCCTGGTGGGCTGCCGTCTATGGGGTCGTGCAGAGTCGGACACGACTGAAGCGACTTAGGAAAAAAAAAAAAAAAGGAAAAGAGCAAGCTTGGACCAAACAGAGTGAAGGTGAGAGTAGTGAGAGGACCAGCGCGACCCAGCCGCTTCCTTCAGGCCAGCCCAGCCCAGCCACTTCCTTCCTAGCCCAGCCTAGGCAGTGACAAGAGTAACATGGTGCTGTTCCTTCCAGCACTTTGACTCACACAGACTTCATGATCCTCAGCTTCGTGGAGGTGGCTGTTACTCCCCTCCCGCCCTCTCTACAGAGGCAGATATGTGTCATGTGTTCTTTGTGGACAAAAGGCTGTGGTCATTCATGTCCTACAGGAGAGTTACTGTTTCTGAAACAACAGACTGTACCCATTTTTGTTTCCACTTGGACCTTGGGATAAGCAGTACATCCTTACCAATGTCTGATGTACAGTCATGGTGAGAAAACGTTCAGCTAAGCAAAACAGCCATTGGGTTTGCCATGGAAATGCTCATAGATGGACAATTCATACGTGGTCGTGGACATTAGTCAGGATTGGGTCATCAGTGGTGATGGACACAACATGTGTGAAAATGTGCTCCTCTGCATCTCTGAGTGTTCAAAGCATTGTATGGCGATTACAATAAAAAAGACAATCTATGGAGATTACAAGTCAAAATATTTCATACTTAATGTAGAAGACCTAATTACAATGAAAAAATTCAGCAGGTTTCTAAACAGTCACAGACTTGCCTGCAGCATATTAAAAATCACATCATACAAGCCCTAAGCAGTTTCTTATTAATCTAGTCTCTATGCTAATACAGCCAAATGGGAAACACAATCTTGGGAATATGAAGGCCAATGTTATTCTATTAACCTTATATGTTATCCTATTTACTTTCCTGTCTTTAATGAATAAATTAAAATATCTTCTCATTCTCTAATTGCTGGAGAGTTAAGAGTATGACAACGTATGGATTTTATTCTGCTACCTTCTGCAGCCTGAACAGCCTGAATGTCCTCATTCTGCGTGGGATTTCAATGAAAGGCAATGACAGATAAACTGTTTACATTAAAAGACTCTATCAAAGTTATTTTGCACCTGGTTTCCTCCTAATCCATCTGCTGTTTCTATAGCTCTGACAGGCTGATCTTTCTTGCTGTGGATGCCACATAGATGTCATTATGGAAGAGGCCTTCCCCAGCCTTTCTGCATATAACAAAGTAAATGGAAATGCAGAGAAATCTTGGGGAGGTAACAACTTGTTCAGCATGATAAGGGAAGAACTGTGGCTAAAAAATCGGAACCATTACAGCAGGGTAGAGTATCTGTTGTCACAATGAATGAATTCACTATAGCACGTCAGGGGCCAGCTGAGAGAGGCAGTAAAATGTATGCCCTCTGCCCTTTCCATTAGCAAACTTTAATCAGAAAAGCAGGCCAGAATTTCTCTTGGTCCCTAGGTTTGGAAAGTTCAGTATACATCACAGGTGCAAGGAATGCATCTCAAATCTCCCAGAATGTTCAGGTTTTCTGCTCCCATGTAAATCACTTCATGTGCAATTATCAAATAACAGTGGGCTTCACAGGTGGTGATTCCCTGGTGGCTCAGATGGTAAAGAGTCTGCCTGCAATTCAGGAGACCTGGGTTCAACTTCTGGGACAGGAAGATCTCCTGGAGAAGGAAATGGCAACACACTCCAGTAATCTTGCCTGGAAAATCCCATGGATGGAGGAGCCTGGCAGGCTATGGTCCATGAGGTCGGAAAAAGTCAGACATGACTGAGCGACTTCACTTTCACTTCCCAGGTGGTACTAGTGGTAAAGAATTTGCCCACCAATGCAGGAGACCTAAGAGATGTGGGTTTGATCTCTGGGTCGGGAAGATCACCTGGAGAAGGGAATGGCTATCCACTCCAGTATTCTTGCCTGGGAAATCCCAAGGACAGAGTCCATGGGGCCGCAGAGAGTCAGACACAACTGACACAACATTCATGCATCAAATAGCAACCTACTCAGTGAAAGGGCCCCACCATAAGAACAGAAACTAACAAACAAAAACAAACCCAGTATAACACCCACACTGGTGTCAAGAAACTGGATTAAAAACAAGCTGTTTTGTGTCTGTGAGGTAATTAGTGATCTTCAGATAAAAAGTAAAATTATGAAGTGGAGGAGAAGAGCTTCAGGACAATATTTTTCTGTAAATGATAACAGGCTTGAGGTGCAGCTCTGTTATTAGCATCTGTTGAAAAGTCCACACATCCCCAGTTACATGCTTTGAATTGAGTACCACATTTCTAAGGGCAATCCCTAGGCGGAAAAAGAAAGAAGATTGGTTTAAATAAAATTGGGTACATCAGAGCTACTTACAATAATGTGTCCAGACACAACTCATTAGAATGTCTTTGTGCTCAAAGCAAATTGAAATTGTTCAGTTCCGTTTTTAAAGCACCAACACAGCACTCCAAGCTTTACCTAGAGTCCTTTAGCTGAGACTGCCACTAATTGAACATTTCCACCATAGTATCCATTTTCTGAATTTCTAACTGGGTTAAATGAACTCACCTAAGGTTTCAGTCTCATTCACATTAATCATTAAGATGGTATTAATATTAAAATTCTCTAAAGGTTGTTTCTAACAATACCTATTTCTTTTATGGCTTTTATAATGCTAAACTCTGATGCTGCTAATGTCAATCGGAGATGATTAGGTCACCAGAGAGCCATGCCCAGATATAACTTGGCATCAAAACCCAAGTATCACAGACTACCCTACTGCCAGAGTTTAACAGACATTACATGCTTCGAGCTGCATAAATCAAGCATCAGGATAACATTCAAGGAAACATCAAGAAGGTATTTACCCACTTCTATGAATATGTACCAGAGGGGGCTCTGGAGTTTGGACACTACACATGCTAGAAGCCTTTGGAATTGATCAAGTTGTGGATAGCTTAAAACTTTAAAAACAGCAATTTTAATAAACCTCTCCATACAATTTATTTGTTAAAAAAATATTTGCGACTGATTAGGTGGCTTATATTGAAAGAGAAGCACTGGGTCTATATCTTTAGATCTTTTATTGAACTGCAAACACAGCATCAATAACTGCTTCTCAGCTGTAAATGAAAATTGATTCAAGGTTTAACCCCTCATTTAATCCCAAGAAATAGAAGAAGGAAAATGGACCAAAAGGAAAACCGCAGGCTCAGTGGTATGAGGGATGAGGGTGTGCAGAAAACCCCACACCTACACTTGCAGGAAGCCCGCCCTACTGGGCTGTGCTACTCTCAAGCCAAACCCCAGGGGACTCATCACAGTGTCACTGCCCACCCTCCATGACTGGCTGGAAAATGGCAACCCAGTAAGTGTTGGATGGGGAAGGCCATTGCTGGGTTTTATATTTATGATGCCAAGAGTGGCAGCTGAGAAGGAAAAATACA
Organism: Bos javanicus; assembly: GCF_032452875.1. Lineage (NCBI taxonomy): Eukaryota > Metazoa > Chordata > Mammalia > Artiodactyla > Bovidae > Bos > Bos javanicus. The sequence continues at coordinate 32,193,167 of NC_083897.1, read as the reverse complement.
GTCAGCTAGGTAATGGACATACGGAGCCCTCCCATCCCAACCATGTTACTTTTTAAAACTTTTATTGAAATATCAGTTCAATTCAGTTCAGTCACTCAGTCGTGTCCAACTCTTTGTGACCCCATGAACCGAAGCACATCATCATTGATTTACAAAATATATATGTATCTATAACTGAATCACTCTGCTATACACCCAACCATATTATTGATAGCTGACTTCAAAAACAAAACAGAACTCATTGCAACATGTATGTTCATGCAGACTAAATTCAAAACACTGCATCCAGTTCAAGCATTGTTCTTGAACATTCTAATGTCCAATGCCAACTTGAAGTTATTATTTATTTCCCATTCATAGGAAGCCCCTGAGAGAAAACCAGGATGACTACAGCTTCACAGTAAACCCTACAGTCTTTCTCTAGGGCACAGCGAGAACTCAGAAAGAGAAATAAGAACTGGTATGACTCAACTCTGCACCCATGTTAGTCCTTTGAAGAAAAGCTCTGTTTTAGACATAATTTTCCTGGAGGACTTTGGGCAGTGTCATTGGCAACCTGGCCTTTCTTCCTGGGATATCTGGGTTAAAACTCGTCGGGGCTCAGAGGGGAGGAAGAGTCATCCATACCCAATAGATGTTTTTGGGTGCAGTTAGGACATTCAATGCAGTTCCTAATAGATCCCACTGAATGCTAAGGCCAAAATGAAGGGCAAGATCTATTTACCAATGGACCCCTAAGAAGGGGCTTCCAACTCATGTTTAAAAGGGCCATAAGGAAGGACAACGACCAATTTGTGTAGCGATTGTGTTTTTCAAAGCATTTTCTTATACACAATCTTCATCTTGTCCTCAGAGTTAGATGAGACTGGTTATTCCAGTTTATTAGTGAGATTAAAGCCCAGGCTGCTCTAGTCGAAAAACCATGCTCTTTTAAAACTATTTTTTTTTTAATTTGTGTTAATTACAGCAAAGTGATTCGGTTTTATATATATATATATATATATATATATATATATATATATATATATTCTTTTTCAGACTCTTTTCCACTATAGGTTATTACAAGATACTGAATAGAGTTTCCTGTGCTATACAGTAGGTACTTGTTATTTATCTATTTTATACCTAGTAGTGTGTATCTGCTAATCCCAAGCTCCTAATTTATCCCTCCCCAATCCTGTTCCCTTTAGTAACCATAAATTTGCAAAAGCTATGCTCCCAATGACTACATTTACAATTCCTCATGGCAAGGTGCACACAGCTAATATGTGTTAGGAAAAGACAGATCTTTTCATTCAAGTTTGCCACAAACTGACTCTTTTCCAGATAGTTAATTCAGCAACTCTCTTTCACCTTCAATTCCTCGCAAGAAAAGAGAAAGTAACGTATCTATTCTTTCAAATATGAGACACTTTAGATCATTAGTAGTAATAGTAACAGATGATGATGTAAAGGGTGAGTACTAAGTGCTAACCATAATTTCACATGATTTGGCCTGTATTAATTCACTTACTCATTGAACCTTCACTATGATCCAATGAAGAAGGAGCTATTGTTACCTCGATTACCTCCATTTTATAGATACTTAGGTCTTTATCCCAAGATCACCAGACAAGTGACAGAGCTAGGATTCAAGCCTGTCAGACTACAAACCTATGCTCTTGCTCACTCTCCTCCATGAGGCCACCTGTGTTCACCTGTGGACTCAGTTGCCTCCCAAACTGTCCCAACCAAGACAGTGAAGTGCAGTGGGGAATGTGGAGAGAGTATGCAAACTTTTAACAAATATTTTCAGGGTACAATCACCAGGGCTTTTAAACTGAAACCATGTGCATATATGATCATGCATCTCTGACTTTAAAGAGTCACCAGAAGGTAAAATATCTTGTAAAAAATATATTTATATTCCTGGGTCTCCATAGCTGAGCATTTGGCATCTTTAATTTGTATGTATGTATGAAGATCTTCCCCTTAAGGCTTCCTGCTGTATTTCCCTGTTTGCAGGAGTAATACTTAGCATTTAAACACATCCTAATGGTTCTATTGGTGTCTGTGCAGAGGACCCACTCAGAACAGCCAATACTGCCATGGAGGGTGCCCGTAGAGGGGCAGGGAGAGGGCACAGCATTCTGATTAGGAGAGAACTTGGAATGAAAGGTCAAATTAGAAGCTGACACATCTTGAACCCATGCTTCCTCTTCATACAAGCATTTACAATGCATTCTTTCGGGATTCTTTATATCACAAACCATAGCATATGGTCTTAGGAGCTTTGGGGAAAAGATTCATGTATACTCACCAAATCTGGGCAATTTGGGTCTCCTTAGGTGAGCACAGGTGCAATGATTATGAATGAGATGATCTGAAGAAGTCTCCAGAAAGCTAAAGGCTTTTTTTTAAAATTTAACTATGTGTGTCTGAATGTAGTTACTGGGTTCTGAGAAAGTTTCTATGCATAATGCCGGCTCAAACCCATGGAGTGGTCTGATCCCTAGGACACGTCATTTATCGCACCTGTGCATTTGTTTGGATGCTTTCCCTCCAACCATCCTGCCCAAAATAGAATGATTCTGCAATTCCACAGCTCGGACTGGAGGCCCAAATCTACCACTAACATTTGCCATGAGGTTTGAGTAAGACCAACCACCTAACTTAATGTCTGGCACAGATCAGTGGGAGTGCTCAGAACTTCTAATGTTGCTGGAAATGTGATGGGCTCAATTAAAAGATGAGGGAATAGTACCATATGACCTATGTGGTGCCATGTTATCTCATTGGAAAAGAAAATGATTTTGGTTGTTCCTCAGTAAGTTAAACATAAATTACCATATGATTCAACAATTCCATTTCTAGGGGGGAACGACTGAAAGAATTGAGAGATTCAATTCAAAAGAACTGAAAACAGGTGTTCAACAAGAACATATACACCAAGGCTCACGGCAACTCTATTTCTGATAGCCAAAAGGTGGAGCCCAGTGTCCATCACTTGAGGAATGGATGAACAAAAGGCAGCAGAATAGTATTTAGCCATAAAAAATGAAAGTATTGATCCAGGCCACAACATGGATGCACCTAAAACACACAATGCTGAGTGAAAGAAGCCAGACACAAAAGGTCATGTATTGTATGATTTCATTCAAATGAAAAAGGCAAATCCACGGAGACAGAAAGTAGACTAGTGGTTGTCAAGGGCTGGGAGGTAGGGGAGCTGGGGAGTAGCAGCTCAGTGTATGATTTCCTTGTGGGGTGACAAAAATATTTTAGAACTGGTGTTGGATCCACAAGCTTGTGAATGGACTCAATGCCACTGAATTTTAGACTTTAAAATAGTGGATTTTATGTTATTTGGGTTTTACCACAATGACAAAAAAAGGAAAATGATGTTAACCCATGCATTTTTGAAAAAGAATATTTGGTCCCAGAAAGCCAGAACTCATCAAAACTTGGTGTCACAGCACCTGCCTTCTACCACAGGAGCATTGTCTCCTGACCTTGAGCCTTCGGGCTTCGTAACTAGTCCTCAGACTATAAGGAGGGTTCATTTGCAAATGTTTATAACTTTATGCCCACTTCTTGCTAGACTCAGTTAGAGGGAATAAGTTGTTATTTTGCCTTACTTTAGATATCCCAGGTCGACTCCCTCTTCAAATGAGAACCTCTGTTGGGGAAGGCATGACCAGGCCAAGGGCAGTGTGCCATGGAGCACCACAAACTCACCAGCAGGGATTACCTGAGGGTCAAGGCATTGACACACTCACCTGAAACATCTTAAACCCCTAAAGGATTCAGGACAACTGACCTAATGCCACTTCTTCAGATAAATACAGAAAACAATAACTCGAGAAGCCAAAAGAGCAGACTGCACTTGCATAATCACATGAAGAAGTCAACCTCCAAACTCTACTTTCGCTTACTGTTGATGACTTGCTGGAAGTGGGTTCATTAAAAAGTCATGTTGCATCTGTCAAAATCAATGACCTAGGACTTTTTTGGAGGGGTTATTTGCCATTATAATGTTCTGGTCACTGGCATATTAAACACTGAAAGCAGGAGTGGCACACACGGGAATGTAAGTGTGCATTTTCCATTTGCTCTGGAGCCCAAGTAGGAAAGGGATTGCTTGCATTCAGGAAACATACCACAAGCTCCTGGGAGACAAAGGTGCTTGGTCTTTATAAAGCATCAAAGTTACAAAGATGCAATTTTTACATATTATCCAAAATACAAGCCGAATAAAGTGGAGAAAATAAGGGAGAGGGGAATTTTGGCCACCTAACATTGAAGATGTACTCAATTTTAAAATTATACTAAATGGTAAGCATTCTCATGGGGTCAATAATTATAGATGAGAATGGAGTCGGTGAGCCTTGGAGAGTTTTTCCTAAGGTTTTCTTTGCAGGCTCCTCACAAAATATTTAGTGAATGTGGAATTCTGTACTGGTTAACTACCTTGAAATACTAGTGCTTGAGCATGCCTTGAAACACCCTGGTTTCAGTTTTATAAACTCAGCAGACTTCACTATAGAAAGAACATGATTAGGTCTTAGCTTTTTTTTTTTTTTTTTCCTAAGGTAACTGTTCTGTGTTTATTTGAGATTCCTGGGACACCCAGGAGGACCCCACAGGCAAGACAGGTTTCTGTCCTAAAGGACACACATGAGCATCACTGATACTACACACTCCACTGCCATTCTCATGATTCATATATGACACCTGACCTTTTTAAATCAACAGGTCTGGGCTCATTGGAAATGCTGCAAACACACATTCTTGCCGTCTAATTTGGTGTTAAGTCCTGTAAATATTAATGATGCAAAATGGAAGATATCAGGGTAGCAACAACTTTTTGCCAAATGTCTTTTGCCTAAAGGCTCATGTGGGTAGTCACATTTATACTCTAAGGAATGGATGAGTCTGGGTGCTAAGTCTTGGCTGGAGTCACTATGGGAAAGTTACACTGCACTCAAGACCATACTTAGCCCAGGATAGGGAAAGACGATCTGTACTGCTTTTGATGACCAGTAGGTGTATATGGTGAGGAGGGAGCAAAGGCAGGGGTGAAAGCAGTGAATTTTAAGAGCTCAGCATCTCTTCACTGAAAGTGTGAGCTGAGTTGACCTGGTCCAGAACACTCTGCCTGCCCTTGCTTGTTTCCCTTGCTCCAAAGCCCAGTGATGAAGCAGCAGGTAGGCTTGTGGATGGCAAAACCATTCCAGTTCCTTCAGCTCCCTCCCTGCCGGTCCAGAATGAGCCCTATGCTGTTCCTACCTGGTAGAGCTCAGTGGCAGTGCACTGAGTGGTCAAGGTCTTCATGGGCTCAAGGTCATCTTCATCACTGCTCAGCTTCAAGTCATCTTCAAGCATCCTACAAAAAAAAAAAAAAACAAACAAAAAACCAGTGGCACTGATGTTAGAAAGCGTCTTTTCTAAATCATCCTCAGATACATCTTGAGACGAGGATAAAATATTGATGCTCCAATCTGACAGCTGCAATTCTGTCAAAGGTGCAGAGGGAACCAAGATTCTTTCAGCTAATTAGATATTTGAGCTCTTATATTTATGTCTGACTCTGCACACATCCTCCCTCTCTACCTTCCCCTAAATCAAGGGAAAAAAAGGACTATTTCAGCATCTCCAGAGATGACTGGAGTCTATATATTTTTACTACTGAAAGCGTAATAAATGTACTGATCAATCATTGTGGAGGCAGAATGTGGCGGTGGATCTCTACAAGAAAAGATGCTTTGAGTCTCCCATGAAAGAACAGGGGCATGAGGGCAGCCCCTGGCTGGAGAGGCTGTTGTTGGAGCCTGCTGGGGCTCTATGGATGACCGAGGCAAAAGGCCCAGTGAACTTCCGTTGCCTTCCAGTGCCCTCTGCACTGTGGCAGCTCGGTGGCCACAAAATAGCTGGGTGAGAAATGGCTCGTCATTAACCTTTTGATATATGACCGATCTCTTCCTGTAAAATTTGATCCCAGAGATGTAAGCCCACGATATGTATAAGAAATCTTTCTCTCCTAAGGCAAGGTACCTGAAAAATATGAGTGGTCAGAATTTGGGTGATGAACTAGCACTTTCAAAATTGTTTATCGAGCAGGCAGAGCCTTTCTGTTTCTATAGGGATATTAATTCCAGTGCCACCCGCTTTCTAACTCCAAACTTGAGCTACACCATGAAGAGTGACTTACTGTCTTAGAATTCCAGTTACACTCTTTTCAAAGCCCAACTGGTGTTACTATTTTTATTTCTTAAACACAAGTTTTGACCTCATCCCCAGGCTTCAAGTGGAGCCAGCCCCAGCTTTGCTGGACTGATTACTAGTTTCTGAGCATACTTGGCTCTTTCTTGCTTTCAGACTCAGCATCAGGCTCCACTCCCTGGCTAGAAGTCCCTTCTTCAACTCTGAAAGTTCTATTTTTTCCTAGACAGCTCAGTCAGATCCCACCTCCTTCACAAAAGCTTCTGAGAAAGAATCTCCATCTCAGAAAGAATCCTCTTTCCCTCTCCCCCCTGCCAGCTCTGGCTGATCCCAGCACTGGCTGTCCACTGAGCACCCCCCAGTCCGCAGGTCCCATGTACACAGGTGTGGCAACTTATCCACCTCGGCCTTCCACACAATGTCTTCCCAGAAATGATGTAGCCCACCAGCCTCATTTTGCAGACAAGCAAAGAAAAGTTCAGGGAAGCCAAGTGTTTTGTTCAAGGTCACACAGCTAATTAGTGCTACAGCCCATCCTAAAATTCCCATCTCCTGATTCCCACTTGTGTGCATTTTCCAGAAGGGAAGCTGGAAGGCAAAAAGCAACTTCTAATTTGATAACTAGGAGAGCACATTATTTTGGAGGTTATGTCCAAATGTTAGAAAGGGATTCAGGTCACAGTGGGTTTCAGAAAATCTCCAACGAAAGTCCAGTTCCTCCAGTTTTGTGCTCAATAACCTAAGACCAGAATGTGTTCACTGAAACTGGAAGATGGATATAAAGGATGATTCGTGGGAAAGATAGTTGTTAGAGTTGGTTTCAGATGAGTGAAATTTGCAGGATTTATGACTGTCCTTCAAGAGACTAGTGGATGTTTGGAAGATTTTAGAGAAGTAGACAAAATGTATGTTACCATTTCTTTTGAAGTTGCAGGCTTATGACTGAACAAATAATTATTTACAACCCATTGTGGTAAATGAAGACTGTATCATTCTCATAAGAAATAGAACTCAAACATTTAAAAACGACCTGTGATGGGCTTCATTTTCTGTGTGTGTGTTCCGGTAGGCAACGTCTATGTGTTAGTTTACATGTAAGGGTTCAGCAAAATAAATGATAAATGTTTAAATGATTCTAACCCTTTAGAGAGTCTATTTCTGTGTCAGGGAAGGTGCTAAGTATTTGATTGTTGTTGCTGTTTAGTCGCTCAGTTGTGTCTGACTCTTTGCAACCCCATGGACTGTAGCCCACCAGGCTCCTCTGTCCATGGGATTCTCCAGGCAAGAATACTGGAGTGGGTTGCCATGTCATTCTCCAATGGAATCTTCCCGACTTAGGGATCGAACCCATGTCTTCTGCATTGGTAGGCAGATTCTTTACCACTGAGCCACCAGGGAAGCCCTAACTATTTGACTAGCAGCATGTAATTTGGATCTTATGAGGGAAGTTCTCAAAATAATAATTAGCCCCATTTTCAGGTGGAAATTATTAGCCCCTCCTGGAAAGTGGGGCTACAGTGAGGTCTAGAGAGGTTAAGGAACCTGCTCACGGTCACACAGCTCATAAATCATGGCAGCAAACACAGAACCCAGACCATCTCCAGCCATAACATCTCCAGCCAGAGTATGTAATGTTTTCTTAGAGGATGTAACTTACAAAGGGAAGAATAAGAAAGAAAATCAACAGCAACAACAATCCCACAAAACAAAACTGACGTGGAATCAAAATGTTGAATTCAACTGCAGGTTAATTATAAACTCTGATACAATTGGCAAGTCATTTACGTCTCTGTACCTCATCTATGTCCCTCATCAGTTAAATGGGATAATATTAATAATTAAACTCCTTGCAGGGTGGTGGCAGTGAGCATAACATGAAGCAATGTATGAGGAATGAAAACATAAAGCAATGCAGTTAGTTTGGAAATAAATTGCCAGTTAGAAATAACTGTTACCGTGGTGTCCGACTCTGTGCGACCCCAGACAAGGCAGCCCACCAGGCTCCCCCGTCCCTGGGATTCTCCAGGCAATAACACTGGAGTGAGCTGCCATTTCCTTCTCCAATGCATGAAAGTGAAAAGTGAAAGGGAAGTCACTCAGTCGTGTCCGACTCTTAGCGACCCCATGGACTCCAGCCTACCAGGCTCCTCCATCCATGGGATTTTCCAGGCAAGAGTACTGGAGTGGGATGCCATTGCCTTCTCTGACCCTCTTCTCCCTACCACTCCGTAATGGGGAAACTACTAATCTACATTCTGTCTCCATGGATTTGACAATTCTGAACATTTCTATAAATGAAATGATAGAATATGTGACCTTCTATATATGAATAAAAAAAAAGAAAGAAAGAAATAACTGTTACCAAATCATCACAAGCAAAGTCTTAGTGAGACTTTGTTTCTCTCATCTCATTTTGCCAACCAAACCAAAGTTTGCTGTGGTGACTCAGGAAATGTCTCAGGGGTCTCTAAGATCCAGAAATGGGCTCATGATCTTTAAGCTACTCTCCTTCAGTTAGAACCAGGGCATGGAGAGCAGAACTCAGCACTGATTCGACTCTCCAATCAACTTGATAAGATCTTAACATGGAAATGAAAGGCCCTCCAGTGAACAGTTCTAGAAATAGTCGGCCAATCTGTATAATGATTGACATTAAACACTTCCCGTGCAACAAGCTTGGTGTGGAGCTGGTTGTTAATAAAATAAAGGACAGTCTGATGCATAGATTCAAGTCCTGGCAAACACAAGTCAAGGAAATGACTAGAAAGGCAAATGATCATGAGTTATCTCTGGAGGTGTTAAGCATTCATTTCATCCCACTCCTTCCCTGATCTATTAAGCTTTATTATTGAATCTACATGTACTTGTTTGCATTTCCATCTCGAACTAATGCTGAACATTACTCTAGGGAAAGTGGAGGATTATTGAAAGATTTGGGATTTAATTATTATAGCAGCACCATTCATGCCCATTGCAGTTCAGGTGGTCTCAGCAGAAAAATGGTAATCTCTTTTCATGAGATTATAGTTCCAGAGACAGATTCAGCACACACTGGAGAGCCCCATATGTGAACAGACCACACTGAGGTGAATGTCTGCCCACGTGTGTGGTCATCAACAATGACAACAACAGTTGTTCTCCCATTTCTCAATTACAGTAAATCCCTACATAGAAGCCTTCAAGTTGTGAACTTTCAAAGATGTGAACTTGCCCCTGTATGCCAGCTGTTTGACTATACTATTGTACTTTTCCAGGTACTATTCTGTAAGATTAAAAAATGTTTTCTTTATGTTTTGTGTGTTTGTTTTTAAGTATTATTTGTGTGAAAAGTGAAAGTGAAAGTTGCTCAGTTATGTCCGACTCTGCGACCTCATGGACTGTAGCCCGTGGAATTCTCCAGGGCAGAATACTGGAGTGAGTAGCCTTTCCCTTTTCTAGGGGATCTTACCAACCCAGGGATCGAACCCATGTCTGCCTCATTGCAGGTGAATTCTTTACCAGTTGAGCCACATGGGACAGTCTTGTAAACCTACTGCAGTACAGTACTGTACAGTTGATCATTTTAGTTGGGTACCTAGGCTAACTTTGTCAGACTTACAAATAAATTGGACTTATGAACACACTCTCAGAACAGGGGGACTTGCTGTAGATGAAAACAGAACAAATCAGTGATCCTTTGTGACTTCAGATGTTTTTTTTCAGGATCTAGTGCTTCACGGGGTCTGCCTTTGTGTGAAAATTCTGTTTTCATTTTATCTATGACATCATTTCTTGAGTATTAAGAAATAAAATAATTAATTAGATTGTGTCAACAAAAACAAGTCCTGGTCTAGAAAAGCTTAGATGCTGAAGGTTGGGACAGATGAGATGGGATGAACAAAAAGAAGACTTGGGAGGCCTTGGAGGAGGAAGGAAGAGCCATGTTCAGGGTCTTCTCTGTTCCTAATTCTCTGGGCCTTGAGTGGATCCTGGTGGCCTCAGAGGGCTCTTGGCACCAGGAAACCCTAGGACACTATGGTGTGACAGGCCTCATATTACTTGCAACTGTAACATCTGTTGTCTAGAAACCTTACCACTTCACAGAGTGGAATGCTCAGGTGATTTTGAAGTGGAAAAAACAGAGAGCTTGAAACATTATTCCAGAAGGTTCCATGAAAATGAAGCCTTTAGTTGTGGCAGCTTGAGTCTCAGAGCAAGGGCTTAAGAGTCAGACACATCTGAGTTCAAATACTGGATTTTCTAATGGGTTTGCAGTCTTGAACTAGTTAATAAAACTCTTGGAATCTAAATTTTCTCACATGTTAAAATGAGCAATAATAATACCTATTTTGGAGAATTTTTGGAAGGATTTCAAAAATAAAGCTTATACAAATTGCCTTGGAGTCAATACAGGTGGCTTTTGCTTTCATCTTGGCTATTATTACTATTGTTGCTATTAGTACCTGAGCAATGGTGCTGTAAACATTTGAATAATACCAAGAAAGTTCTGATGGTAACCCAAAGACTGGCAAAGGCATCAGCTAGCAGGCATCATTGGAAGCCCTTGACCAGGTGAGGAGAGGTTCAAAGATCCTTAAGGAGTTTGGGAAGTTTCAGGGTTTGGATTTATTCTTCTACAATGTTCTAAACACGTCGTGGCTGTTTTGGGTTTCCTGAAATCCTCCAGAGTGACTAAGATCCCCTGGAGAATTAGAAGGCCAGTTGCAAGAGGAAATACCTAGGTAGTTCCAAGTGAGAGTTAAAAAAAAAAAAAAAAAAAGGCCTGTCTTTGATTACGTGCTCCTATATCTGCAAAGTGACCTGTGGACCCAGAGAAAGAGGTCAAGGATGGCCCCCATTGGACACTGTGCTCACCTTGGGTTCTGTTTTTGAGCCTACCACTCTCAGGAGGTGGTTCCAAGACACGCCTGACTTTAACCTTCACATGCAAGACTGGGCTTCATGAGCTGTTACTTGACCCAGAATCCTTGCTCAGAAGCAACCTTCTGAACCCCGAGTGGTTCTGCAGCCTGCACAGTGCCTTTCTGTGAACTACAAAATGAGGCCCCTCTGGGCAGACAGACCATCAGGTGCACTACTTGATATGGGCCAGATTCTGGCTTCCAGAATGGAAGTAGCTGCCATATTGGTGGATGATGCATAGACGGACCATGGCTCTTCCAGCTGGAAGTGCCTAAAGCGTTACCTCTGTCACCTGTCACCCAGAGGAGGTACCTACAACATCGTCCATGTACGGCTACAGCCTTTGTCTCGTGCTGTCAGACGTTTGTTTCTACTGTAGCTTTAACTATTTTCAGTTCTACCAGTTAGGAGTTGCCCTGTGCTATCTCAGAGCTTCCATCTGGCAGCCTGAGTGCTGTTCTCTGTAGCCCACACTTGGACACTGGACATGCAATGGGCTTGGGAGGTAGTTCCATTGTGTGGGGGAGGGGAGGAGGCTGTTTCAGTCAGGTTTTACGCACTCAAAAACTGAGAACCATAGCTTCTCTCTCAATTATTTTGGGGTTTTCAGGGGACTAGCTTAAATTACCATTGTCCTCATAAATATTCAGAGCTGATAGCAATCAGAGTAAGTGTATTCATTTTTTTCTCCAAATGAATAACACAGCAGAGCCGGGCTGGGCATTCCAGAGAGTCCAGGAGTGTCTGAAGACCTGAGCCTTCTTGTCAGGCAGCCTCTTACTGTGGACCCTTTTCTAGAATAGTATCTTAGTCTTACTGACTCCTTAAAAGACACTTCCTCTTCATAAAGTAGGTTGGGGAAATGAAATATGACTGGACTAGAACTACTCAGGAAATTGTCTATTTCCCTACCTAGTGCTGTGTAGTCTCGGCAGCACTGAAGCATTTGTGGATAGTGAGGCAGGCGATGAAGAAGAGGCTGTGATATTTTTCAAAGGATTCATTCTGTTTCCCCAAGGTAAAGGCTCTTTTCTCTGGAGAAGCTGCATTTAATTTTCTCAAGGTTTTAACTTAAAAGTCAGATTTCATGACCAACCCACTGGGAATCCTGGAAATTCCGAGTCTGAGGGCTGGGGCAGTGACAAATAGTTTGAAGATCAGATTGTATTCTATGGGGATAAGTCTCCAAGATGTATTAGGTGGGACCTCTAGCCCAGTGTCACCCAGTGGGTCCACAGCCTGGGTCCCAACTAGATCACGCACCCTTCCATGGACATACAGACCAGAGAAGGAGTATCTATAATAGATGATGGTCTTCTTGGGGTTTCAGAAAATAGGGCATCTCACAAGGTTACTCTGGTTCCTTAGTGAGAGAATTGAGAGGTCCCTTAGGGACCATCTATCTAGTCCAGGGGTTGGCAAACTGAGGCCTTCAGTCCAAACTAGCCTTCCTTCTGCTCTTATACTGCCTGTGAGTTAAAACTGGTTTTACATTTCGAAATGGTTGAGAAAAAATCCAGAGAAGAATAATATTTCATGACATATGAAAATTATATGGCATTCAAATTCAAAGTCATATTGTAACATAGTCACACCCATTCATGTATATATTAACTGAGCTTTTATGCCACAGTGGCCAGGTTCAGTAGCTATAATGGAGAAGATAGGGCCCCAAAAGCCTGAAATATTTACTATCTGAGCGTAATAAAGTCTGCTGACTTGTGCTGTAAACCAATGCTTTTCAAACTTTCCCATACCCAAGAATCCTCCCTTGCCAGGTGAAATCTTATTAGGAATTCCAAATAAAAGAGTCATGCTGCTTGGCTCACAGCCAGGTTTGGGAACCTCTGGGGTACCCCAGGGATGATGAATATATTGTGAAAACAACTCATCTGGTCAAGTCATATGTTGGGGGTAATTATGGCTCCATGGATATTATACAGGATTTTGTTAGAGAACATGAGTTAAGTTACTTAATTTTTCTGAACCTCAGTTTACTTCTCTGTGCAGTAGGCATAAAATAATATCTATCTCAGAGATTCAAAGGATGCAGACTAGTCTGTTTGGCTTGAGTCCTGAGTACATACATACAAGGCAAAGGTAGGAAACAAAAGAGTAAGTATCTGATTTCTATCCACACGCATGGCATGTATGGATTTATATCTATACCATATACATAAGCCCAAGCTCATAGAATGAGCCTTGATGTATATGATTATTGACTTGTATCAAACTGCCACCTCTTCAACCTTGGACTTCTGTTGAATTGATCACATAAATTCAGCACAATACCAATTTTCTCCTCCATGGGATTTATTTTGAATTTGATTTTCATTTTCTTGGTATATTTCTCTGGGTTATGACATTTTCTCCAAATGTGGGAACTCAAGTTATCATGCAAAAGACAAACTGCCTAATAGAATTCAGATGGCTTTCAAGAATGTTACACACACCCAAACATTATTGTATCATTTTTCAGGGTGTGTGTGAAAACATCTAAGAGTGGATTTCCCTAGAGAAGATCATAACCCAGTGGGCCAACCTAGACCTGACAACAGCTTCTGGGATCATTCCAAAGGGGAAAAGAGAATCTTTTGTTTTAAAAAATATCCCAAGCATACAGCTTAATAGTAGATGGTGCCAACTCTTCAGTAGGACTGTCCGAGTCATCTTGAATGAATTGTGAAGAGTCATCCATACGGAGTAATAGGGATTCATTCAGGATCATTTACTGGGCTTGGTATTTGTGGGTGAGACAATGTTGGAGCACACAAGAGCACAGATTTTGCAGTTGGGCTGTGCTGAATTTGAACCCTAGTGCTAAAACAGGCTTCTCTGGTGGTTCATTCAGTAAAGAATCTGTCTGCAATACAGGAGACCTGGGTTTGATCCCTGGGTTGGGGAGATCCCCTGGAGAAGGGCACAGCAACCCACTCCAGTATTCTTGCCTGAGAAATCCTATGGAGAGAGGAACCTGGCAGACTACAGTTCATAGGGTCTCAAAGAGTTGGACACAATTGAGCAACTAACATTTGCACTTTCTAAAGCATACTGAGTGTGGACTAGGGCAAGTTATTTATCATAGCTTCAGTTTCCTAATCTGTACAATGGAAGCAATAATAGTACCTATTTCAGAAGGCTGGTATGAGGATTAGGTGAGATTATGTATGTGAGATGGTTGGTAGACACTCTGTGATTACTGTAACTATCATTACTACTTGCCATGACTGTGCTTGCCCCTGGGGAGGCAACAGTGAGATGACATGGCCTCTTCCCCTAAAAAAACTCACACCTTAAGAAGGCTAAGACTTGATAAACAAACAATAACAATGTAATGTTGTAAGTTCAATGTTAGAGGCATGTAAGAAGGGACTCAAAAGAAGGAATGTTGATGTCTACTCAGAGAGTCTGGTGAAGGCTACCTAGAAGCAGTAGTCTTTGAGCAATGTCTCTGAGGCAGAACGAACTGCCAGGGGAGGAAGAAGGAAAGAGCAGCCTAAGGAGAACAAGCAGAAGTAGCAAGAGACTTGAGGTTTGGGGAAGAGTGGGGCACTTGGTCTGGTTGGAATATACTATGTGTCAGCACCAGTGAAAAGGGCTGAGTCTAAGGAGGTAGGTTGGGGTGAGACCAAACCAAACCTTACCTCATTCTGAAGAAGAACAGAGAGAGGAAAGAACCACAGTTTTTAAGCAGGAGAGGGACATGGGGAGCCAGACGTAGAGATCTCTGAAAGCAAAGGACCCATAGATGGACTGGGAGAAGGAGGCAGCACAGACATCTGTGAGACCACCGTTGTCATAGTCCAGGGAACCAGGACACTGACAGTCAGCTTGCGAGAGAGAAGGGACCAGATTCTACAGAAATGTTGGAGTTAGAATCAGCGGGGTTGGGACACTGATGATCCTGATGCCCAATGTCTTCCCAGCCACTCTGAGGGCACTGAACTCTGCCCATCTCCAAAACACACACACACCCCTCACACTAGGCTGTCCCTCTCTGTTCACGAGTATCTCCTGCTGCTCCCATGGCTCGCATACCTGCCCTAGGACCAGGGGAGGGAACGGTCTCTCATATTCAACCTTCCTCTCTCTGAAGACACGACTCATAAATTCCATTCCCCACTGATGAGGTAAGGCAGATGTCGTTCCATGAAGGCTCCTTAGAGCAACCGTGGCTGAAAGAGAGCAGAAACCCCTGTGGTTCCTGCCAAGAATGTCCCAATCACACAGGGCACTTCATTACTTCTCTCTTCCCATCAGCTCCTAATTGTTAAAGGATTAAGTAAAGAACTCCTTTATTGAGCTGGTCCATTAATCTCCATCTAAGGAAACTCTTCAAAACTGAAAATATTAAGGTGCTATTAAGCACCCTACAACTGGTGCCTGCTGGCAGTCCCTGTGCTTTCCATGAAACTTGATGGGAGCTGGGGGCTGTTCTTAGTGAGATCCTTAGCTGCTGATAACATAGCACTGTAGCTTGGAGTGCTTTAAACTGTTACTCAAACCCCTTTCTAGAGAAAGGTTGTCAAAAAGGACTGTTTACCTGAACTGACACGGCAGATAGGATTTCCTGGAGGCCAAAGCATAAATAATCCACATTGTCTTTCAGATTGTTGAAGCACAATAGTCAAACCTAACCATTGAGGCCTACATAAAACCTTGACAGCAATGTTGCTCGGTTGCTTATGAAAAGCTCACCTGATTGATATGTTCAGCTCTTTCTTGCATCAAAAGAACACCCTCTCCAACAAACACACATCCCCACAGTTTGTTTAGGGTAAAAGAGGCAGATTGTCTTCTAACCCATACTGACAGTGTTTCAACCCTATAAAATCCTACAGCTGGACTTTCTTGGGGCACACAGAGCCCAGGGTCCCTATGAGTGTCCCATCAGGTGAGCACAGATGAGCACCTGTCAGGCAACACATATAAGACAGGGTGAAGCCCGGGTGATGGGACTGCTAAAGATCCAGCCAGCTACTTTTAGAGTCAGGCAGTTACATACTTACATAATGAAAGCAAGGAAGACCTACAAGCTGCCCCTAGATCTTTGACCCTCACACCAAAAAGGACACCATCAAGACCACTGGAACCGGACATTGGCAGAGTAAGCAGTCTGTGGTGGAGAAGCCCATTTTAGACCTCAGTTAAGGGGTTTTATGGGCTGCAGTTCTCTTCCTCGGGGTGTGTGTGTGGGGGTGGTGGTGGTGGCACAGAATGTTCTATATCTCCCCAGTCCCTGGGAAGCCATGGGAAATTGTGTCATGACAGGCTCCCAGAGGAGACGGGAGGGGAGGCAAGTGGGAGATAGCCTTGAAGTACATCTCGAGATCGTCTTGTGCTCTCCCGTTCATGGAAGATCACTAGGTGTTCTGCCAAGACTCAGATTATCTGTGGCTCAAGCCTCGGCCTACACAGCCTATTTGAATATCTGTGGGGTGTTCACAGTGCCTTGGCAGAGCTCTTCCCCTACACTACCGGAAATCCTAGTCAGTGGCTCCCTGCTCCCTATGGGACCAGCTGTACAGACTTGGGGGCCATGCTGAATACGCTCATTTACGAAGTTTTCCCATCAAACATGATGCCCATATTGTACTTCATTACTATAAGCGGAACAACAGCTAATGGACTTGTCTCTGCTAGGAGTGATGAACGTAAACTAAGCCAGCCATAGCTCAAGTACAAGGACACACATCTTCAAGAACTAGCCTGTGTTAGAGTCCTCGGAGACCAGTGACTTGCCTCTTTGCAGAGCCAGCTGAGTTGCATGTGGTTTCTGAGCACAGGCAGGGGTTGAGTGTAAGGCCTGAGTCTGCTCTGCAGTCAGGCCCAAGTTGAAACCCTCACTGGCTGCATCACCTTAGCTCAAATCCCTTGAACTTCCGAGTGGGTCCTTGGTGAGAGAGGACTCCTAACACTAACACCTTATAGGATTGCTGTAATTATTAAATGAGACAATGCTAGCACATGTGAATCACCCCACCTTTATCATCTATTGTGATTATTGGCTCAAGATAACTCAGCCTGGATTATCCTGAATACATTAGATGTCATTTTTACTTGGAACCAAGTAAAACTAGAGAAGTGTGTTTTCACGTTAATGTGAAAGTTGCAGAAAGGAAAAGAACTGTACTTCAGCCCCAAATAGTTTTCTCACATCAGAGGTAGAAGTAGATCCATTTTTTTTAGTACAAAGTCTATTAATATTATATCAACATTATCAAATCTATAAAATTCAAATATACATAAAATAAAACTGAACTGCATATCATAAAATATTAATCTACCAGATTTCAGGAGTGCATAAAATGCTTGATATTGAGAAGTCTATTCGTATACTACATCATGTCATTGACAAATAAAATGATAAAAAAAATACGATCATCTCAACAGATGCCAAACACACACCAGATAAAATTTCATGCCTATTCCTGATTCAGAGCTTTAAAAACTGGGTAGAAAAGGATCCATCTTTTCTGGATAAGGACTATGTAATGGAAACTGTCAATCTAAAGGTATGTTTTAATAGGTAAAAACATTAAATCAATTTTTAAACTTGTATTTTAAAATAAAACTGGAATCACAGATGACTGTTTCAAGTGTTTCTAAAAATCTGTATTAATGTTGATTCATTGGGTAGGCAGAAGGAACACAAACAGACTAATATCATCCAATGACACCATTTGTTCTGATAATTACTCCAATTTAAACAGTTTTGAGGCATCACATATGGCTTCCATGAGGAATTCTTCCCATGTAGGTAAAGACAAAATTAGAAAGTCACAGGAAAACCCTCAGGTTCCACTTCCACATTTCCTAAAGTATTAATCCTTTAAAAACACATCACCATTGTATTGACATTTGTGTCTGCCTACAAGTTTTATAAATGTAGAGATGCTGGGTAACTTGATAGAAAATTTGATCCTATTGTTTTAACAAAATGAGAATTGTTTTAGAAGGGGCTCCACAGTGTCTGGGCATAAATTTCCCCTAAGTAACAGTATGAGGCAAGCATTTTCCCCAGGGAATTCAACATTTATGTTGATGCACTTGGCTGCAGAGCCAATCCTGCACTGGCTCTAATACAGAGGAATTTTCTGAACATTTTGAGTAATGGGACTGAAATAATTTAACAGCTCCTTCTGTGCATGTTAAATTAGTTGCATGATAAATTTAGCTTCTGCAGAAAACTTGTTTACACTATAAATTACAGCACATGGCACAATCACATTGATGTGGAAAGCCAGCCATGTTGAATCATTTTGGCCATCTCTCTCCAAACTTCAGCCTGGTGCAAATGAATTATCTGTGGCTCACCAACACAGTGTGGGTGTTTCTTAACCCTGGGATCCTGCTGAAGCCATGTAAAGCCAATATCTTAGAACTTCCATTGACTCCAAAAGAAAAGTTGAAGTTCTGAGATGAAAAGATTCTCAAGATAATGAGTGACACACAGATCTAAATTGTTCTGTGTTGTTGTTCAGCTGCTATGTTGTGTCTGACTCTTTCCAACCCCATGGACTGCAGCACACCAGGTTTTATGTACTACCATTTTATCAGTGGATTAGGAGGGATTGACTTTCTGATTCTGAAACACAGAAATAACCCAGATAATTAATGAATAAGAACTCTGGTAAGTATAAGCTCCCAAGAGGTATAAGGCCATACAAAGGAGAGAACAAAGATTTGGAAATTGCGTGGACTAGGGGTCCAGTCTGGGCTCTTGCATTTACTAGCTGTGCAAATGTAGGCAAACTGATTGACCTCTCTGAGCCTCCATTTTTGGCTCTTTAAAACAAGGTCCCTGATATCTATTTTGCATGCATTTTGTGAAGAGCAATGTGAAAAGAGTATGATGGTGAGTGCTTAATAAATGCTACCACTTCTATTATGGTATTAGGACAAATTGGATCCTGGTTCTTATACCAATGCATTCAGAAGCAGTATTAAAAGAATCCCTGCATATGAAATTACCAGATCTCTGGTTGAACAAAGCAGTTTCAGCCACAACAGAGTCATAAGTAGGTTTTACATACTGTTGGCAAACATATTAAGAAATTGGAGGTCTATCCTTTCATGATTTGCCTTAAGTAAGAAAGTGCCAATTCTAAATATTTGTCCCAACACTAGGCTATTTCTATCCTATTGTTCATAGACTCATTTGTGGTATATGGGCAGCTAGCTGTTTAGATAGAGAGAAAAACAGAAAGAGCTATAAATATAGACATGGAAAGTGGCAGATCCCAATACTGGCCAGGAATTATCAGTTAATTTCTAAAACTATAAAATATATTTAGAATACAAGTGTAATCATCTGAAATAAAACAGCTCCATTCTAGGAATAACACGTTAGTCAATTCAAAGCTCTTTGAACATCACACTCATTAGATGTAAACTAAGGGCTCCAGGGCTCCCACCTTGCCTCTGTCTCACCATGAATCTAAGTTGGCTGATCCTAGTGAATGATCACAAGACTTACTGAGGTAAGTTCACTGTGTGCCAGACACTCACTCTGCCACATGTGCCAATGGATCACTTCATTAACTCTTTTTAAAAAATCTGGGAGGCTGCAGTCGTAGTTTCTTTTTTTAGTTAAGGAAACTCAGAAAAGTCAAGAAATGTCTCCACAGAATGGGAGAAAAACAGTTGTGCTTCATATATCTGATAACAGTCTAGTATCAAAAATATATAAAGAAGCCTGGAACTGAAACCATAAAAATGCAGGCATGAAATTAAAAGACTCTTGCTCCTTGGAAGAAAAGCTATGACCAAACTAGACAGCATATTAAAAAGCAGAGACATTACTTTGTCAACAAAGGTCCATCTAGTCAAAGCTATGGTTTTTCCAGTAGTCATGTATAGATGTGAGAGTTGGACCATAAAGAAAGCTAAGCGCCAAAGAACTGATGTTTTTGAACTGTGGTTAGAGAGTTAGAGAAGACTTAGAGAAGAGTTAGAGAAGACTCTTGAGAGTCCCTTGACCTGCCAGGAGATCCAACCAGTCAATCCTAAAGGAAATCAGTCCTGAACATTCATTGGAAAGACTGGTGCTGAAGGTGAAGCTCCAACAATTTGGCCACCTGATGCAAAGAGCTGACTCACTGGAAAACCCGGACGCTGGGAAAGATTGAAGGCAGGAGGAGAAGGGGATGACAGAGGATGAGATGGTTGGATGGCATCACCGACTCAATGGACATGAGTTTGAGCAAGCTCCGGGAGTTGGTGATGGACAGGGATGCCTGGCGTGCTGCAGTCCATGGGGTGTCAAAGAGTTGGACATGACTGAGTGACTGAACTGAATTGAACACAATTAAAAAATTGGCAAGGGATCTGAATGGATGTTTCTCCAAGGAGGATATACGAATGGGCAACAAGCAGGTGAAAAGATGCAGAACATCGTTAGCCATGAGGAAATAGACATTAAGTGAAAACAACTGAAATATCCATGAAATGATGAGTGGACAAACAGCACGTGGTATAGCCAGAGCATAGAATATTATTCGGCCATAACAGGGAACACAGTACTGGTACATGCTACAACAAAGAGGCATCTTGAAAACACTATGCTGAGTGAAAGAAGCCAGATACAAAAGACCACATGTTGAATGATTCCATGTACATTAAATGTACACAATAGGCATAGCTATAGAGATAGAAAGTTGATTACGAGTTGCCAGGGGCTGGGGGTTTGGGGAGTGAGGAATGAGTACTCATGGCACAAGAATTCTTTTTGGGGTGATGAACATATTCTGGGATTAGACAGTGGTGATGATGGCATAAGTCTGTGACTACCACAAATCACTGAATTGTACACTTTAAAAGGTTATTTTATGGTACCTAAATCTCAATAAAGCTGTTTTTTTAAAAAGTCACACAGCTGGGTGAGTAGGAGGAGGGAGAGGTGAGATGACAGCCTGCACTTGCCTGATGCCAAAGCCTATGTCTCTAACCACTCCACTAACTGCCCTGCTTGATGGAGACTGACAGGAGCTCTCACATACATTACAACTCACATCCATGGAGAAAACTGCCTTGAGAAAAAGAGCTATTTTTCCCCACACACAATCCCTTTCTCCTTCCATTTTTTCTATGTTAAAACTGCAGTTGATACAGCCAGCAGAAGCTTCACCAGGGGAAAAGGGCTTTGTCTTTTCCAGGGGAGACAAAGCATTATATTTAAGAGACAGCTCTCTGGATGGTGTGGGGACCAAGCCCAGAACCCTTTAGCAAAGATGCTCTGTCCCTCTCTGACTTTAGAATTTCCAAACCAGAGGGTAGTAAAGACAGGAATGCATCTGCACGAAGGTCTCCTCTCACAGGACAAATCACCTGTCCTCTCGCAATGAACCCATAGGCAGGCACGTGTGTCATGTGGCCTGACGGTGTGGACGAGGTGATTTAAATAGACAATTAGGACCCGTGGCAGGAGGCTCACATTTTAGTGGTTACAGGAGAAGCCAGGGTGAGGATGTAGACTTGGTGCTCACTGATCGTTATATACAGAGGTTCATTAAGCACAGGGAAACTGGGACTCTAAAACTCCTTTTCCATATTTTGAGGTGGGGAAAAGGTTCTGGCCTGATGTGTAGTCTGCCCAGGACTGTGGCAATTTCTCTTCTGTTGAGACCTCTCCATGCCCAGTGCTCTGCTACCTAATCGATTTTCCAGATTCTGACACATGGGATTAGGTAGATGGGCTCCCATCAGGACCCCACACTGGTGATGTGGTTCTTACACTCATG
This sequence comes from Bos javanicus, assembly GCF_032452875.1. Classification (NCBI taxonomy): domain Eukaryota; kingdom Metazoa; phylum Chordata; class Mammalia; order Artiodactyla; family Bovidae; genus Bos; species Bos javanicus. The sequence goes on along the minus strand of NC_083897.1, from coordinate 32,171,322 downwards.
CAAATGTTAGATCACAAATCCAATTTAAACCGGGGTTCCCTTGAGCTGAGAGATAATTTGCCTTTAATCCTCTTCCGGTTGGCTATCATCTAAGCTTCCCCATTTGAGACATGACACTGTGAGAAATGTCCACAAGTCTTGAGCGCACTCAGGAGTCCCCAGCACACACACACCCCGCCAGGAACACTGTTTCTAACCATAGACTTTTAGGTCTTGACCCAGACCTTGAACCCAACCTAGATCTTGCTGCTATCTCCCTCACCACCCACCTTGCATTCCCAGACCTGGTCAAGGAAACCATCCACGGCTGGTTCAGGGACGATGCCCTGCCCTGGGATCTGCCCCTCCGACTGGGGGTTCTGTTCACGTGGGGAGTATTTGGCCACCCTGTCGGTTTGGGGACCACAAGGTAATAGGAGCTTTCCCCTCTCATTCTTTATGCCTTTTGTTATTTTTAATCACCTACCTATCAGGGCCAAATTGCCTTGTCACTGCCTCAGAGCTTGCATGTGACAGAGGGAGCTGCTATTGCTAATGCGTGCCGTCACTAGGGCACGTTTCACTTGCCTCAGTTTGACAGCCACACAATAACCACCTTTCCGCGAAAGAAAACTGTGATTTAGTGGGGAGAGAATGTGGGGCAACAGCCAGATTTGTCTCTGGGTCTCCAGCGGGCTCTCTTGGCACAGCCTCCAACCGCAAAGCCCAAGAACGATCGGCCCCCAGGAAGAAGACCGGTCTGAAGGGTTGCTTCAGAGCTGCTGGCAGAGAAGGCGGGGGCTGCTTCCTCTGAATGCACTGTCTCCACAGGAGAAAAGCAAATCTGTTTGTTTTTTTCATTACTTTCTCCATTGCCCAAGTAGCGGCTGAGCAGCCTTTTCTTAACTCGGTAATTGCAGTAACAATGTTATCTGGAAATTACTGTTTGCAGATGCGGCCTGAGTCAGCTCCCTACACCGGAGTCATTCTGAGAGGGCGGAGGAGAAGGGAGCTCAGTGTGGCTTTCCTGGGTTGGGCGGGTGTGTGTGTGGGCTGGGGGAGGCGCAGATTTCATGTTCGTGAGGCTTCCCCCTGGCGGGGTTGGGACAGAACCCAGCAGCCCATCACTACGTCCTGCCATCTGAAGGAGCCCATCTAACAAAGGTCATGAGACCGGTGCAATGAAGGAAAGGGAAATTCAGGCAACAGGCTGATTATGGGTACCTCTGCATGTGACCATATTTGGAGACAGGGTTTTTACAGAGGTGATGAAATGAAAGTGAGTTCATGAAGGTGGGCCCCCATTAGACACAACTGGTGTTCTGATAAGAAGAGGAAATTGGGATACAGAAATACCTGTATATGGATGGTGATATGAAGAGATAGCAGCATGAGATGTCCATCTACACAAGCTCAGGAGAGAGGCCTGGAACAGATCCTGCCCTCATAGCTCTCAGAAGGGACCAACAACTACTCACACCTTGATCTCGAGCTTCTAGTCTCCATAACTGGGGGACAATGCATTTCTTGTGTTTCAGCCCCCAGCATGTGGGACTGTTACATCAGCCCCAGCAAACGAATACAGGATTATATCCAGGGCCTCCAAATATGTGGATTGGAGGGGAATGGGTATCTTTTTACTCTTTTCACATACTCGCCTTACCACCTAATGACCTGGGGAAAGAAGCAGTTGTTGGGGGGGTGACACAAACAGGCTTGCTCAAAGAAAGGAGCAACTGAGGTGACTGGGGAGGGGAATCCCAGGGACCAGTTTTCTAAAGTGAAAAATAAGTGAAACTTGGGTCATCTGAGCCTCTCAATTGCCATATCATCTCCAAAACTAAAATGTAAGCAAACTCCAGGTCACACCTCACCCTGTTTAGGAGGGTCTTCAAGTGAAGAGAGAGCATTGTTATTTTGTTTGGTAATCCTCATTGATTTTACCTCTATTCTTGTCAGTGGTAAAGCTGAGTGTGGCTTCCAGTGACTTCTGATAATGCCATCTGAGGGCAGATTCTAACTCTTTAAATGAGTAGTATTAATTTTAGAACTGAAAGCATTCTTATAGCATGGATTTGTCCCCTGGAGAGCTTACCATGTCACCCTTTTGGCACACACTCGGCAGACCTTAGACTAAGGGCTGAGTCACACAGCGTGAGAGGTGAAATGCCAGAGAGTATGATGTCAGTGAAAAGCCCAGCACAGAATGCAAGATAATCACTGATGCCCGAGGCACAGCCAGCAACGGGGCTTATCATTTTCCAGCCAGGAGTGATTGAGCATGCGGCTGTAGACATAGTTCTGAGCTGCCCTGCTTGGGCTGCTCCATGCGGGCCATCCCGCCTGCTTTCTCTTCCTCTGCCTGCCCATCTGCAATGACACTCTTCCCCCTGAGCTCCTTGCTTTTCCGCTCTTCTTGGGAGACACCATCTACTGCCCTGCCCCCACATCTCCATCTTCAGCCCAGACATTTCCCTGAGCTCTGGACTCACAAATCCAGCTCTCTGCTAGACAGTTCCACAACCATGGCCCACAAAAACCTGGAGTCCCAGAAAGCAAAAATTCAACCCATCATCTTTAGCCTCCTCCTCCTCCTGGTTTGTTTCATTTAAGCATTCATTTTGTTTTATCTATCTGCCCATCCACTGTTGTAGTTAAATACACATAACAGAAAGTTCACCCTTTTAAAACAAACTATTTAGTGCTTTTTAGTGCATTCACAGTGTTGTGCAGCCACCACCATTATCTTGTTGCAGGATATTTTGAGCACTCCAAAAGGAAATCCCATTCCCTTTTCCTATCCCCCTCCCCCACCCTTGCTTCTCTCCATCCCTAAGCAACCTCTAACCTGCAGCCTAACCTCTAGCCTCTCTTGATTTGCCTAGTCAGGATCATACAATAGATGGACTTTTGTGTCTGGTTTCTTTCACTTAGCACAAAGTTTCTGAGGTTCGCCCATGTCATTGCATGGATTAACACTTCAGCCCCAAGCTTCACGTTCTACCTGTCTCCATACTGTCACCATCCACCCATGTTTTAAAGCAAGAAAACTGGCTGCTGCTGCTAAGTCGCTTCAGTCATGTCCGACTCTGTGTGACCCCATAGATGTCAGCTCATCAGGCTCCCTCATCCCTGGGATTCTCCAGGCAAGAACACTGGCAGTTACTTCAAAATTCCTACTCTAGCCCTCAGATCATATATCTTGTCAATCACTTACTCCTCGTGATGGGACCACAGACCATCCTTTCTCTCTGTATCCCCTCTTCTTGACTGACACCTTATCAAAAGCCTTCAGCATCTCTCTCCTGGGCCACAGTGATCTTTCTATAGCATGACTCTGGCCATGTGACTCTACTTGGAGGGTAGCAGTCTTGGGAGGTCTAGAATCTGTAAGGGGGTGTGGCCTTGAGGGAACTGGGGCCTGGGGCCTCTGGAGGAGGTTCTTTCACAGGTCTGGAAATGGGCTGGTGGGAGGGAGTGACTGGCACCAGAATGTATTGGGACTTGTGTGGGACTTGAATGGGATCTAGGGTCAGCATCACAGCATGTTCCCAGGGTTCCTGGTAAGAGGAACATCCCTTTGCCTTGGGAACAAGAGGTGTTTATGCAGCATCCAGAGAGCCTTCTGGCTGGGATGGTCAGGTGTTGGTGTGCCACCCTGAGGGATGACTACAAAAGAAGTACTTGAGAGATGAAGTGTGCCACATGAGGTGCAGGCTGGGAGGAAAGAGCAGAGCTCATCGGCGGCACTGCCATCTCCTCTGTCTCTATAACATATGAGCACATCAGAACCCCACGTAACTACCAGGTTGCCCTCTTACACTTAAAACAGGACTGTTCATGTGAAAGAAAAAACTGTTGGGCTCATCTACATGCAGACTATGCTGGTCATGAAAGGCTACTATAATTGTGTTAGTTGGGATGGACTTTGTTCTGCTGAATGCATTCCAGCTCTTCTGAAAGTCGCTCACTCACCACAAGGCCCCACTTAGGGAGAGGGCTGCCTAACTTTACCAGCCTGTAGCCCCGGAGCCTTCCCACATCCCTGTCACCAAATGCTCCCTCCCTCTAGCCACTGTGGGTCCTCCCCAGATGAGCTCTTCCCTAGAGAACTGCCCTTAGCAGACAGAGCCACCTGGCTCTTGGCTAGGAAGCCCCCATCCAATGACTAAGGCACAAAGGTCCTCCATGGGATCAGGCTACACCCAGGCTCTTTGCTTGGCTGTCTTCTATCCATCTTCTATTTCTTAAAGGTTTTTCCTTAAACACACATTCTTAGGAAAGGCCAGCTTCTAGGTATCCTGACATCAAACCACCCTAACTCCACATATGGTGTCTCACACCCATGGGTCTTGTTGATGGGAATTCTTTGGGTCTATTTCATTTTTAAGATCTAATCCCTCAGTCTTTTTAGGAGAAAGTAAGGGCTTAATCCATATTTAATATCCTCTCCAGCTCTTCAGAAATGTACACCATCATGCTACAACATCAGAAAAATCTGTTACATTACTAACAATGGTTTTAATTCATTCTTTGAGTTGTTTATTAGCACTAAATTAAATAAATGCAAAAATAACAACTTTTGTATATTTCCCAAGTATGCAATTATATAGCAAGAAGCCTTTGCTGAAATGTCAAACATCTTTCCACAGAGTTTCGCTTAATATTTATTAAAACAGGGCCACAGACTCCTTTATCACATGCTGACTCTCCACCATCACTTGTTCTCGTGATATTTCAGCCCTCTTCCAAGGCTGATGGTACTTCCCATTTTACAGATGCGAGTGATTAGAGACAGAGCATTGAAAAGATCACACAGCATGTTGCTGAGGTCTGCACCAGTACAAAGCATCTTCTATGTTCTATACTACTGTGAACATCTAGAATGTGCTGAGATTGTTTTTCTCATCCAATACAGCTTCTTCTTTTTTTTTTTTTTTCCTTTTTGCTTCTGCTTCTTTAAGCAGAGACAAACAAACCCACAAAAAAGTGCCTGTCACTCTGCTGTATTGTTTTTCCACTAATTATGCTTTATTTAATTAAAAATAAAAGCCAATGTATATCCTAGGCAAAGAATCTTACTAAGTTGACAGCTTAGAAATGTGAAGCCTCTCTTTGTTTAGGGGCACAAATAATCCTTGAAGACTAAGAGCGTAAGTTTACCTACATTTCCCTCCCCTTGTCCTGTAAAGAACAGCTCTGGGAGTCACGGGTGGGGGGTGTCATAGAAATAACCTTGTCAATCCTTTCTGCCAACAAGGGTGCTAATTAGAGCCAATTAAGAGCCTCGTTTTTTGTCTGTGGAACATCTGTCCATAGGCATTGAACTCTAACACCCCGACTCATTTTATCAAGCCCCAAAATATCAGAAAGCATTTCATGTTGGTCCCTGCTAATGCAGCTTGATTTTCAACTCATAAGAAGTTCCGAATTCTGTTTTTAGTCAGGATCCGCTACTATATTCCTGTACACTCTCACCGTCATTCATACTTACTCTATTCAGAAAGAAAAATCTTCGTGAGGTGTTAAGATGCCCTGATCAAGAAGAGAAGTGGCAAAGATAAAACCATGGGAGACCCACGCTTCTTGTTACCCTATATTCTGCTTCATTTTTCTAAAAAGTAATGTATTGTTACCTAGATAAATGGTCTTTGTTTTCTCTCTCTCTTTTTAATCCTGGTGAGGTAAAGGCCAGTGTAAAATAGCTTCTTTTTAATTGAACCTATTCTGTGTATACAGTGGGTCCATAAAAGCGCCTCCATCATTAGCGTTTGGTCATGCAAATGAAGGTGTCCTGCTGTTTCTTTCTCTCTTTATAAAGTGCCCTTTCAATCAATGTTTGGGACAGGACAGGACCCTTGTGACTTGCAGCTTGTTTTATTCTGTGTGGCCAGGAGAGAACTTCATTCATTCCAGGGTAGCTTTATAATGACACATTATCACAGACGGTGCCTACGCTATTTCTTCCTACTGCCAAGTATGTGGTATATTTTCTGAATTCACTGCAGACTAGGAAATCTGTTAATTTCATCTGGCAAAGATTCCTTTAATTCGGCTGTTTTTTTAGATTCCATTATGAAGCCTTTTGTCCTTTCACTTCAAAGTAAACAAACACACTCATTGATCTTTAGAGGACTATCAAATTTTACTGTAAAACGCATTATTGCCATATCATTTTCTTCAGTTCTCTAATAATGTTATTTCACATTATTCAATTTGTGACCCGCCTCGTGCAGTGAAATGTCATGAGTCTTCTCAGAGTGAGTTAGAGTCTCACAAGAAGTAGAAAAATAAATTTATTTAAAACAAGATGGAGTTCTGACTGTTAACACATTATAAATTGCTCTATTTTAAATGTCTGAACTGGGCATACTTAAAATCCAAGGGCATATTTCATTAACGTTTATGCAATTTTTCAGGAGACTTTTCCCAATGTTACCACTCTTCATCAGATGAGAGAGCTTGTCAAGAAAAATTACAGTTAATAGTAGTTAATGGTGGTGAAATTCAATGGACTTGTTTCTGTTTTGTTTTACTTTTGCTGGAAATAATGAAAGTATTACATGCACAACCCTTATGTTGTTTGCAAAAATGCATCCAGTTCCAATGGTAGGTAATAGAAAGCTTTATCTGATTTATAAAACAATCTATGTAAACCTACTTTTATGTCTTATTTGATTCTCACCATTAGCCTGAGCTAGGAAGTATTCTAAAATGTATCTCACAGCAACAATTGGATGCACTATGCCAAATTAATCTGCATAAATCTATACCTGTGTACAGGACAGTGGAATGCATGTTTGTGAAAAAGCAATACATTCAGACTGCTGTGTAGGTGGAATCTGGGGAAAAGTCAAACCACCGGGCTTCACCTCAAATAGAAATATTCACTTCTCCAGAGGCAATACACATTGTCTATACTAACCACACCATTGAGTCTTCTATGTCTCCATTGCAGGGAGGCCGTTCCACCCTTTTTTGGCCAATCTCAGGTCGCTGAGTTGCACCCCAACCAGTCGGAATTGGATATCCCTTTGAAAAACCACATCCACTCTGGTATTTTAAGGTATGTCAACTGGCAGTATGACATTCAATCAGCATGCTGCCTGCTTCTCTTTGAGTAAAATATCCCTCATTGCTATGTACCAAATGATGAAGACGTGCTCAGAGGGCACTGGACCTTAATAAATGACAGAGAGAAGCAGCAGTGAAGCCCTGAGCCCTGGTGTGATACTTTTCCATTTATTTCTTCCTTGGCTTTCATCAGAACTCAGTCTCAGAGAAAGAAAAGCAAAATAAGGAATTTATACTGCAAGGCCAGATCTACCCTCGGATGCATTTGCTGGCATAATTTTATCTAATGGCAAACCTAAAAATCTCCCAACTTCTACAAATTGAACTTCTACTTCTCTTTGTAAATGAAAATGTGTGTGTGATGTTGCTACTATCATGTCTGACTCTTTGCGATCCTATGGAACATAGCCCGCCAGGCTCCTCTGTTCATGGGATTCTCCAGGCAAGAATAGTGGAGTGGGTAGCCATTGCCTTGTCCAGGGGATCTTCCTGACCTGGAGATCGAATCCACGTCTCTTATGTCACCTGCACTGGCAGGTAGGTTCTTGACCACTAGCACTACCTGGGAAACCCTGAATTCCTTTTCACATGGCCCCTGGATTTCCAGCCTCAATCCCACCCTATCCTCTTCTCCCTGTGGACAAAGCAAAGTATTGGGTTGGCCAGAAAGTTCATTCGGGTTTTTCTGTACCATCTCACAGAAAAACCCAAACGTACTTTTTGGCCAACCCAACATAAGGACAGCATAAGAAGGCTCAACTGGCAGTAAGAAGCATCCTACAAAACTTCACAACTTGACAAGGTAAGCTGTGTCTATGGATCTACGCTCAGTAAATCCTCAAAGAATAACCATGAATCTACATTGGAAGTTTACTGGTGCATCTTTTATGCCCTTGAAAAAGTAACTTGCTACTCAGATGATGGTTCAATCTGAGACACCAGACTTCAGAGAATAAGCAATCAATGCACAGATTTTGAAAACACTAAAGGTGACTAGATGGCCACTTCCTAGTCCAGTTACCAAGATAATGTAAAGAAGAGCTCTGATGTCTGGACAGTGAGTTTAGCAAGATCACGTGTGTGACGGTCACCATCTTACCTCACCCACTTCCAACCTGGAGGAGGGCACAGTCTTACAAACAGGAGTATTGTACCACTCTCTCAGAGCACTTTTTATTTTCATCTTTGCTATTTTGGGTGTGTACCTCACCCTCCTATTGCTGGATTTCTTATTTTAACCCTACTAGTATGCTGAGAAACATGGTATTTACAAAAATGCATCTGTGACACCTGTGCATAAAATCAGTAGTGATAACGATCCTTGAGAAAATCTAAAGGCAGAGAGTTAATTTCTGAAATAATATTTGAATTTCTCCATATTACAAAGTAGGTGTTATAATATCTTCCAAATACAATCACTGTACCATCTCTCTACAAATTTTGCAAGCTGCCTGTTACTCAGTATCCATCAAGAATAAATACGAGAACAATATATAATTGATGATGGCAGAAAGAACCAACTAATCAGAACTCATCTCTGCTACCCATCAGTATTTTGGGTGCTTTCATATCCAATCAACTAATTATCTACCATCAAGCCTCACACAATGTGCGTGAGATAAGACATAATGAAAATTATAAATTGCTTGTATGTTATATTCATTATTGTAAAATGTGTTCCAAACTAATGTTTATGTCAATAAAGTAATTAAAATGATAATTAAATGGAGTACTGTGTACACAGAAACATCTTGTTTTAAGTGTGTAGCTCAAAAGACCAGAAATACCAATGTAGGGGTTATAATCCCAGTTTAACTACGTCGTAAATATTCCTCATAATAGGAGATCTGTTATCAAGAAAGTACTTAAAGTTAAGGACACATTCTTGGCCTCGTTGAAAATATGATTTGGCTGTATGGAAGGGAATACATCAGCTCTGGAGGACTGGTGTTTTTAGAGCCAAGCAGCACACAGAAAACAAGGGCAATGTGGGGAATGCTTTCCTTTAGACTCTGGATTGGTGTGATCCAACCTCCCTCCCTACACTGAAAAATAAATTCTCTTTTAATTGTGTTTTTTCTCAATCTAAGGTTATGCAAGTTTGCATTCTCAAAACGCATTCCCACAGAGGGAGGAGGGAAGCCAGCCAGCTGGGGCAGCCACAGTTTGAAGTGGACAATCCACCCGCTTAGATTTGAGAGGTGACTTCATTACTGCATTTTCAATAATAGCAGCATTCAGAATGGTCTCAAAAGTCACCAGGATAATAGGACTATTATCTCTCTCGGCAATATCTAATAAAAAGCTCTTAAGCACATCCAGTCCCTGGTTTTATAAAACATGCAGTAAATGATCTCCCAAGAATGTTCGGTGAGTCGGCAGCGTTTCTTTCTCTATTCAGCCAGCTTTTCTCCCCTTGGTGAGGGAAGATGATGGGCAGTGTTGGAGTCAGCCACCCCTGAGACAGCTTCTAGCTGCAGGTGGTCTGCAGGAGGAAGGAAAGGCTCCCACCAAAGAAATCTTTAGGAAGAAAGTTGGTGAGCTTTCAGAACACTCTCCATACTGTGAATTCAAAAATAAAGCCTCCATGATTTTTTTCATACAAATTGTCATTTCACTAAACTGCCTAAGAGGACCATTTGATTTTAAACATCCTCTCTGATCTGGTGGGGCAACTGGAGGAGAAATAGAGTGAGGGTGGAAAGATAAAAAAGGAGTATTACCACTCCAGGTACGTGTCGAAGCTGTGTCTAGATATATGATATATGTACAGAGAACTCCACGATGATGTTGTTCTCTGGATGGGCACAGCCCAAGTTATGCTGGGCAAAAAAATTCTATGGCCAATTCATAGAAACCTTTTCCATTCTACACCCCTATCATAGAAACACAGTGAACATTAGCATATTAAAGGCCCAAAGAATTCCTACAATGAAAAGACTCATTAGGTTTTTTTAACCCGCTGTTTTCCAAATATATTGGATCATAAAACTCCTTTTTTTTCTGAATAACAACTACTATTCTATGGTAATAATTTTATACTAATATTTTATGCTAAAGCACTTAGGAAAAAGTGAAATTTAGAAATTTCATATCTAAAAGAATTTTACCTTACATATCTGCATAATTGATAGAAAAGCGAGGTTATTTTCTTTCCCTCTGAATTGATTTGTCTCAAATATTCACAACATTTGCATAGCGTAAATAAGACTATACAGCCAAAGTTTCCAAGGGAAGTTGTTTGACACTAATAAGATTTTTTTTTAAGTCACAGTAAAAAACTCTGATTTTCAATTAGGCGATGACAACCAACGTGCTGAAATTCTCAAAATAATCACCCAGAGCTACATTTATGACTCTCTCACCAGACCTGCTTAGTGGTCACAAATGAACGCAGAAATAGACCTTTTAAGTGGAGAAACTCACTGTGTTCCTGGAAATTCTCTGAGAATCAGTCTGAAATTAGTGCTCTACAAATCAAGGACCCAAAATTTATCCTGTATGATCGATCAGCTCAGCAAAACCTTTGATAAAGCTGTTCAAGCTGAATTCCATAGGGAAGTTCAAAACTGTGTTTGGCCAAGTGATGATTTTCCTTTGTTTCTGAGGCTGCTTAATTTCATGCAGACGAAGACAAGTTTCCCAGAGATATCGTCTTAGAAGACAAGCAAATCCACAGAATGTCAATCTCTGTGTTGCTGTCAGTTTTCCTGCGTGGTCTGACCCTCTCTCTAACGGAGACTAAGCACCTCTGTTGTTAAAAAAGCCAAGCCATCAGCACCTGAATGAAAGCATCACAATGAATGCAGGGAGCTCAGCCCTGGCTCCCTTTTCAATGGCATTTTGCTCTATTCTAAATGACGATTCCAGGTAACCTTTCCACATTGTCTGCCAGGGTTCTTTAGAGAATTCTTGATCTGAGAGATGCTACACCACGGCTCTAGTTACTGATCAGTCCATTTCACGTTGGCTGTGAATACTCTGCACTCCAAGGATTACATTCCATTCCCAATGTTAGTCATAATAAAAATGGCTCTAATTTTGTCCCTAATTTATTGTTAGAGTTTCAGCTCATGGAATGTCCGTGAACCAGGCAAACTGAAGGGGGAAGAAGGGACTGAAGGATTAGGTTCCCATGAGAACAAGAACAAGGCTGTGTTTGATTGACTGCTGTCGAAATAACAGCATTTCTCTAATTATGAATGAGCATTATGGAACCACCTCTGAGGCAGCCTGTGGCATCTCCATCTCTACTTGTGTTAGTGAAAGCTGCTGAACTATATATAATTAATATTAATGATGAGTACACTCTATAAACTATGGACCCTGATTTTTTTAAACATATTTTTACCTTTTTATGCTATACAAGTGAGCATCACTTTGCACAATAGATTTGTTTCTGGAAAGTGCATGTAAATTGATGTTTTGAAAATCAAACCATATTGTGAATGCATGAGATGAACTTACTATTTAGAGGAAACCTGCAGTGAATCATTTTCAAAGTGAAGGATTCTTTTTAAGGGTGAAAAATTACCTTTTTATCTGTTTGGAAATATATGCGAGAATTTTGTGACAGGTTTGCTTCAAGTGGGAAAACATCTTTCTATACGTCCTTTCTTCTCTCCCACGTAAAATTGTGAGCCACAGTCATTCAGTGATAACCATCATTCAGCCAGACTACACTGGGATGGAGCGGGCACGTGGATGTGCATATTCTCAGGTTTTCATTATGAGAGACTGTCATGATTTGTCAACTTTGTCCCTTGCTTTCTTTTGCAGAGGAGGAGCTATTGAAATGCTGTTTCTGAGAAACACTGCTTTGAAACCTTTGTATATATGCACCATTCACGTTATGGAATTAAACTAAGAAAATAGCTTCAAACTAGGTTCAAACGGGGGAAATTTTCTTATGGCTTTAAACTGGACCTGGTTTGACATGCTCTGATGTGCATAATGTCTCATTATGTCTCATCACACTTATTTACATGGAATTAAAAGGCAACAAATCTGACCTGAACCATGATTTTAAGAGTCAAGTTACTTTAGTTTAGATCTAAAAGTTTTAGCAAGAGTAATAGAAGAGTGTTCTATAAAAATACTTCCTATTATTCTATAATTTTGGAACAGGGCTTCTAGGAATTTAATATAAAACTCTATGCAAAAGAATGGTCTTCAGGAGCCCTGCTCTTCCACAGAGGTGGTCTCTTAACCAGAATAATTCAGGCTGTCCAGAGGAAAAAAATCACTCTCCAGAACATGGAAATTCATTCACTTGTACTGATACATTTATTTTACCTACAGTTTCAGGTTCTTATAATAATAGAGGTGCCAGTAGACAATAAAAGTGATGCCGGATTCTAAATTAGGCTACAGATTGGAAAGATTTCATTGAACCTCCTTTGATTGCATTTTATATTTAATTTCTGTCACATTCACAATCAAATTGCTAAAGATAATTCTTTGCTCAGAATTTTTATCTTCTAAAAGTTTTAGATCTTCACTTATTATACCACTTAACTAAATTCCTTATAGTATATTTTCCTAGCAAGGGAAGAAAAACAATTAGTCTGTTGGGCCTGAAAGAGATGTTCTAAAAAAAGACACATAAACAAATATTTTTCAACACTGCCTATCTACTTTATGGTGATATACTCTTAACCCAGTGCTTAGGACTGAGCCAAATAGTACCTCAGTGGATTATTTATCATAGTTCACTCAGTAATGTGTTTACTGAACTACTGTTACAAGTATGTGCTGATATATTTTGATATACAGTATGTCCTACAATAGTGTGTCTTCTGAAATTTCATTCTTATTTTTAAAACCTATTTGAATGTTACTTTACCTTTACTCTCAGCAAAAACAAGCTTATTTCTCAAGGGATTCAAAGTCAAGTCTGATCATAATTAAAGGCAGAGTCTGAAATGTCTTTTAAGACCAAGGAAACAGATATGCAGCATCAGGAATGATTCGACCAGGCAAGGGATTAGAGTGCTTATTTCACAGAATGGTGGTGGCTTGTTCATGAAATTTTATTCATTTTTTTTCTTGTTGTTGTTATTCAGACGAATCCTTTATGCATGCCAAAAAAAAAAGAGAAAATTCAGAAAAGGGTTCTGTGTTGCTTGATTAGAACACTGCCAACGTGTTGCTCTAATATTTCAGAAAGTCATTCATATAGATGTCAACCAAGCAATCCACAATTATGAAATTACCCCAGTGGTGATTTTACCGAAGGTGAGAAGCTATCCTGGGAATCAGAGACAGAAAACATCTTGGGTCAAGTTCTGGCCCTCTGTTATCTCTGAGAAGGTGTTGCATTTGCAAGACAATGGAGTCTGGTAGATTCCAGGATTGGCAGCAAGGTGGCATTTCAGGAGTCTCTTACTGGAGTCAGCCTGACATAGGCTCAAGACATGAAGACACCATTATTGGCTGGAAGAACTTAGTTTCCATTCATGAACCTTAGTTTCTTCTGGGTAAAATGTGGGTGAGAGTGGTGCCAACATCTCACTGGATTGTGAATATTCAATTAGCTAGTGGACATAAAACATTCAGCAGAGTACCTAGACATCGTTAAGTCCTAGCTTTTTTTGTTTTGTTTTGTTTTTAAATAATCACAGGATTAAAAGCACAAGTGTGGCTGTGATAAGATGCTGTAGTGAGCTCCCAAGAAGAAGAAAGTGCTTAGTTCCCAAAGTGGATGAATTTGACACATTTCCACTATTCTTCATTTTTACCCTTGGGTCCTGGGGTAAGTGAGTCCACAGAGGAAAGGTTCATTCTGGAGAGGTCTTCCTTGAACTGGGAGCCTCTGGGAGAATTCAGGGAAATGGAAGGAAGGACTCCCCAAATGACTGAAGAGTGGAATGCAGCATAAAGGGCTCTGCCTCAGAGCATACAGTAATAATGACAGTATTAACTTTAAGCATAAAAAATAAAACAGTTAATGTCTAATGAGAACTGCCTATGTATCAAGCACTATAATAAGCAGTTCGATCATTTAGTGCTATCATGCAGGTGCTATTTTCATCCCCATTTTACAGATGAAGAAACTGAGTGACAGAAAGGTTAAGTAGCTTGGCCAAAGTGAAGTGAAAGTCGTTCAGTCATGTCTCTTTGTGATCCCATGGATTATACAGTCCATGAAATTCTCCAGGCTAGAATACTGGAGTGGGTAACTGTTCCCTTCTCCAGGGATCTTCCCAACCCAGGTATCCAACACTGCAGGCAGATTCTTTACCAACTGAGCTATCAGTGAAACTGGGACTTGAACCCAGGCTCTGAAGCCTGTCCACTTCAATCTCTACATTACATGGATTTCCATGACTAAACCACTTAGACACACACACGTGCACACACTCACATATTTATATTTCTTCTTATGACACTTCTCAATATGGATTGAGGAATCTAAAAATAAAAGATCTCAAAAAATGTAATTTTTAATTCAGAATAGCTGACACCTTCTGGATCCTTATTTGACTATGTACTATTCACTCGAGAACAATTTCTGGTTATCTACTATGCAGCAGGTTGTGTACTAGTTGCTAAGAAAGCACAGGTGAATCCATACCACCCTTGTCCCTAAGGAGAGATTTGTAAACCTATTATGTCAGTAGAGCCCAAGGTGTTACCTGAGGTTCTAGAACCCTCTCAAGGGGAATACTGGTAGTGTTTGCTGGGCTTTCCTAAGCATTTCTTGGGTTGTAGGAATATCGCAATTCCGTCATCATACTCCCAGTCTCCTTGGCACACAGACTGACCAAACCAGGCTGAAGAGACACTCAAGGGATACGAGACGTTATCCCTTCAGGTCTTCAGCCAGAGCCGCCCCTCTGTGGAAGGCGAGAGTTCCTGTTGCTTCACATCCCTCCCCCAATTACCTGATATCATCCTGTTGCCTCCCATCCTTTCCCCAGCTACCTGATATCGTCCAACAGGATGAATATTTGCTCTCTGTTGTGTGGGAAAGAGTCTGCCAACTTTCCCAGAGTGAGATCATCACTTCTGGTGGGAAACTGCTCGTTTCAGAGCGTTAAAGAGGTATTTTTTAATGTGTTGCCTAAGAAACACATTCCAATCCTGTTGTAGCGTGTCAAAAAAAGCCCAATCAAAATTTTTAGAAGCCTGTTATGGAACCACAGACAGAACCCACAACTAATTATAAAGCCAGAGTCACTATGAACTGCTTGTCTTGCGAGAGAAATACAAAAGGAAGGATGGAGAATTTCTGGAATTTCAAATTCCTCAATCCCTCATCTGCTTCAGTGGTGAGAGGCCCCATATTGCTTGGTTCCTACTGCCCTCGCTTTGGGAGCAGCTCTTTATGCCACTGGGCAAATCAGAGCCTGCCTGCTGTCTTGATCTGCAAGTCTGTCATGTGCCTGCTCTGTTATTTCCCTCCTCTGCACAATCCTGGGCCCAGTAGCCTGTGGTTTGACAGTGGCTGCCATTTGGACCATGGGCCACTGAGGTTTGTCTGCAAAGGACCGCCCAGGAGTATCTTTTCTCAGTGTCTTTACATCTTTTCTGTGTCTCTTGGCTTCCTGCCACCCTGAATATCACAACTCTCTGTGAATACTATACATTGAACTGACGCTGATTTAAATTTCATGCAGAAAACTGCTCTGCTTCAAACCACAACCATTTTTTATATTTAAAAAAATTCATCAAGATATTATCTCTTTGTGCCACCCCCCAAACACACACACACACACACACACACACACACATACACACACATACCAGACAGAAAGGCAGATTATTTAAATCAAGAGGCTGTCTCTAACAATCTTAAGTGACCTTTCTTCAAAGTTCATGGCAGCAGTGAACTTTTAAATTTCTTGTGACTGTCAGGATCTAATTTTCAAGGTATGGTTACCACAGTAGCAACCTGGAATTTTACTCCAGTTGTAAAGGTCAAGACAGGTCACTGGCTTCAGGTCCTCTTCAACCTCAGAATAAAACAGCCCCTCTCCTCAAAAGCATGAAGATAGGGTAAATCTAACTCCCAAATTCCATTATCTAAGACAGTGAGATTGAAAAAATGTATGTGATTAAAAACAACAACAACAACTACTCAGATTCTTCTTCAAATGCTCAAACTGTCAATGAACCAAATAATGAATGGTCCTTTGTGGGTGGAGCATCCAGAAGTGTGCTGGGGACATCTAAGCTAAGTAGAAGAGTGGTCCACATACAACTGGCTTCTGGTCCAGCATCACTCTCTTGTCTGCATTGGGAATTGATCCTTTGATCCAAACCACATCAACAAAATAATTGTGCGAAGTCATGGCAGATACTAGCAAAAAGAGAACTCAATTAGGGCCCAAGAAGTGGGACCGAGCCTTGCGACAGTGAGTTGTGTGAGCTTAGGGCCCATGCTTATGCCATCTGAGCACGACTTTCCTCAGTGATAACATGAGGCGAGAATTAATGCCAAATGATGATTGGCAAAGCCCATTCAGGAGTCCCCCGATGTTGGTGCATTTCATGATGGAGTCTGAGCAACAGCACATCTCTGTGTTACATCTGTTGAAACAAAGGCTCAGAAAAATGCCAGGTGACTTCATCAAGTCACATGGCAGGAAGAGTGAGAGCTGCAGTTTGAGCCACCTGGAAGTGCAGGCCCAGCAGCTGAGGCCCCCTCCTCTGTCTTCTGGCTCCCAGAATTGAGTCAAGCCCAAATGTAACAAAGATAATGCCCTGTGTGGAAACAGAAGATGTCATAGAACCAGAAGAGTATTGTCTGTCTCTGTACTTAATTCATAATTGTTCAATTGAAACTTTATACAAGTGTCGAAGATAGGGCCTCAGAAAGAAAAGTTAGAGTTTTGTACTCCAAGAATCCTAGAGTGAGATTCTGTCTTCAATCATACCTGGCTTTGTCATCTTGAAACAGTTATTGAAAGGCTCTGAGATGCAATTTCCTTCTCCATAAAATCAGTTTCCTTTTACAAAGGGGCAGTGAAGACAGCAGGTGAGGAAACAAGTGAAGTAGAGAAGTGTGGCACAGCCAGAGGACTTCAAGCAGGCCTGGTTCCAGCATTATCACCGGCATTGGCTGTCTGTCCGTAGGTGTCTGGGGTGTTTGCTAGGTGCCCTCTTTGAGCCTTTGAGAGAGCAATCTTGGGAGTGGAGATGATGACATCCCACCTCAGAGATGCTGTGAGGATGACACAGCTAATGCTTGTGAAATGTTGGCCCCAGCGCCTGGCCCACAGATGGTGCCTGCAAATGATGACTCTAAGGACTTCCCTGGTGGTCCAGTGGTTAAGAATCTGCCTTCTAATGCAGGGGATGCAGGTTCAATCCCTGGTCTAGGAACTAAGATCCCACATATGGCGGGTCAACTAAGCCTAGGCACCAAAAGTATAGAACTCTGTGCACTGCAACTACAGAGCCCTTGTACTGCAATAAGAAAAGCCCTCATGCTGCCACTAGAGAAGTCCCTGCATACCACAACTAGAGAGAGAACAAACCTGCAGCTGCAACAAAGACCCACCACAGACAAAACCAAAGGTGACTCTTCATGACACAGGCACACAGCTCACATGCAGTTAGTCTGCTTCCCTTTGGCCCATGTTACATGATATATGAGAATGATTTTGGAGAAATATAGAATGACCCTTGCAATTTCTAGATACTGTAAACAATTTCTAGAAATTACAAGCACTACATCCTTTTCTGGATTTTTCTCTTGAAAATATAGAAATATCCCACATAGTTATGATACTGAGTTATCTAATGGGGATTTTTAAAAAGTGGGCAACTGTTGCAAAAACGAGGTAACTCCTGAACATAGGCAGTGGTGGTGACAGGACTGTTGGTTGCTCTGTAAATCATGACCTTCAATGACCTTTGCTTCCTCATCCCTCTCTCAGGCACCCCAGAACTTCGCTGAGGACCAAGTGGTACATTAGGGGTTGTACTTGGATGCCAAAATCTCACAGGGCAGCAAAGAAAAACAACTGTGTCCCACTGGGTATCACAAAGCATATTCCAACCCCGCCGTTCTCTGTCCCAACACTGGCAGCACATTTGCAAATGTCAATCAAATAGTTTTGAGACCTTTTCCTTTTCTGGTCTTCACATAGCAGTGGAAGCATGAACCACAGAAAAAGGCATTTCTATGATTTTTCTACTAATTTTGTGGCTATGATCATGCAAGCACCTGCCATGTTCTACTGACATTGCTACCCACTCATTAGTAAAGTAGAAGGGCTTTTCAGCAGCTCTGAGAAGATGTCAAGAGCATACCACTTAAACAGAATGTTCCTGATACTGTAATTGGGGCAAAGTATGTGGCTGACTGTGAAATGTTTGATAGGATGGAAAAGCAGAATGAATAGCTCAGAAGCAGGGTGGATATCCATTCTCATCTATTCCAGGTTCAGTTGGGTAGGGTTTCGTTTTGTTTTTTTGTTTGTATTTTTCAGGAGGGGTTGTTTGTTTCTTTTTAATTTCTAGGAATGATCCATGGGGCTTTTTGCACTGCAGCTATATTTTCTTCACCTGATCCTGGAAGACTTGTCTATGCTCTGACTGATGAGTTCTGGCCCCATAGCATCTGGAGAACATGGGGACAAGGCAGCACACTCTGATGAAAGGCAGAATCCGTGCTTCCAGGCCCAGTTCCACCACTGCGTAGCTGGGGGAGTCTGGTGAATATCTTTCACTCCCTAAGCCTGGCTTCTTTGCACCTGGCTATCTAATAGGATTGTTGTAACACTCACATAATGTTAATATATTGTGTGAAAGTGCTATCAAATTCGCAATCACTGGGCATGTGAAAAGTAGTCCTGGTCATGGTATTTTACAACCTAGTAATTGATAAAAGAATGTGCACATCTGTGCAAGCATCTCATTAGATCAGATGCATTAGAGGGGTTTGATACTCCGGGAGACAGGATGTGCACATGTGTGTGTGTGTGAGAGAGAGAGAGAGAGATCAAAACATTACATTCAATGATTGTTCTTGCTCAGTTGCTCAGTCGTGTCTGACTCGACCCCATGGGCTATA
Organism: Bos javanicus; assembly: GCF_032452875.1. Lineage (NCBI taxonomy): Eukaryota > Metazoa > Chordata > Mammalia > Artiodactyla > Bovidae > Bos > Bos javanicus. Next base: position 32,152,244 of record NC_083897.1, on the reverse strand, counting down.
GCACACCAGGCTTTCCGGTCCTTCACTATCTCTGGGGAACTGCTCAAACTCACGTCCATTGAGTTGGTGTTGTCATCCAACCATCTCATCCCCTGTCATCCCCTTGTCCTCCTGCCTTCAATCCTTCCCAGCATCAGGGTCTTTTCCAATGAGTCGGCTCTTCATATAATGTGGCCAAAGTATTGGAGCTTCAGCTTCAGCATCAGTCCTTCAATGAACAGTCAGGACTGATTCTCTTTAGGATTGACTGGTTTGATCTCCTTGCAGTCCAAGGGACTCTCAAGAGTCTTCTCCAGCACCACAGTTTGAAAGCATCAGTTCTTTAGTGCTCAGTCTTCTTTATGGTCCAACTTTCACATCTGTACATGACTACTGGAAAAAACATAGCTTTGAGTAGACGGGCCTATGTTGGCAAAGTGATGTCTCTGCTTCTTAATACACTGTCTACGTTTGTCATAGCTTTTCTTCCAAGGAGAAAGTGTCTTTTAAATTCATGGCTATAGTCACCATCTGCAGTGATTTTGGAGCCCAAGAAAATAAAGTCTGTCATTGTATCCATTCTTTCCCCATCTCTTTGCCATGAAATGATAGGACTGGATGCCATGATCTTAGTTTTTGGAATGCTGAATTTTAAGCCAGCTTTTTCACTCTCTTCTTTCACCTTCGTCAAGAGGAGCTTTAGTTCCTCTTCATTTTCTGCCATTAAGATGGTGTCATCTGCATATCTGAGGTTATTGATATTTCTCCTGGCAATCTTGATTCCAGCTTGTGCTTCCTCCAGCACAGTACTTTGCATGATGTATTCTCCATATAAGTTAAATAAGCAAGGTGACAATATACAGCCCTGATGTACTCTTTTCCCAATTTTGAACCAGTCCATTGTTTGATGTCTAGTTCTGTTGCTTCTTGATTTGCATACAGGTTTCACATGAGGCAGGTAAGGTGGTCTGTTATTCCCATCTCTTTGAGAATTTTCCACAGTTTGTTGTGATCCACACAGCCAAAGGCTTTAGTTTAGTCAATGAAGTAGAAGTAGATATTTATCTGGAAATTCCTTGCTTTTTCTATGATCCAAGAGATGTTGGCAATTTGATCTCTGGTTCCTCTGCTTTTTCTAAATTCAGCTTGTACATCTGGAAGTTCTCGGTTCATGTACTGTTGAAGTTTAGCTTGAGGGATTTTGAGCATCATCTTGTTAGCATGTGAAATGAGTGCAATTGTCCAATAGTTTGAACATTATTTGGTATTGCCCTTCTTTGGGATTAGAATGATAACTGACCTTTTCCATTCCTGTAGCCACTGCTGAGTTTTCCAAATTTGCTGGCATACTGAGTGAAGTGCTTTAACAGCATCATCTTTTGGGATTTGAAATAGCTCAGCTGGAATTCCATTAATTCCACTAGTTTTGTTTGCAGTAATACTTCATAAGGCCCACTTTGACTTCACATTCCAGGATGTCTGGATATAGGTAAGTGATCACACCATCGTGGATATCTGGATCGTTAAGATCTTTTTTGTATACTTCTTCTGTGTATTCTTGCCACCCTTCTTAACCTCTTCTGCTCCTCTTAGGTCCATACCATTTCTGTCCTTTATTGTGCCCAGTGTTATTTTTATTTTGGTCTCTTGCTTATTCACTTGAAGCAACTCCCACCAGCCTTATTTGTTTCACTCCCATTTACTGTTGAAAATCTCTAGGAGAACTTAGAAATAGGGCCATCAATTGATAACACTGGGAATAATTAAAACTTTTTTAAAATAAGGTTGTAAAATAAAGCAACTTTTCAATAAAATAAAGCAGTTTCCACATTGGTAAGCATGAAAGGTGATGGACAAAACTGTCATAAAAACCAACCCAAGTATTAGTTCTGTTCTTTTTACTTTCATATATGAAAATAGAGATTTCTAGAGAGAAATGTTGTTACCATCACAGGCTACCGAAATCACCCTTGTGGGAATTGCTAGGAGTGGTGAAGTCCCTTACAGGTTTGGACTACCCCACCTCACCAAAGGAAGCATCTTCCAGGCATGTGACAAAATCTGGCTGCTGGCCCTGAGCTGCTGCTGCTGCTGCTGCTGCTGAGTCACTTCAGTCATGTCCAACTCTGTGGGACCCCATAGACGGCAGCCCACCAGGCTCCCCCGTCCCTGGGATTCTCCAGGCAACAACACTGGAGTGGGTTGCCATTTCCTTCTCCAATGCATGAAAGTGAAAAGTGAAAGTGAAGTTGCTCAGTCGTGTCTGACTCTTTGTGACCCCATGGACTGCAGCCTACCAGGCTCCTCCGTCCATGGGATTTTCCAGGCAAGAGTACTGTGGTGGGGTGCCATTGCCTTCTCCAGGCCCTGAGCTGAGGCTGAGGTATCTACAGAGTATCCCCATCAGCACCCATGAGTATGTGCTGTGTCAGAGAGCCTGACTCAATGACAGTGTTCTGATCTAATCCTTTCCCTGATAGAAAGCAAATGACAGGGTCCATTTTAGCCCACACTGTGCTTGGGCTTCCCTGGTGGCACAGTGGTAAAGAATCCACCTGCCAATGCAGAAGACACAGGGTTCGATTCCTGGGTTAGGAAGATCCCCTGGAGGAGGAAATGGCTACCCACTCCAGTATTCTTGCCTGGGAAATCCCATGGACAGAGAAGCCTGGTGGGCTACAGTCCATGGGTCACGAAGACAAATGACTGAGCATGCATGCAAGTGTTCAGTCTACTTTGGTTTGATACCAGGGAAAGATCGTAGGTGAATTCCAAGGGGATGGCTTAAGTGCATGTCAAGAGTATGTGCTCTGGAGTCTGTCCAATTGTGGTTCTATTACTGTGGCCCATAGGGTGACTCACTCAAAATCCTTGAGTTTTGGTTTCTGCTGCTGGAGAATATAAGGTGCTGACTCCCATGGGTCTGTAAAGAGCGAAAGTTCCTGACATACTTGCTGTAGATGCTCAGTGGGCAGGAGCTGGTTGAGATACTGGTGTTATCCATGGAAGTTTGCACTAACCTGTGGGCTCATTGGTGGGGAGTGTGCATGGTTTCACTATGAGTTACTACCCTGTGTTGCCCAGAGCCTTACACATAATAGGGGCTCAAAGCATTTTTGTTGTAAGGAATGAAGTAGTGAATGAATGAATATAAATATGGATGCAAATCAGGTAGAAAAGATGACATACTTGACTTTTTCCTGAGAGAAAGATGTTTGTTTCTAATTACAGACATGTCTCAAAATCCACCTGAAACATACAAATCTTGGGCACCTGAACAAAGACACAAAAAGCAAATCTGATCTTTCAAGATTTATGCTCCCTGAGCACAAACATCTATGTTTGCAGCTTTTGTAATGAAAGCAGAAATCCACAGCTCCTGTCAAAGGTGCCCCAGTTTTCAGTCTTGGCACCCGTCAAGCACCAGCAGCTTCAATACTTCTTGACGTGCACATTGCAAATGCCAATATTGCTTGTTGTCACATTAGCCAATATACAGTCCTCAAAATAAAATCCTCTTGATGTCTGATTACTCTTCTTAAGGACCTCATGCTGATTCATTTCAAACTGTGAATTACCTTTAATTCACAGCTTGAAAAGGCTGCCAAATTTTGTTTTCTCTGCTCCCAGGTGGCTGTCCCTGATGTAGTGGAGAACTTCCAAAAATATATTAAGTCCTTAGGAAAAGTTGGCATGCTCTAAGATGCAGGGCATACAAGATGGGTTAAATGCAAGAGTTGGCATATGTCTCAGTTTGAAAGTTGGAATGGCTGCGACCAGTGACAGTCACCAAGATTACCAGTTTATTGGGAGAGTTTAGTTTGGCTTTTGTAAGCCTTAAACTTATTAGTAGTATTTCTAAATTCCAAGTACCAAATCATCTATTCTGATTAAGAATTAATCTGATTATGAAAATAACAGTCATTTTCCCCCTGCCTCATTACACATTTATTTTGCTCCAGAAATTGTATCTAAGTAGAAGACCAAATTAAGTGCTTAGGAAAGAACATATGAAATTACTCAAATCTCAAATCAGATTCTCAAAGGAAACATTTTCCATGATGAAAGTTTTTGTAGAAAGATGGTCAAAATTTTCATGCATGTTTTTTGTGTTTTGGAGTTTTACTGATAAAAAAAATTGTTTAAAAATTCATCTAAGAAATTATGTAGCACTTGCTACTGGTCATATCAAACTAGAAAACAATCTTATTATCTTTCTATTTCCTGTGATAACGAAGTCTTCATACCCTATAGAGAAAAGATGAGAAATAATGCTCTTTCAGTTAAATCAAGCAACTTTAACCAGGTTTGGAATCATCAACTTCAGCTCTTCAAGTCTATTTGAAGGTTTGTGTCCAGGTACAAAATGCCAAATTTGGTGACCAAATCCCTGACTGCATCAGATTCCACAAGGAGGGACAACTCAGTGGGAAAAGAGAAGGCTTTGAGCATGCAAGATTTCCCACGAAGAGCAATGTAACTTACTCTGCCCTCCTGTGTACTCATAGCTAACATGTCTGTTCAAGATAAACAGTTTGTCCTCCCACTGAAACCGTGTATACTTCGTAAGGAGGGATGATATTCTAATGTCATTTTTCTCATCTGTAAAATGGTAATTATTGGGAGCCCCTCCAGGTTGGCATGGACTGTAGCCCACCAGGCGCCTCTTAGACCCTCTTTAAAGTGAAAAGTGAAGTCGCTCAGTCGTGTCCGACTCTTTGCGATTCCATGGACTATAGTCTGCTAGGCTTCTCTGTCCATGGGATTCTCCAGGCAAGAATACTGTAATGGGTAGCCATTTCCTCCTCCAGGGGATCTTCCTGACCCAGGGATCAAACCCAGGCCTCCTGCATTTTAGGCAGATTCTTTCCATCTGAGCCACCAGGGAAGCCCTGCTAAATATAATAGGGTGGTGTATATAAAAGCACCTGGCATGAGACCTGACACCTAGCCTCACCCATGATCCACCAGCAGAGTGATTATTGTCACAAATGTCTACCATTCCTGTGAGAGTGTAACTTCCTGTCCTCCTATCTGGTGCTACATTCAAGAATTTGTCCATATGGTATGCATTGTTGTCACCCACAGGTAAACTGGCCACAACTAGACTCTTTTTGTCAGGCCTTTTGTCAACTGTCTGGGTCCATGGCTGGGAAGTTTTCAGACTTGTAGCTAGTGCCATAAATGAAGAAACTGGTTTCATGGCAAGGAAAGAGCAGACTTATGGTTACATTTCCAGTGGTCATGTATGGATGTGAGAGTTGGACTGTGAAGAAGGCTGAGCGCCGAAGAATTGATGCTTTTGAACTGTGGTGTTGGAGAAGACTCTTGAAAGTCCCTTGGACTGCAAGGAGATCCAACCAGTCCATTCTGAAAGAGATCAGCCCTGGGATTTCTTTAGAAGGAATGATGCTAAAGCTGAAACTCCAGTACTTTGGCCACCTCATGCGAAGAGTTGACTCATTGGAAAAGACTCTGATGCTGGGAGGGACAGGGGGCAGGAAGAGAAGGGGATGACAGAGGATGAGATGGCTGGATGGCTGGATGGCATCACCAACTCGATGGGAGTGAGTTCGAGTGAACTCCGGGAGTTGGTGATGGACAGGGAGGCCTGGCGTGCTGCAATTCATTGGGTTTCAAAGAGTTGGACACGACTGAGCAACTGAACTGAACTGAACCTTTATGTTGGGCTTTTGTGGAAACTATCCAGAAATTCTCAACAGCACGACCTAAAACACAGGAGACACGTGATAAAAAGGGGGTCTGCATGATTTCCAACTTGACAGAATCCAAATGCAAACAACCAAGGATGACAAAGGAAATACCCAAACATCCATATATGGAGCTGCCATCTTCTCACTGGTCCTTACAAAATGAGCTAACGTCAAGGCAAGACTAGAGGGATACTCTTGAGTTCATGGTTGCTGTCTGAAAATGATTGACAGGAAGAATTTGATCTGTCCCTATTCAGGATGGCTCATAAAAGACCAACAAAGTCATGTATTTTGGTAAAGCTACTGCACTGACAAATAATTGACAAGCTGATAGAGTCAACTAGATGAAGACATCTAACTCAATGAAGAAAATTCAAGTTTTTTGGATTTGATTTCCATTTGCTCCTCCATTGTTCTTTAATGGTGCCATAAAGAAACTAGAAGGTAACCCATTATCTGGGGTGTCCCTTCAATCTCTGAATCTTTTCCCTGAAATAAATGGGTGCTTTAGAGGCAGGACAGACATGGTATCACTGTAGAACTACACAACTCTACAGCCTGAGAAATACAACTTGACCTTCAATAGCCCATGTCCCACTGGGGGAAAAAGACCATTTTTGAAGGAGGCTAGAAACTCCACTGGATTTAGAAGACCTGGGTGAGGCCTGTTCCAAGACTATAATACTCTGACTTATACAGGCTGAGGGAAACAAAACCTTCTGGGTCTTCTTTCCTCCAGAAATTATTAAGGGTTTACATTCAATGAACTTTGAGGTTGAGTTGAATTACTAGAAAGTATAACTGTTTACATTTGAATTGTGGCAAGTGTTTGCATGTATACCAGTATGCATATATACATATGTTTGTTATTTTGCCTCATGTCCCTCAAGGGGCTCTATCTCTATACTCTGAAATAAAAATAAATTCCCCCTTGATTTAAACTTGAATCCTCTCAATCCAAGGTCAATGCTTTCCCCCAATGCCATCAGTGTCATGGAACAGAGACTCAAGCCTGGATCTTGAAACTCTCCCAGTTGCATGCTCTGGCCTCCTGGGAAGTTAGGGTTCCAGCTGGAACAGGTAGGATGTCACCACTTAGATGGACACCCTATAGAAAGCACTGTGTGTCAATGGAGCATGCTGGGGCGAGAAGAGCTTCCATCTTCCCAAGGCCAGTGATCCCGCTGCATCACAGAGTCTGGTTAGTTCCGAGCTTGCACTCGGGGAACCCTGAGCCGGTGTTTTCAGTCCTGGTGCTGATCCGTGTAGTCCTTATAAACAACCCAGGCCCAAATGGAAGATCGGCATTTCGTCATTTGGGGAAATGAGGCCAAAATGAGGAAAACAATCAAGTAGTCCAGTAGCAAAGGGGCTTTGATTTACAGGGCTCTCATGTCTTCCTACTGCAGTGAGGGCTAGGGGCTTGCCCAGGACATTCGTAAGCCTTAGGAGGGTGTCTCTCCTGCAGAAGGGCTGTCTTGGGGCTGCTTCCCACCAACCTCCAGCCACTAACAGTCTGTCTACATGCAGGATGTTCTCAGATGCCTGGAGGATGACCTTGCCAGACGAAAAAGCCTAGAAACTGACTTAAAAAGCACAGTGTAGTAAAATAAGGGAGAATGACTATAATGGCTAAGTTGATAATAATTTGGAAGCTAAAAGTGAAAATAATTATTATAGCTCTGATCTGTCCTGTGTTAAACCTATACCCTACCACAAGAAGGTCATTTATTCCAGCTGGAGTCTGACAAACAATGCTTAGACTTTAGATCAAGCAACTAAAAGAAGAGGGGTTCACTCAGTAAACAGACTCAGTGTCTTCCATTTTTATCAACAAGGCCTATAGAGCACATTAGCCCTACTAAATGCACTGTATACCCAGTGCTACTGTCTGCAGATGCAGCCTCTAGCTATAAACCACAATTGACAAGTTTATTTCTGTTAGTTACAAACTACCGAAATACTGCATTTTATGGTCTATATGGAAATCAGCATATTTCACAGCAGGAGCCTAAAATGCTTGCTTTAGGAGTAGAATCATTTTACAATGGAAAAAAAAATATTCTTATAAGTTTTCATGTTGGGAAACCTGCACTGATTTCCTGAATGCTCGACTGTGTGTGTGTGTGTGAGTGTATGCGTGTGTGTATGTGAATTATACTGGCTTTGGAATAAGAGTGGAGCAAGTTAGGAGTAGAGATAAGGAGAATAAGGTTTATTGTCTACTAGGATAACAAGGGGAACGTCAATGCAAAATGATGACTGGAAAAGCTGGAATGAACAATATCAAAGATGATTTTGGGACTTCCCCGGTGGTCCAATGGTTAAGAATCCACCTTGCAATGCAGGGGACGTAGGTTTGACCCTTAGTTGGGGAACTAAGATCTCACCTGCCATGGGGGAACTAAGCTTGTGTACCACAACTACTGAGCCTGTGCGATTTGGAGCCTGCAAGCCACAACTTGAGAGAAATCCAAGCACCACAACAAGGACCCAACACAGCCAAAAAAAACTTTTTTTCAATTACCACATTTCCATGTAATTTGGCCCTTAAATCAAGGTTATAGTTTTATTTTCCTCTTCTCTCTTTTTCCCTGGATTCTTTAAATGGAGAATTCTGGGGTATTGAAATGGAACCTTGACTTATAAGGCACGGATCAGGCCAGAAAACCAAGAGGACTGATGATGAGGTCAGCGTCTGTGGGAATTTAGTACTAAACAGAACTAAGACCATGGAAATACCACTGACTTTCTCAGAGCCTTGGTCTGTTTGGGAGTCATTCCCAGTTGTTTTGTGCAATTATTCGTGATCTTCCAAAAGGTGAGCAATTCACTTCAAGTGTGCCATTAGGCCACTCAAATGACGTACATTATTTCATTTTGAAAATTTTCAAGTATGTGACTATTACTCACACAGAAAAGTTGGCTTCCATTTTCTATTATTAGGAATGAAAGAAGTTGTGAGAGAACTACTCCCTTGATACGCTCTTGGACAAATGGATATTACAAAATCTACAATAGTTAATCTGAGGAAATTGGTTTCTCCAGGCCCCTCCTTCAGTGAACATTAGTAAAAAATGAAAACAGTGTGGAGTGAATTGCAGGGCCCTGGCTTCTGAACCTAGTATCATGCAATCTCTTATTCCATCTCTTGCTGGCTGCCCTTGTTTATCTTTAATATACAGTCACCAGATGACCTGTGAACAGCGAGGTCCCAGGCTGACTGGCCAGAACAATGCACTCAAGCCGTCATGTTCAAACACCGCTACTTAGGCGGCTTCTTTCTCCATCCTAGTCAGTGGTGGCTGAATGTTACATATAAAGATGTCTGTGGCTGAAGTGACACAATGCTCAAACAACTAGACAACTGAAGACTCACAGTTCAAACAACTCACATAGCTCAAACAACTCAAGAATCACAGTTATTTTTGACCCAGCTTGTATCTACAATGCTAGAGAGCCTAATGGTGATTTCATTCATTTTGGCCATTATTGGCTTATCGTGGGAAGTCTCACTCTCCCCTCTAATCACAGTCCACATTGTTAAGAGGCAAGTTTCCTATTTTCAAGGAGCAGCAGAGAGAACAAGATTCCCTCAGCACCAAAGCACATTTTCCTTGCCAAATGCCCCTGAAGAAGCCTGTTTTAGAAACCTGAATACTCGGGACTTGAATGGTACTCACTTTGTAGAAGCTCTGCTGGTCGGGTCACTCCACTCTGAAAAGAAAGCGCACAGACATTTACTGTCCACGTTTTCTACTGTCAAATGATAATTCTGAACAACATTGGTTTTGAACATGCAGCCCTTCCAGTTACACTTTTTCACAGAATCCTGCCATGTGTAACAGATGAAGTAAAAAGGAAACCAATTGGATATATCACAATGTGACTTTTTCTTATTGTTATTTCATGTTTGCATGATATTAGGTAGGAAAGAGAAGAATGTGAGGGAGGAGAGGAGATAATGGTTTTGACCAAGAAAGATTTTTTTTCAAAACACTTACTTTGTAAGGCAAATCCTGGAGTCAGATGTTGGGATTCCTATAAGGAAGAACACAGACAATACAAACATTAGTTAAATGATACAAAAGAAACAAAAGGTCTATTTGTTACTGCTGAAGATATAACTTGACTAATGTTGGCAAATAGGAAACCACTGTTAAGGAGTCCATTAATTAGGTTACTGTCAGTAGCTCTACTTAAAGGATAGACATTTGCCAGCTAAACCTGCTACAACTTGACCATAAGTGCCATTTTATCAGAATTACACATAAGACTGGTATCTGTTCGGAAATGTGTGCAATGTGGGAACAAATGACCCATGTGTGAGATTCAAATGTATAATTTCTCACTTAGCTAGGCAATGATGCCTCTATGGAAGTAAAGGGGACTCGGTTCAAACAAAGGATCATGACTTTGGTAGAGGTATAAATAACACTGTAATTAACAGACTGGCTCAGTTGTTCCATTTTATAGAAACAAGTCCAACTTTCTACCTTGACGGTGACACATATGCAATAGATGTCTCTTATTTTTACAAGAAAAGTATTCTTAAAACTTCATTGCAAAGTTGGAGATGTATAGGAAGCAATTCCAACTATGCGAGTGGAGCATGCGACCTAAAGAGATTTCAATTTTACTTGAAAGTCACCCTCAACGTGACTTATAAGTGTGTTAAGAAATCTGGATTTGCACACATCAGGCCTTCTGGGAGCATGGACACATGTGTGGAGGAAGGAGGGAATTTCAAAGGCAAAGCAACTGTTTCCAACCAGAGACAATGAATTCAAATAAATACAATAATTAATTATATCAAGAACATACACACACACACACACACATAGACACACACACATGTCTACATAACTGACTCACTTTGCTATTCATGTAAAACTAAAAAAACATTGTAAATCAACTATAGTTTCAATAAAAAAATTCTTTAAAAGAATTATATCAATCTGCTGCAAGTAATCTATTCTTTAAGCTTAATCTTACCACCCTATAGAGTAAAAATAAGATCACAGCATAATATTATGTAAAAGAAGTGAGCTAGAATGATGATGATGTTGTGTTTAAATTGAAAGTGAGTTTTCAAATCTATGTAGCATGATTCTGTTACTCAAGACACTTATCTTCTGGCATGATCACCACACCAGAAGATGAGCAGAAACTCCACAAGACATGAGAAAGGCCTCTCAAGCAAAGGGCTGACACTAAGCCCAGGTAGTTTGCTGCTCAAGGGCTTCTCCACCCTACACTGCCATCCTTTCCCCAGTCTGCTAGACAACTAACTTTTGAGAAAAGACCCTAATAAGCTTCGCCATTTGATTCCCACCCCTTAGCAAATTACATGGTGAGGAAGGGGAAACATTTCTAAAAACACAGCCACTAGAAACATTGAGACATGAAACCTGACAGCACAGGGGGCCAAAGCATATGACACAGCACAGTCAGAACTGAAAATACACCAGAGTCTATGGCCATTTAATATACAGGCAAGCATTCCTAGCCATGTCAATAGCTCCCGAGGACACAATTACAGCATAGTATAATATTACTTGGACTTCCTTGGTGGCTCAGATGGTAAAGAATCTGCCTGCAATGCAGGAGACCTGGGTTCGATCCTTGGGCTGGGAAGATGCCCTCGAGGAGGACATTGCAACCCGCTCCAGTATTCTTGCCTGGAGAATCCCATGGACAGAGGGGTCTGGCGGGCTACAGTCCATGGAGTCACAAAGAGTCAGATGCAACTGAATGACAAAGCACATAATATTACAGCATGCTGCAATAACTAAGGCTTCCCTTATGGCTCAGCTGGTAAAGAAGCCGCCTGCAATACGGAAGACCTGGGTTCAATCCCTGGGTTGGGAAGATCCCCTGGAGAAGGGAAAGACTACCCACTCCAGTATTCTGGCCTAGAGAATTCCATGGAGTATATAGTCCATGGGGTTGCAAACAGTCAGACACAACTGAGCAACTGAACTGAACTGACTGATGGAAGGATAGCCTTTTGTTATCCAAGAATTTCAGTTATCCAGAGCATCACATTTCCCAGAGTGCCAAATAAATGAGTAGTTAACCATTTGTTCATAACTATATGCTCATTATTTAAAAAACAAATTTCATTACAATTGTATAGGACAAGTTTGGTCTGGCATAGCTTCAGGAATTAAACAACAGCATTCAGAGTCAAGTAAATGATATCTCTGATTATGGCCAGCCTTTGTACTGCTCCCAGAAATCTGGATTGAGTTTTTACCCTTCATCCACGTATCGTGGACATCAGACCCAAACAGTCAGTTGTTTGAGGCTTCAGAGCAGTGATGCATGAAACAAATTGGAGGGTTATATTTTTGAGTGAATTTGACTCAACTGTGTTATGTATTCTTGATACAGTTTTTAATGTTTAGCTGGGTAAGACTGTTTCAAACCAGAATTCCAAACCAATGAAATATCTTTGGATATTACCCAAGTTCCTTTGCATACATACCCAATCCTGACTGAAAAATAGCTTGGTCATGGGGAGAATTTGCATTGTTCATACAGCAATTGTTGATTCACGTCATACAAATTTTTTCAAATGTCTGACTTTGATCTGTGCATTTCTTGTATGGACATGTCACACCAATAATTTTAGGAGTAGAATATAACAATGCCAAAATGTTTTCACAAACTTATGTCAGGCTATTTTAAATAATAGCCTTAATTGTAAAATCAGAGGCTCCTGTAGGATTTAGATTCTAGAGCAGGGGTTGGCAAACCTCTCCTATAAAGGGCCAGACAGTAAATATTTTAGGCTTTGAGGGGCCTATAGTGTCTGTCATAACTATCTAACCTTGCCATTTTAGTGTGATGGCAGTCATAGATAAGACATACATGAATTGGTGTGGTTAGATTCCATGAAAGCTTGATTTATAGACACTGAAATTTGAGTTCCATATCACTCATAGCATCTCATGGCATTCATATTACTAGTAATTTTCATATTCTTTGGAAAATCTTAGCCATTTAAAAATCTAAAAAGCCATGGGCTGTCATTTGCCAACTTCTGTCTAAAGGGACTTTCCCCAAGGGACATAACTAGCTCCCTCAATGTGGCATAGAGTTTTTCCATTTTCCATCTGAAAATATGGCATTTCAATTTGAGATGGATAAGTAAATTTCACTAAGTTGAGGATTTTCAAGCGTATTGGTTTTTGTAAGTTTATAGAATCATAGATTATTTGGCCTGGAAAATCCACTGGAGTTACACATAGCACACATGTTCATGCACGCACACACACACAGTACAAATGAGGAAACCGATGCTTAGAAGAATTTGGACAGAACCACACAGCCAGCAAATGGCAGAACCAGGATTAAGAACAGCCAGGTCTTCAGCTCCTAAGACCCTTTCCTCCATGAAAGCTCTGTAGTGAAAGGAAGAAATGGATGCTTTCTGAGAGGATGGTGTCACCTAGTCCTGGTGCAAGCACAAGGAAAGGACCAGCACCCCAGGTACATGTATTTGCTGGAGAATACCCGCGTTTTGGAAGATGGAATCTGAACTGGTGCATCTATAAACTGGTGTGATAAACATATCACTAGAACACCCAGAACTAAAGACAGGCTCACTCATTTATCAGCTGAGTGATTCTGAACACATTTCTTGACTGTGTGCCTCAGTTTTCTCCTCTGTAAACTAGGGACATTCAAATTACCAACATAGTGCATGTGTACATGCTAAATCACTTCAGCAGTGTCCGACTCTTTTGCAAACACATGGACTGTAGCCCAACAGGCTCCTCTGTCCATGGAATTTCCCAGGCAAGAATATTGCAGTGCATAGCCACTCCCTTGTCCAGGGGATCTTCTTGACCCAGGGATTGAACCCAGTCTCCTGCACTGCTCGTGGATTCTTTACCACTGAGCCAATGGGAAGTCCGCCAATATAGTGAGGATTGAATTATTTACTATGTAGTCAGTGCTCAGAACCAAGCGAGGTACACAACAGCATTATATGCGCTGTTCATGTTGTTATTATTATTTAAAATGTACTTTTCTTTCAAATCAACGTTTTGGCAGGAATCAAGGGAAACAAAAGAGTGGCTGGGTAGCCATACTGGTTTCACCATTTTATCCCACTTGCGTTTACCTTTATCGTGGGGTTGATGGTAGCACAGATAATTGACAGAAAATGCAGATCAGGCCTGATTTCAAATTTTGCACTTACTATAAAAGCCCATTTCAACAACCAGTTCTACTGTAAACACTTGCAAATGTCAAAATTGCGACTTGCATGAATTATCTGCAAAATTGGAAAAATACAGCTGAAAACACTGCAATCATTGTACAAATGTTGGATTCAACACCTGAAACAGATGAATTGATCACTTGGCTGCGATGCCAGGGAGAAGGATATCAAACCCAGGGCAGCCTGACCATGGAGAGTTGGACTTCAGGAAGGAATGACACACCATGGACCCTGCTCACTTAGTTCTGATCCCTTTCAAAGGTGGAAGGGGATGATTAAACACAGTTTAGGCCAATGTTACTCTCAAAACAATGACTCTAAAATTAAAGGATGTGATTGGGTTTCTCCTACAAATAAAGTCCAATATCCTTTGTTGGCATTCAAGGCCTTTGCCAAAGATGCACTTATGTGCCTGGGGTTCACTTGAGACCATATAGTCTACATCCCACCATGATCTCTCTAGGTGCCTTGCTCTCCTGTTCTGCATGGAGAGTTCTTCTCTTGGGCCCTTCTCTACCTGTCAAAGTTGTAAGCAGCCTCCAGGTAATGTCACCTTTAAGCACTTGGTCACTGCCCCAGGGAGTATGAAATCCTTCTCAGGGCCTTTATTCTCTATTAAGGCACATGCTACATTGCTTTGTCATTTCATGTTTTTCTTCACCCCTAACTTTATTGTATGTCCTTGGTAAGTGGTTTCTGAATACATGGATGGATGGGTGGATGGACAGATGGGTGGATGAATGGGTGGGTAGATGAATAGGGAGATGGGTGGATGGATGGATGGGTGGGTGGATGGAAGGGTGGGTGGATGGATGGATGGGTAAATAGATAGGTGGATGGATGCATGGGTGGATGGGTAGGTGGATGGGTGAATGCATGGATGGCTGGATGGGTGGGTAGATGAATAGATGAATGGATGGATGGATGGATAGATAGCTAATTGGATGGGAGAAAAGAAGACATTATTTTTTCTTTTAAAATGTGTTATTGGAATATCCACATCTACTCAGGCATTTTTAAAAATAATGCTGAGAAAAAATTCTTACTGAGGGCAAGTGAGGAAAAATGTATATGAAACACTTGACATATATGTTTCATATATTTCATTTATATGAAACACTTGACAGTTCTACACTAGAACTGTAGGAGAAAAGTTTCTGTCAATATGATTTGTTGGCATGTGAGAATCTGTCTGCTTGTGGGCGAGGACTAGAAGTGATACATGAAAGTGAAAACTGATCCATTAGGCTGAAGAGTACTGGGTTTTTTAATTAAAACAGTCTGGGATGTTGTTCCATCATCTATTGGGTCTTTCTTAAGGGGTGAGTTCACTCTTCTCTCTGGTCCATCAGCTCAGGGGACAGTAGCTCAGCCAGTGGTGGTGCTCTAGGAATAATGATCTACAAGCTAGCATCTGGTGGACATTCTCTTAAAGACTCTCTTTCAATAAATATGCTATTTGTATTAACATCCTGAGGGACACGAAAGAGTCTAGATATTATGGCCGTAGAACACCAAGGCCACTTCTGTTTTTAAGATTCCAATGGGAAGATTGGTATAACTGACACCATAGCAAGGGAAATGGAGCAAGAAGATCACTGACCTGTCCTGGGATGGAAAGTGTGCTCTGCTCAGAATTTCCGGGAGTATGCATGGCAGTGAGAGGAGTAGGCCAGGGATGGGTCATCTCCTGATGAGGAAAAACAAAGCAACTTTATTCGCAGGAACTTCAAAAAATGAAACACTTTCTTGGCACTAAACATGGTAGGCCCTTTCTATATACTTACTGACTTAATTGGCTTAAATTTTTTCAGGGGAACTTAAAGTCATTCAGTCCATTCCCCTGCTCCACACTGCTGCTTAAAGCCTATCTTTGAGACAAAGGGCCATTCCACATCCACTTGTACATTGCCAGTGATGGGGAGTTCACTACTGTTCAAAGCAGCCAGTTTCATGTTCAGACAGCCTGATCACACTATTCTTTCCAGCCAGGAGCTAAAAAAATCTGTCTCCCAAGAGGTTCTACCTCAGGATCACCCTTTGGAGCCATACAGAACACATTGTTTCTTCTTTCTCCTGACAAGCTGTTGGAAGACAGCAGCCTGATCCCCTGGTGCCATCTTTTCTCCAGTCAGCGACATTGGAAACTTGTTCATTCATTGATAGGGAACCTTCAACTTCTCTTCTAATGCCTGAATTCTGTGTTCTGTCAACTATCTCAGGTGCTCCCAGGAGGGACTCAGGACTGCCTGGGGCTCTTCTGACTCATGATCTCCTGTTTCAGGTGTGATCTGCCAGCTCAGGGCAGGGCAGCACGATCACCACCTCATTCTGGATGCTCTGATATTCATTTCTCTTGATGTAGCCTAACTGTTAGTGACAAGTTTAGGACCATGCTATTGACACAGTGTGTTTTTGAGCTGAAGTCTTAATGTTGGCATGGCCCCTCAGGTGCCCACTCTCCACGAGCAGAGAGGGTAGGTCCTCAGTTCTTTTAAACACTCGCTTTGAAAAGAGGTGCTGTTCAAATCTTGCTGGAGTCTTAGGACTCATGGTACGTTCCCCAAATAGTGAGGATAATTAAATCACATGCTCGACATCCCAAGAGAGATGACAAAGTTTGTGAAGCTGGACGGTGTCGGACTATGCTGGATTCATCAAACATTTTGGTATATGGACATTAAATCTAAAAATCAATGTAATGATGGAAATAAAGGCAAACTTGGGAGGAGGGGATCAAAGTTTATGAAAGGCCTTTTTAATGAGTCAGTTATATAATACTTTTCCCCAATCTTTATGGGTAACATAATTAGTCATTTCAAAGGTAATATTAATAAGAACTCTCAGGTAGCACTAAACCATGTTTTTTTTCCCCCTTCTATAATTATCCAGTTCAAAAAGAGTCTTTGATGTCTGAAGAGCTGTAATGCAAGAAGATACTTCACAGATTCATTCACAGTGGAACCGCTGAAGCAGAATCTGTAAGTATGATTCAGAGGAGCCCTGACACAGATTGGATTCTACCTGGCACTATTTAAAAGGAGGCGGTAAGTACATTAAAAATGCATACCAGATTTAGAGGGGATGCTTAACCTACTTAAAAGATAGACTATTTCCAAGTGTTTTCTAGTTGTGCATTTGTATGCAGTTGATAACATTCATGACAAACGCTACTTATGTATTCATCAAAACTGGTCCAATGTAACTATACATGACAACAGCTTCAAGCTGAATTCTAGTTACTCTGTGTCTTTAAAATACACAGTGATTTTTTGAAAATTTAGATAGTGTTTCCTGAGTAAGACCGGTCTTTTCCAATATTAGTCTCATCATTTAAAAGACACAGGTCCTATTGATACAGTAAGCCTCAGCCTGGGATAAGAGTGTTGTTTCTTCAGCAACCGGGGAGGAAGCTTTGATCAATGAGAAACTTAGTTATCCATACCTTTCCACCACTGGCTTTAGAGGTGTGCATCTGGGTTTATTCAAAGGTGTTTCAGACACCTAGATGGATGACTCACTTCTTGAAGGTGTACCTTCTCCCTCAGGTCTGCTATATTTACTTAGTGGCAGAATCTGATCCTGAATTACTTTTGGAGTGTGCTTCTCTGCTGGCCAATCCACATGAAGCTACATATACTTGCACATTTTCAACGATGACTGAGTCACTGAAATTGTGAGATTTCATGAAATGGCAAACTGGCTCCATGGTACCATCGATGCATTTGATTAAGACAGGGAGGAGGCAGCTGAAAGGAATATAATTTACTGAAAGACTATCTTCAGCAAGGAACCTTGGCATAAGCTCTTCTGCTTTCAAAATGAGTTAGACCTAGAACGTGTGCGAAGCTCACAGCAGATTTTTCATTGTAGTTCTTTTCATTCACACTTGAAGGATATTAATCTATTTTTATGTTCTTGTTATTCCCAAGATAAGAACATGCACACCCCCTTATCCAACTGTAGTAATCTGCATGTTCTTCAAGTGGGAATGAGCACCTGCTCCAAAGTGTTGCCAAAGCTTTGACAACATGCTCCAGGGCTGAGCACCTGTACTCAATACCAAGCATCACTGCTCCGTTAACCACAAAAATTACACACGCACGCACGTGAGATCGGTCTGAAACTCCATCTCTGGGCTCCTATGATCCTCCCTGAGAAAGATAAAGCAGGGATTCATCCCTGCACTAGGCCATCAATGTAGTGGAGGTTCTGAGACGTGGGGCCTCACACTGGCCAGAAGCGACTGCCGGGGACCAGGTACATGGCACACACTCTTTCCATGACACTAGATGCATCTCCCCTTTGTGAGGTCAACTTTGGTTTATGGAGAAAGGACTAAGCAAGCAATGCTGTTTTATTTTGCAGTACTTCACAAGCAATAGAGAATTCTATGCAGTTTCTAAAAATAGGGCAGATGCTTACCCTCCTGTGATCTGAAGACTCCCTAGCCAAACACAGAATAAATCAGAAAAGGCCCATTTTCCACTAGCAATTATTTTCCAACCAGATCCTCCAGCACTAGGACCTGAGCAAATCCAAAACAGCTTGTGGGGAGACTTGCTTTGCCTGACTTAGAAACAGAAGCTGGGTGCTCCACACTCTGAGGGGCAGAAATAGTCAGAATTCCAGACCCTGCTGGTCTCAGTTATGTCCCAGATTAATCCAACACACAGCTGGCTGTTTTTACAAGTGTCTACTCTGTTGGCCAAGCCTTATCTCATTCACCTTTCTATCTCTAATGCCTAGGACATAGTAACTGGCTATTGTGAGATATTATTATTAGTCTCTGAAGTTTCTATGTGTGAATTATCATTATTATTAACAATAACAAAAATATCAAGATTTATCTAGTCATTACAAGTGTGTCAAAGCTCCTTTCTCCTGGGTCCTGGTGCACACAAGGTTTTGTTGTGCCCTTCATGGCAAATAGATGGGGAAACAATGGAAACAGTGACAGACTTTATTTTCTTGGGCTCCAAAATCACTGCAGATGGTGACCACAGCCAAGAAGTTAAAAGACGCTTGCTCCTTGGAAGAAAAGCTATGACCAAACTAGACATCATATTAAAAAGCAGAGACATTACTTTGCTGACAAAGGTTGGTCTAGTCAAAACTATGGTTTTTCCAGTAGTCATGTATGGATGTGAGAGTTGGACCATAAAGAATCCTGAGTGCCGAAGAATTGATACTTCTGAACTGTGGTGTCCTTGAGACCACAAGGACTCTTGAGAGTCCCTTGGACTGCAAGGAGATCAAACCAGTCCATCCTAAAGGAAATCAGTCCCAAATATTCATTGGAAGGACTGATGCTGAAGCTCCAATACTTTGGCCACCTGATGGGAAGACCTGACTCATTAGAAAAGACCCTGATGCTGGGAAAGATTGAAGGCAGGAGGAAAAGGGGATGACAGAGGATGAGATGGTTGGATGACATCACTGACTCAATGAACATAAGTTTGAGCAAGCTCCAGGAGATGGTGAAGAACAGGGAAGCTTGGCGTGCTGCAGTCCATGGGGTGGCAAAAAGTTGGACAGGACTGAGCGACTGAATAAAAACAAGTGTGTCAGCCACTTAGTTCCCACACTTGGCCTTTCTGTGCCATAAACTATAGAGGCAGGGATTAGCATTGCATTCATTGGGCAGATGAGGAAACAGACACAAAGAATTCCCTTTGATGGATTCCCTGCATTTTTGTTCTACTAACTTGTACTCTTATGTACCAGTCACCAGGATCCAGAAAGCATTAAAAGTCAAAGTTCTTCCACAAAGAGGTCACTCTGCTTAACACTAAGCTGTCAGCGAAGATTTCACTGTGCGAGGTCCTGGGAAAGGCTTTGTGGTGAAGGCAAGAGGAACAGTGTGTGTGCATGTACATGTGTCTCTGTGTGTGTGTAAATAATGATAATAATACTGATGACTTACGTTGGGGCTTTGGTTGAAATGAATGCTTTCAGAAAAATTATCTCATTCAATCAATAACTTAAACATATAGAATGCCTGCTTATCAAAATTGCAGGTGACAGTAAACTGTGAGCATTCAAATTCAGAAAGATCCTGCAAAGCTGGCCTGAAGCTGATGAGATGAATTTTAACAGAGGTAAATGAAAACTGCAATTATATTCCACAAACCAAGTGTAAAACTGTAAAATGAGAAAGACTTAGTGTAATTCATGGCTAAAACCTCAAATATTTTAGTTAACCCTTAAGTCAATTTGAGGGATTTGGCAGTTCTTTTGACTGCCAATGCCAGCTCAGGTGATATGTAGGTTAGCATGATGCTCATAATGTGGAAGGCAACTGTTGGTTATACCATAACAGTGCATTGTACAAGACAAGAGTTTACCATCCTAGATGACCCATAACAGCAGGGGCACTGGAATACTGCAAGCTCTTAAAAGGGATGGTTACCAGAACCATCAGAGCTTTGAAAGCTCATCACACTTATGAATGCCCTTCAAGAGAATGAGGAAAGTTTAGTCTATAGGAAAGGGAAGTTGAGGGAAGGTCTGAGTGGTGCATTCAGATACCTGAAGGGAACCCACTCTGTGGACCAAGAGGTTAGGACAAGCCCTATGGATCGAAGTTACCAGGGAAATAATTTTAACTCTAACTAAGGAAGAATTTCCAATCAGGTGAGCTTTCCAACCACAGAGCCTACTGCTTCAGAAGGCAATGAGTAACCCATCTCTAAAGGCAAGACAGCCCCTGCCTAGGGTACCAGAAAAGGGATTCCTATAAAGTTGGGGGGCCGGGTGGGGCTCATGGACTAACTACATTGCCTTATATAATTGTGCGATTCTATTCTTTTTCTCTGTAAAATCAATGATATTGATGAGATGATACAAAACTGAATCTGGAGCAGTAGGATCTTTCACATGACATGTAAACATGACTGATCAAACTGGCTAAGGAAATTCATCACGGTCTTGGGGGTGGTGGGCAAGTGCCAGGGGAGCCTACTATCTCACAGTGAGACAGCGAACAACCCAATTCATCTGATTATTTGCTCAGGTCTCGGGAAGTCCAACAACGGTGGAAGCATAGATTTTCCTGGGCGTCATAACTAACACTCCTACCAAACCTCTCCTGTAGTCTCAAAACCCTGTTCCACTTAATTTAATGAATATTCTTCTGTTTGGAATGCTCTTAAGACAGCCTCCTGAGCTTGTATCTCTGATGTCTATGCAAATTCTGGTTAGGAAGAAGTAGAAAATGAACTGTTACATTAAACAACTTCCCAACAAGGAGCCAACACACAAAATGCAATCCACTAGGAAAACAAACAAACAAGAAGCTAAAGTTTCTAACAGTAGAATATGATTTTTAAAGTTTCTAACAGTAAAATATGATTTCATTGACATGTATAGAAATTCTGGCAATATTCTTTCAAATAAATAATTGACTGTTTTATTCAAAACTCCTTAGTACTGGCAGTTGTCTCAGGGAAGCTGGAAATTTTTTCCATTGGCCCTAGGAGTGTACATGCAAAACATCTAGCTCACACAGGCTGCCTTTGTCCTGGCAGCCCCCAAACCAGGGTTCCACTAAAAAAGAGCCTGATTCTAATTTACAATTGGGGAGCGATTATCAGTGACCCCGAGCTTCACCATGTGCTCATTCAATCAATCAATTCATCTTCTTGCCATTGCCAAATGCAATCAATTCCATTTCATCTACTGAATATAATGGGGATGTGGATGGCCATAGGCAGGGCTTAGCCATGCAAATTCCTTTGGACCGGTTACTCCTCAGGCACTCCACATTTAAATGCTACAAAGAAATACCACAAAAGGCAGCAAAAGGGGGCAAGACCACCATAGTGACATACTGGGCAGAGTTCAACCAGATCCATCAAATTCTGCATATTTTAGCAAGAGCAACACAAGGCCACAGCCCATGCAACTAATTGGATGAGCCCTCAATAGATGATTGCTTTGAAAATATCAATCCTTATCAGGACATTTATCTCAATCAGTTGAACCCATCAGAACAGAAAATGGGCCAGCCCAGTAGGAAATGTGGTTAGATCGAAATTGCCTTCTTTGGTAAAGTCAGTATTAGCACGAATTCAAGAGTAAGAAATTTAAGAACTGGCCATTGAGAAATGTTTTGGGAAGATCAGGAGGAGGAAACCTCGGTGGAGAGCTTTTGCTTAAGAGTCCAATGCAGGCATCAGAGGAATCTGATGTTACCCAAAGGCCATTTCTTAGCTTTTTTTTCACCCCGTGAATCTGTTTTCCTCATTTGTAAGTTAACTTGGAAATGTGTAAGCTACTCTTTTCAAAACTATTTTTTAACCTCATTGTCAAGTGTTTAGCTCTTCTTTTTCAAATTATTTTACCATTAAGTACATCCAAGTGACCATTATTTAAAATATACTGGTTTGATTGTATCTATGTGTGTATATCCATCTTGCTACAGATGACATTATTTTATTCTTTTTTTTATGGCTGTGTAGTATTTCATTATGCATGTATGTGTGTGTGTATACATACATATATATGTAAATTTTCTTTATCCATGCTTCCAACCCTGGACATTTAAGTTGCTTCCAACCCTGGACTTTTAAGTTGCTTCCATCTCCTGCCTATCTTAATAGTGCTGCAATGAATATTGGGGTCTATGTATATTTTCAAATTATGGTTTTGTCCAGATATATGCCCAGGAGTGGGATTGCTGGATCATATGGTAACTCTATTATTACTTGTTAAAGGAACTTTCATACTGTTCCCCATAATGGCTGCACCTAATTACATTCCCTTTTTCCTACATTCTCTCCAGCATTTATTATTTGTAGACTTTTTGATCATGGCCATTCTGACTGGTATGAGGTGATACTCATTGTTGTTTTGATTTGTATTTCTCTAATAATAAGCAATGTTCAGCATCTTTTCTTGTGCCTATTGGCCATCTGCATGTCTTCTTTGAAGAAATGTCTATTTAGATCTTCTGTCCATTTTTTGATAGGACTATTTTTTAATATTGAGCTGTATAAACTGTTTGCATCATTCACAAATATTTTCGCACTTTCTGTATGCTGTCTTTTTGTTTTGTTTATGGAATACTACTCATCCATTAAAAAAAGAATGAAATAATGCCATTTGCAGCAACATGGATAGACCTAGAAATTATCATACTAGGTGAAGTAAGTCAGACAGATTAAAGGCAAATATCATATGACATCACTTATATTTGGAACCTTAAAAAATGATACAAATAAACTTATTTACAAAATGGAAACAGACTCTCAGACATAGAAAACAAACTTATGGTTACCAAAGGGGAAAGGTTGGGCAGGGGATAAATTAGGTATTTGGGAGTAGCATATACACAACAACAAACTGTGGAAAATTCTTCAAGAGATGGGAATGAATACCAGACCACCTGACCTGCCTCCTGAGAAATCTGTATGCAGGTCAAGAAGCAACAGTTAGAACTGGACATGGAACAACGGACGGGTTCCAAATTGGGAAAGGAGTACATCAGGGCTGTATATTGACACTCAGCTTATTGAACTTATATGCAGAATACATCATGTGAAATGCCGGGCTGGATGAAGCACAAGATGGAATCAAGATTTCTGGGGAAATATCAATAACCTCAGATACACAGATGACACCACCCTCATGGCAGAAAGTGAAGAGGAACTAAAGAGCCTCTTGATGAAAGTGAAAGAGGAGAGTGAAAAAGCTGGCTTAAAACTCAAGATTCAAAAAATGAAGATTATGGCATCCAGGCCCATCACTTCATGGCAAATAGATGGGAAAACAATGGAAACAGTGACAGACTTTATTTTCTTGGGCTCCAAAATCACTGCAGATGGTGACTGTAGCCATGAAATTAAAAGACACTTGTTCCTTGGAAGAAAAGCTATGACAAACCTAGACAGTGTATTAAAAGCAGAGATATTACTTTGCCAACAATGGTTCATCTAGTCAAAGTTATGATTTTTCAGTAGTCATGTATGGATGTGAGAGTTGGACCATAATGAAGGCTAAGCGCCAAAGAATTGATGTGTTCAAACTGTGGTGTTGGAGAAGACTCTTGAGAGTCCCTTGGACTGCAAGGAGATCAAACCAGTCCATCCTAAAGAAATCAGTCCTGAATATTCATTGGAAGGACTGATGCTGAAGCTCCAATACTTTGGCCACCTGATGCGAAGACCTGACTCATTAGAAAAGACCCTGATGCTGGGAAAGATTGAAGGCAGTAGGAAAAGGGGACCACAGAGGACGAGATGGTTGGATAGCATCACCAACTCAATGGACATAAGTTTTAGCAAATTTCAGGAGATGGTGAAGGACAAGGAAGCCTGGTGTGCTGCAAAGCTTGGTGTGCTCTTTAGATAAACAACAAGGGCCTACTGAATAGCATAGGGAATTATATTCTGTATATTGTAATAACCAGTAATGGAAAGAATCTGAAAAAAGTATATATATATATATACATGTATATATATGTTATATATATAAATATATATAACTGAATCACTTTGCTGTATACATGAAAGTAATACAACATTGTAAATAAATTATGCTTCAATAAAGAAAAAAAAATGAATTTAAATATACTGGCTTGAAACAATTTCCCAAGCTTTCCTAATGTTACAAACATATTTTTTGGTCTTTTTTTTTCAGAGCCATATTACTGGGCGGAATGACATGCTATATCCTCATAGCATGAGATATTTCTTTATGGTTAACCTCCAATTTGCACCTTCCCTCGCTTCTCCCCTAGCACCATCCTAAACGATCTACATTTTATTTCATTCATTCTAAAAACATTTATCTAGGCTTCTCTGGTGGCTGGGCAGCTAGAGCTAGATGAAGTCCAGGCTCAGGGTGTGTATGGACTCTTGGTAGTTAGAATCTTTATAATCAGAATCAGTGTAAGATAACGACAATTATTAGTTATCATTCAAAGTGAAAGTGTGTTAGCTGCTCAGCTGTGTCTGACCCTTTGCAACCCCATGCACTATAGCCCACCAAGCTCCTCTGACTGTGGATCTCCAAGCAAGAATACTGGAGTGGAGAATTCCCTTCTCCATTTGCTTTTCCACATTCCTTTCTCTCCATTCCCTCTCCACATTTCCTTCTCCAGGCCATCTTTCCAACCCAGGGATCGAACTCCTGTCTCCTGCGTTGCTGACAGATTCAAAAGTAGAACTAAAATAAACTTTTCAGAGTTTTTTTTTTTTTTTTTTAAGAGTAACATGCAATATGTTACCATCTTCCAAAAATTACCAAAGTGATTTGCTGATCTTTCACTGCTGGACAAATACACAGTGTACATGCATCAACAGAGCAGTCATTTAGGAAGCCAGCTTATGCTATAAGTGAAAGGCACTGGAGAATGACAATTCCAGGCAAATGGAGACAGAAGGATACATTTCTCTCAATCAAAGACTTACACAAGGCATTAGTATTCCATTTCTGAGGGCTGCTGTAGCTTTTCAAACATTATAGCATTCTTTAGTTTACACTTATCATATTAAGAAAAATGATAATGAGTTCATGACAACTGCTTTGAAAATGAACAAAGCTTCAGTTGCTGAGGAAAAAAGAAGTAATATCTATTTTCATGGAAAGAGGCCTCCAGTGAATGACTTGGCTGTAGCTTTGCTCTCTCATTATTTCTGAGCTCAGTAAAAATAAAGCAGCAGACCACTAATACAGCTGAAACTTCAGCCAATATGATTTGCATGGAATTGTCTATTTCAGTCTGAGAACTATAGAATCGCAGTGCTAGGGGCCGAAAGAGAAGCGGTTTGTCCCATTCACATGACATTAACTCGCAAATTGATCACAAGATGTCAGTCGAACTGAACACCACCAGGCCCACCTTCCCGCCACACACACTCCCCCAATAAACAGAAAAATAAACCAACAGAGGCATCAAACTCTTTGCAATAGCCTGAATTTAACATCAAAACCACAACTAAGCTCCAGTGAAATATTCAGAGAGCCCCCTCGGAATATTCCAGGCCCGAGAGGCTGAGTATTCCTGAATGCCTGGACAGCCTCTCCTCTCTCCAGATTAGTTTTTTTCTGCAATTATTTCAAATAATGGGAAATAAATGGCTTCTTTATTCCACACAGAAGTGGCACAAGTGAGAGTCCTATCTTTTTCTAAAGGCATGTCTGACTAATGGAGAAAGAGAACATTCTCACCTCAGTATAAAAAGCACCAGGAACAGGTGGTATGGGAGGAAAACCCTGCCCCATAGGCTTGCTATAAAGCTTCAGTCCTGTGTTCAAATCAGCCAAGAAGGTTCTCTCTGCCTCAGGAGAAACAGCCACTTGCCAAACTGCATAAGCAAGGAAAAGCTACTGACACGACACGTCTTTGGAAATCATAGCACGTAGCAATGAGATAATTCACACCAAGCATTTGCTAAGCAGAAATCCAATCCAATACTTGCATTTCACGCCCTAGTCATTTTTTTTTAATAAAAAGTTAACAATTGCACTTGAAGTCTATCATCAAAGTGTCTTTTATTAAGTGTTTCCCATTGAACTCTGAGGCATCGACACCTGTACTCTCATTTGTTCACCACGAGGAGGAGATGCCTAATGACACCGTGGGAATCCATTGCCCATGGATATCTCTAAATCCTCTTTAAACCTGTATGTGTTTTCCACCTAGACCATCTCTTGGGGTCACCAGGTCGATACTTTATTCCCTGTTATAAATTTAGTAAAGCACCACAGAGAAGGTTGGAAGCTGGGAATGCCAAGCCCTTTCCTGGAGAGGGTACAGCGAGGGAAAGTCACATTGGGCTCAAGATAAATAAATAGCACGTGGAGGACTCTCCCGAATAAACTGCCTGTCTTAGGCCTCGGCTTCAGACTGTGGTGTGTAATCAATTTGTATTTCTTGTCCAAAGCCGAGGGTCAATGGTTTTATAGCGGGCTCTAGTCACATCTTTCTTCCCCATGCTAGGGTAGTTTGCCCCTCTCTTCCGCTTGCTCCTGCTCCCCTCACCTCTCCCTCATTTGCTTTGAGAAAGGAAAGAAATGTGCAAAATCATTTTTCAAAAGTCCTCGTCAGGGGTCTGCAAGCTACCCACAGAGACTGTTGTATGGCTGACAGAAATGAACATGGCAGGGTCTCTGGGCTAATTAAACAAATGTGACAATTTGAAAAAGCTGCTAAGTGCCTTGTGAAGCACAGAATGGTCAAAAATGAAAAAGAAAAGAGAAACTTTGCACTGTATTGATGACATGAAAGGGGCTTACACATTTAATAACTAAGAAAACCATCACAGGGGCAATTTAAACTCCTCAGCGAAACCAGATTGGGAGTCTGTGAAGGCTTGAAGCATGGAATTCATCATCACACTTGGAAAATATTTGAACTTGCTGAACAACAATAGGAAGAATCACAGTAAAATCCACTAGACACTTTCGTGTATCTAGGGGATAGAATGAACCAAATTCCATTTACATTATCATATTTAATCCACTCAAGAATTTGAGGAAGGCATTTTTCTTGTTCTCACTTCACAGATCCAACTCCTGAGTCTCAGAGAAGAGGATTTGCTGGCATAAAGTCATATGACCAGCATGCGCCATGTCAAGGACCAGCATCCAGGGGTCTGGCTTTGCACACTGAACTTTTTTCACCACCATCTTACTCCATAAGGATGGGCCCTCTAAAAGGGAATGTTGTAGAAGGTGTGGCAGGAACCAGGCTTTCTTAGCTTCCTGTATGCCAAGGACACCTGGGTGGTTTGAGGAGGTATCTTGTAATTGTTTGGAAAGCATGGCCCTTACTCATGCCACTTTCTCAAGTCATTGTCATATGTGAGGGCTGTACAACCTGGATGGCAAGTTGAAGAAAACAAGTTAATCTCTAAGGAACCTGGATTTATTAAATGTACCTTGTCACCAGAATACAGTGCCATGAATGGCAGTTCACAGGACTTAGACAATATCAAGGTCAATACTCCAGCTCTAGGGTCCCTTTGCATTTCATGCAAACAATAAAGGACAGAAACAGTGTGGATCTAACAGAAGCAGAAAATATTAAGAAGAGGTGGCAACAATACACAGAAGAACCATACAAAAAAGCTCTTAATGACCCAGATAACCATAATAGTGTGATCACTCACCTAGAGCCAGACATCCTGAAATGTGAAGTCAAGCGGGCCTTAGGAAGCATCACTATAAACAAAGCTAGTGGAAGTGATAGAATTCTAGCTGAGCTATTTCAAACCCTAAAAGACGATGCTGTTAAAGTGGTGCACTCAATATGCCAGCAAATTTGGAAAACAGCAGTGGCCAAACAGGACTGCAAAAGGTCAGTTTTCATTCCAATCCCAAAGAAAGGCAATGCCAAAAATGTTCAAACTACTGCACGATTGTACTCATCTCACGTGCTAGCAAAGTAATGCTCAAAATTCTCCAAGCCAGGCTTCAACAGTGTGTGAATTGAGAACTTCCAGATGTTCAACTGGATTAAGAAAAGGCAGAAGAACCAGAGATCAAATTGCCAACATCCACTGGATCACAGAAAAAGCAAGAGAGTTCCAGAAAAAAAAAAAAAAAACAAAACATCTATTTCTGCTTCACAGACTATGCTAAAGCCTTAGACTGTGTGGAACAAAACAAACTGTGGAGAATTCTTAAAGAGATGGGAATACCAGACCACCTGACCTGCCTCCTGAGAAATCTGTATGCAGGTCAAGAAGCAACAGTTAGAACTGGACATGGCACAATGGACTGGTTCCCAATTGGGAAAGGAGTACGTCAAAGCTATATAGTCACCCTGCTTATTTAACTTATATGCAGAGTACATCATGCGAAATGCCAGGCTGGATGAAGCACAAGCTGGAATCAAGACTGCTGGGAGAAATATCAATAAACACCAATATGCAGATGACACTACCCCTATGCCAGAAAATGAAGAGAAACTAAAGAGCCTCTTGATGAAGGTGAAAGAGGAGAGTGAGAAAGCTAGCTTAAAACTCAAGATTCAAAAAACAAAGATCATGGCATCCAGTCCCATCACTTCATGGCAAACAGACAGGGAAACAACGGAAACAGTGACAGACTTTATTTTCTTGGGCTCTAAAATCACTACAGATGGTGGCTGCAGCCATGAAATTAAAAGACACTTGCTCCTTGGAAGAAAAGCCATGACAAACTTAGACAGCATATTAAAAAGAAGAGACATTACTTTACCAACAAAGGTCCGTATAGTCAAAGATATGGTTTTTCCAGTAGTTATGTATGGATGGGAGAGTTGTTCCATAAAGAAAGCTGAGCACTTAAGAATTGATGCTTTTGAACTGTGGTGTTGGAGAGTCCCTTGGACTGCAAGGAGGTCAAACTAGTCCATCCTAAAGGAAATCAGTCCTGAATGAAGGACTGATGCTGAAGCTGAAGCTGAAGCTCCAATATTTTGGCCATCTGATGTAAAGAACTGACTCACTGGAAAAGACCCTGATGCTGGGAAAGATTGAGGGCAGGAGGAGAAGGGGACGACAGAGGATGAGATGGTTGGATGGCATCACTGACTCAGTGGACATGAGTTTGAGCAAGCTCTGGGAGTTGGTGATGGACAGGGAAGCCTGGTGTGCTGAAGTCCATGGGGTTGTAAAGAGTTTGACATGACTCGGCGATTGAATTAAGGGTTTCTGATAAGATTCCATCAAGTCATGGGTCATCTATAGTCTATGGAGCTGTCCAAGACCTGATGTGGTCCTTTCATTAAGCATGTACCTTAGGTGAATATCTCAAGTGATGCACAAGCTGGAGAGGGTAGGAAAGGGAGCGTGAAAGAGAGGGAGGGAAAGAGGGAGTGAAAATGAAACAAGTTCTGGAATTTGATAGTAGTGCTTTGAGGGGGAGGGCCCTTCCAAAGGCTCCTATGCTCTTTCTTTCCCAGAGCCTGGGGATGAAGGCAGCATCATTCCCATTGAACTTGCTCGAGGACTGAAGTGCAGCTGGGCACTTCCCTGCACTGCCCACAAAGCCTAGCATATATGCCTGATATGTCCCTCATCTCTCTTTGGCAAGAAAATATTCCTTATCTCTTTCTATCTACTTAGCCTGATTTTTGGTTCTTTTTTATGTAGTAGGGGCACTGCTCAGAACTAGAGTAACATTTGACCAATATATTCTACAGAAATCTCAGGTGGAAATTATTCAGATATACTCTAAACATGGCAAAAGGTACATAGTTAAAAAGGTAAAACTGGACTTGGTTTTATTTGGTAAGACTCTGAATAAAGACCTAAAGCAGATCTTAAGAGATAATCTAGGGACAGTTTTGTTCACCAGAACTTTCTGCAATGATGCAAACACTGTATTTTGTTTTCTCCAATGACTACCACTGGCCACATGTGGCTTCTGAGCATGTGCAGTGTGCCTAATGGACTGAGAAACTATACTTTTATTAAAATGTAGCTAAATTTAAATAACCAACCACATGTGGCTATTACCATATTGAACTACTCAAAACAGTCAACACTTCAATTTTACAGATGGAAATTGTGAAGAATGTAATGGTTAAGAGACTTGCCAAGCGTTATAAAATAAGGCAGTGGAAGAAGAGTCAGGAGAGCTTTGAGGTCCCTTGATGCCCAGTCTGCTGTCATTGCCACCTAGCTTTCTTCTCAATCCCAGTTCTCCCAAAGACAGGCGCTATGCAGTCTTTTACTCTGTAACACAGACCAGACTCTGACAATATCTGAGTGGAGCCTCCGTATCAGACCATTATTCACTTTTGTATAGTAAGTACTGGATGTGTGAGGCTGTAATGGGTGCCCTGCATTAAAGAGCAGGAAAGAAGCTACAGAGTTTGAGGGTAGACAAGCTTCTCAGGTTTCTTCCAGTTCCAACAGGTCCTGAGAAGTTGAGAGCAAATTGAATAAAAAACCAATCAGAGGCCCAGACAGCCATGCTGCTTTTGTCTGCCCTATTTGTAGACTGGCCTCCATTCTTTATTTTGTGATTCAGCCACTTCTAATTAACCTAGTACCAGGAGAGAGCTGGGTGAGTCTGTTGGTGTTGGCAAATTCATCCCCGGGATGGAGGACTTTGGGGCTCTGCTGTGTTTGACACCATTTTGGCTGTGAGGCTGAGAGTGTTAATGGAAGCAACACAAAGGCTTCCAGCAACAACATGGTCGGGGAAAGTCACTCTGGAGGAAAGAGCACATCTCATAGAAGCTTCTTTCTTATGAGCACAATAATAATAAACACAGTGAATGTTACCGTGTCTCCTCTCTCTGGGTATAGGAGCATATGGGGCCCCACCTTGGCCTTTCATCAATGCCTCATTTAAAGCAATAATGCCAACATTATTGAACTTTGAAGAGCAATAGTAAAAATAGTCTCGAGCAACGATATTAAATAATAATTGGAAATAGAAAAACAGCACAAAAAGCAGGGCTAAATATATTATTTGGATAAATAAGAAGTGGGGTCATTATAATGTCTAATATTTGTATAAATATTCTACTCACTAAACACTATTATTTGCTTATTAACATAAAATATCTTCATAGAAAATCAAATAATTATTTTATTATCTGTGGGTGGAAATAACACTATGAAGTGATTTTCTCTAACCATTTATCTACAAATTTAAGTCATTCAACAAACACAGAGCACCTGTTGTATGCACTTTTTATACACCTACACTTATTACCTTTGTGTGCATATGTCTATGTGTGTGTGGTGGGGAGGGGATGCTGGGCTGGGATAAAGGGACAGAGAGATGAGTTTGACACTGACTCTACTCTAAGGGACTTCACATTATACCATGAGAAGCAGCTCTCCCAACACACAAAGGTGACAGGTGTAGATGCAGAAAAAGTGCTGAGGGGACCCAGGAGATGAAGAGACAGATTGCTTTCATTCAGACAGTGTTAGAGCTTCAGAGAAGAAGTGACCTCTGTGTTGGGTCTTACGTGGTGTGAGCAGTAGTTCATTAGGCAGACAAGAGTGGATGGGGTTCCAGGCAGAGGGAGAGGCCAACACAGAGGCCCATGGAACAGGGGGATGGCATATCTGATGAAAGGAAAGAAGTCTGTGGAGGATGGACAAAAGGGCACATTACTGGGAAAAGTGACAAGAGATGAGGTAGGCCTGAATGATGCCATAAAGGATGGACCTGGACTGCCAAGATCAGGATTTGGGACTTTATCCTCTAGGCACTAGGGAAGCACAATATCTCTGCTTGAATATCTTTGGTGACAGAGACCTCACCTCCCTTCAATCCTTAGATGCACAACTTAGAGCAGGGAGAGAGGGAGGAGCTAACATTAATTGAGCTTCACATATATCATCTCATTCAACCCTCTCACTAATCCTGAAAATTAGGCAGTAATATCCCAATTTTGTAAATGATATTCAAGAATGCTTAAGTTACCCAAGAATGTTCAGCTGGGGAGAAGAGCCAAGCTCCACTTTCTTAACCATGTCTCTCTAGAACATTCTTCCTTTTATTGCTCAACTACTTATCCCCCTGTACCTGCCCCTCAGGGGTTCCATCATTTGATGTTTCCCAGTCTAAATCCAGCCTCTGAGTCTCACTTCCACATGGTAAGTCCCTTAAGCAGCTACAGCCTTCTCCCTCTTCTAGTTCAATTTCCTTGTGGTGAGCTTATCTAGTCAGTGATTCTGATTGTGAATCCACTCACTATTCTGCTTAGTCTTTGCTAAATGTATTTTAGTTCAGCAGCATGCATCTTAAAAACTTTTTAATGAAAGTAATGTAAATCACAGAAGTTGAGAAAATTTAGAAAAGAAAAAACTCACCCAAAATCCTATCACTCTAACACAATAAGAGCTATTATGTCAGTTTTTTTCTTTAGTTTCTTTTATTCATAGTTTTATATATCTATAAAATTTAAGCACACAAAATGTTATATTCTGGTTTTTAACATTTAACATTATATCATAAGGTTTTTTCCCCATGTTGTTACATCATCTTCAAAGCAACCTTTTTAATGGTTAATTCTTTTTCTGAGTGTGTAACTCAGAATTTGCCTAATTATTCCCCTATTGTTGGATATATGAGCTTTCCTGATGGCTCAGTGTAAAGAATCTGCCTGCCAATGCAGGAGATGTAGGTTCGATCCGATCCCTGGTCCACAAAGATCCCCTGGAGAAGGAAATGGCAATCCACTCTAGTATTCTTGCCTGGGACAAAAGGAGGACAGAGGCCTGGCAGGCTACAGTCCTTGGAGTCGAAAGAAGAGTTGGATGCAACTCAGCAACTAAACAACACATCAGATATATGGTTAGTTTGGTTTAGTTGCTAAGTCATGTCCAACTCTTGCGAACCCATGGAATGTAGCCCACCAGGCTCCTCTGTCCATAGTATTTTCCAGGCAAGAATACTGGAGTGGGTTACCATTTCCTTCTCCACATTGGCTATATAGTAGCATTTTTTACTATTACAAATAATATTGTAATAATCATGTAGTTATTTAAGGATTTGAATTTCCCCCATGGCATATGTTGCCCAAAATGGGATGATAAATTATTAATGTCCCTCTAAAAACAAGGTGGCCAACATAAATAAATGGGGAGGAATACCGTATTCATGAATCAAAAGATACAAGGTAAAGATGTCAGTTCTTCCCAAATCGACCTACAGATTCTTTGTAAATGTAGACAACATGTTTTTAAAATTCGTATGGAAAGGAAAGGGAACTATAATAGCCAAACCATTTTAGAAAAAGAACAAAATTGGAGGATTCACATTACCCTATTTTAAGAGTACACCATGAGAAATGCTGGGCTGGAGGAAGCACAAGCTGGAATCAAGATTGCTGGGAGAAATATTAATAACCTGAGATATGCAGACGATACCACCCTTATGGCAGGAAGTGAAGAAGAACTAAAGAGCCTATTGATGAAAGTGAAAGAGGAGAGTGAAAAGGTTGGCTTAAAGCCCAACATTCAGAAAACTAAGATCATGGCATCTGGTCCCATCACTTCATGGCAAATAGATGGGGAAACAGTGGACACAGTGGCTGACTTTATTTTTCTGGGCTCCAAAATCACTGCAGATGGTGATTGCAGCCATGAAATTAAAAAACACTTACTCCTTGGAAGGAAAGTTTGACCAACCTAGACAGCATATTCAAAAGCAGAGACATTACTTTGCCAACAAAGGTCCATCTAGTCAAGGCTATGGTTTTTCCAGAGGTCATGTATGGATGTGAGAGTTGGACTGTGAAGAAAGCTGAGCGCCGAAGAATTGATGCTTTTTACTGTGGTGTTGGACTCTTGAGAGTCCCTTGGACTGCAAGGAGATCCAACCAGTCCATCCTAAAGGACATCAGTCCTGGTTCATTGGAAGGACTGATGTTGAAGCTGAAACTCCAATACTTTGGCCACCTGATGCGAAGAGCTGACTCATTTGAAAAGACCCTGATGCTGGGAAAGATTGAGGGCAGGAGGAGAAGGGGATGACAGAGGATGAGATGGTTGGATGGCATCACCGACTCAATGGACATGGGTTTGGGTGGACTCTGGGAGTTGGTGATGTACAGGGAGGCCCAGCATGCTGTGGTTCATGGGGTCACAAAAAGTCAGACACGACTGGGTGACTGAACTGAACTGAAGACTAACTATAAAGCTGCAATATTCAAGACACTATGGTATTGGTGAAAGGCCAGGGATACGGACCAATAGAAGAGACCACAGAGTCCAGAAATAGATCCATATAAATAAGGTCAATTTACTTCTGACAAAAATTCAAAATCAACTCAAGAGTGAAAGATAGTCTTTTCAACAAATGGTGCTATAACACAATGAACAAAATAAGATTAAACCTACACCTCACACCACATACCAACATTAATTCAAAACAGATGAAAGACATAAATGTAAAAAATAACACTCTAAAACTCTTAGAATAAAACATGGAAGAAAATTTTTATTACCTTGGGTTAAACAACAAGTTTATAGTCTTGACACCAAAAATCACAATCCATTAAAGAAAAGCATCATAAATTTGGCATCATCAAATTAAGAACTTTTGTTCTTATAAAGGCCCCATCAAGGGAATGAAAAGACAAGCCACAAACTGGGAGAAAATATTTTCAAATAACATATTTGACCAAAGATTTATGTCCAGAATATATAAAGAACTTCAAAATTCAGCAGGAAGATAAAAAAAAAAAAAAAAACCTGATTTTTAAAATGAGCAAAAGATGGAGAAGGAGATGGCAACCCACTCCAGTGTTCTTGCCTGGGAAATCCCACAGATAAAGGAGCCTGGTGGGCTACCGTCCATGTGGCCGCAAAGAGTTGACACAGCTTAGAGACTAAACAACAGCAAGATAATAATAAATAATAAAAAGCAAACTAAGGAAAAAAGAAAAGTATGGAACCTGTATAGGCAAATGAAGATAAGAG
Source organism: Bos javanicus (assembly GCF_032452875.1). NCBI lineage: Eukaryota > Metazoa > Chordata > Mammalia > Artiodactyla > Bovidae > Bos > Bos javanicus. The sequence goes on along the minus strand of NC_083897.1, from coordinate 32,116,932 downwards.
ACTATCAGCAGAAAAAGGGCTATGAGATGTTTTATATAAACTTCATAGTAACCTCAAAACATAAATATCTCAAAACATAAATATAAAGCAGAGACATGAAGCATAAAACAAGAGGAAACTGAAAAAAAAATTGTAGAAAACCACTAAACCAAAATGGCAGATAGAAACATAAGGAAAAGGAAAAAATGGACATTTAGAACAAGAAAACAAAAGATAAAATGTCAATACCAAGTCCTCATCTATTATTCATCACTCTAAATGAAAATGAATTGAATCAAAAGACTCAGGGTGGCTGAATGGATTAAAATACAAGATCCATATACTGTATGTTGCTTCCAGGAAACTCACTTCAGTTGTATAGACTGTGAAGGGATGGATGATGATACTCCAAGCAAATTTCAATCAAAAGAAAGTGGGTATAGCCATATTCATACCAGAAAAAACAGACTTTGAGCCAAAAAAAGAAACAAGAGACAAAGACGGATGGTACATAATGATAAAGTGGGTAATTCATCAAGAATACATAACAGTTATTAATATATATGCACATAACATAGGTGTACCAGATATATAAAGCAATTATTAACAGTCTTCAAGGGAGATATTGACAACAACACGATAATAGTAGGGAATGTTAACATTCCACTGGCATACATCAATGTATAAATCACCCAGATAGAAAGTCAACAAAGAAAATAGAGGCCATAAATGAAACATTAGACCAGATGGATTTGAAAGGTTTCTACAGAATATTCCATCCAAATGTAGCAGAATATGCATTCTTCTCAAGTTCATATGGATCTTTCTCATGGGGAGACCATATGTTGGGACACGAAACACATCTCAATATATTTAAGAAGTCTGAAATGATATCAAGCATCTCTTCTGATCACAATGGTATGATACTAGAGATCAACTATAAGAAGAAAGATGGAAAAATCACAAATATGTTGACACTGAAAACACTCTACTGAACAACTACTGAGTCAATGAAGAAATCAAAGGAGAAATCAAAAAATACCTGAAGATAAATAAAAATGAAAATATGACATACTACAATGTATAGAATGCGGCAAAAGCAGTAATAAGAGGGAAGTTTATAGCAATACATGACTTCCCTGGTGGCTCAGACAGTCAAGCGTCTGTCTACAATGTGAGAGACCTGGGTTCGATCCCTGGGTTGGGAAGATTCCCTGGAGAAGGAAACGGCAACTCACTCCAGTACTCTTGCCTTGAAAATCCCATGGACGGAGGAGCTTGGTGCAGGCTACTATCCATGGGGTCGCAAAGAGTCGGGCACGACTGAGCAACTTCACTTATAGCAATACAGGTCCACCTCAACAAACAAGGAAAATCTCAAATAAACAATCTAAACCTACACCTAGAGGAATTAAACAAATAACAAACGAGCCCACTGTCAGTAAGAAGGAATCAGTAAAGATCAGAGTGGAAATGCATGAAAAAACGATTGAAAAGACAAAAGATCAATGAAACTAAGCTCTGGTTCTTCGAAAAAGATAAACTAAATTGACAAACTTTTAGCCAGACTCACTAAGAACAAAACAAAGAATTCTGTGATAAATAAAATCAGAAATGAAAGAGAGAAAAAATACTGGACACCACAGAAAAACAAAGAATTTAAGAGAATATTATGAACAGCCATATACCAATAAATTGGACAACATGGAAGTGATGGCTTTTCTGGTATCTCAGCTGGTAAAGAATCCACCTGCAATGCAGGAGACACTGGTTAAATTCCTGGGTTAGAAAGATCCCCTGGAGAAGGGATAGGCTATCCACTCCAGTATTCTTGGGCTTCCCTGGTAGCTCAGATGGTAAAGAATCTGCCTGCAATGTGGGAGACTTGAGTTCAGTCCCTGGGTTGGGAAGATCCCCTGGAGGAGGGCATGACAACCCACTCCAGTATTCTTCCCTGGAGAATCCCCATGGACAGAGGAGCTGGGTGGGCTATAGTCCATAGTGTTGCAGAGAGTTGGACACAACTGAGCGACTAAGTACAGCACAGAAGAGATGGATGAGTTCTTAGAATTAGACAACGTTAGAATTTGGCCAATTCTACCAAATATTCAAAAAAATTTAATGGGAGAGGGAGAGGGTGGGAAGATTTGGGAGAATGACATTGAAACATGTAAAATATCATGTAAGAAACGAGTTGCCAGTCCAGGTTCGATGCATGATACTGGATGCTTGGGGCTAGTGCACTGGGATGACCCAGAGGGATGGTATGGGAAGGGAGGAGGGAGGAGGGTTCAGGATGGGGAACACATGTATACCTGTGGCGGATTCATTTCGATATTTGGCAAAACTAATACAATTATGTAAAGTTTAAAAATAAAATAAAAGTAAAAAAAAATTTAATGCCTATCTTTCACAAACTCTTACAAAAAACTAAAGAGAAGGGAATGCTTCCTAACTCATTTTGTGAGGCCAACATTACCCTGACTCCAAAACAAGACAAACACAACACAAAAAAGAAAATTACAGGCTAGTGTCTCTGAGAGCATAGATGCAAAAATCCTCAACAAAATATTAACAGAATCCATCAATACATTAAAAGGATTGTACACTGTGATCAAGTGTTATTTATTCCAGGGGTGCAAGGATGTTTCAACATCCATAAATCAATCCATGTGATACTCAAATTTAGTGGTGAGCACGCTGTCGTGTATACAGAAATAAAAATAATATTATATAGTGTTATAAGCCAATGTTACCACAATAAAAATTAATTTTAAAACTGGGCAAAAGATTTTAATGGAAGATATACAAAAATAAAAATAAGCACATGAAAGAATGCTCAACATCTTTTGTCATTTGTGAAATGCAATGTAAAACCACAATGATCTGCTACTATATACCTATTTGAAAGGCTTACGTAAAAAATGACAACAAGATCAAGCAATGGTTAACAAGGATGTGAACATCCTTGTTATGAACTGTGTCTCATATAAACAGCCACTCTGGAAATGGTACAGCCATTCTGGTAAACAATTCAGCACTTTTTATAAGGTTAAACATGCACTTGACCCAGCAGTCCCATTCTTAGGTACATAACAAGATAAGTGAAAACATATGTTCACACAAAAATCTGGACATGATTATTGATAGCAACATTATTAATAATCACAAAAAACTAGAAGCAACCCAAAGATTTTCCAATGTATGAAAGGATAAACAAACCATGGTACATCCATGTAATGGATTCTCACTCAGAAAGTAACAAACAATTGCTATGTGCAACCACCTGAATGAATTTCAAAGTTATATGCTAACTGAAAGACTCACTATGGAAAGATTACACACGGCACTGTTTACACGACACTCTGGCAAAGACAACACTGTAGGGACAGAGAACAGATCAATGGTTGCTAAAGGAGGAGAGTCTGACTGTACAAGGGTAATGTGAAGGAATTCTTTGGGATATTGGAATTGTTTGTATTAATATTCTGTTAAAGGTGGTGATTACAGGAATCTGTGCAAAATTTTAAACTCAAAGAAGGGTAACAAAAAAATAAAACAGAAATTTTACTGAATTTAATTTTTTTAACATGCTGGCCAGAAATCAATACCAAATGCCAAATGTGGTCTAAATAGAACAGAGCCAAGGGGCGTTGTCTCCTTCTTATTGCTAGGTGTTCTAGATGAGGGGTCAGCCAACTTCCCCTCATAGGCCAAATCTGGCCCCATGCCTGTTTTTGTTGATAAAGTTTTATTGCCACACCATCACAAGCATTATTTTCTATGGATGTTTTCATGCCAAAATATAGTTGAGTAGTCTAGACTGAGATCATATGACCTAAAAAGTCAAATGTATTTATAATCTGTCCCTTTATAGGAAAACTCCCCTTTACAGGAAAGCCCTGCTCTAGATGCTTGTCTTCAGTTAATACATTTTTAGATAGCAGTATATGTTACTGCTAAACTTTTTCTGGTCTAAGAACATTGGTGGACTCAAGTAAATTACTATATAGTTATACTTCTATGAAATTTCATTCTATTAGAATTAGTCCATCTGGTAAGCTTTTTTCCTGAATTTGACCCATAGCATTATCAGCAATCTCACCTAGCTTCATTGTTATCCACTGGGTCAGGGTCTGAGCCCTGTAATAATCACTTAAAATCTACTCTTTCAGCCCTCTATCCTCACGGTGAAAGGCAGAATACAAAACAGTTAACAACATGGATTCTGAAGCCAGAATGCTTGGGTTGAGATCTTACTAGTTAGCTGTTGAAAAGTCACTTAAGCCCAAAGTACTTCCATTTCATTACGTGTGGCTGGGGCAGGGGGTGGGGGGAGGCTGATAACAGTATTTGTTCATTGGTATGATTTTTATATGAGTTACTATATGTAAAATCCTTAGAACAGTGCCAGGTACCAAAAAAACCTGTTATTTAACTGCTTGATATTATTACTAGTGTGCACATTCCATTCAGAACAACCTGAGTTCCAATCCTGTTTCATCTGTTTAGTAGCTATATGATTAAGTGATCTGGAGCAATTTATTCAGCTTCTTTGAGGCCTCGAGGCTGCCCTTGACCCATTAATCAGTGGTCTCTGAAAATGAGCTGAACACTGCTGGAGAAAAATCACACAATCTACAAATTGGAACCTGTACAAATTTTGTCTTCAGGATCACCTGGATCCTTAAGGTTGCCTCATAATGTATCATTTAGCTAGCTCCCGCTCTCTGTTTCAATGACTATTTCAAACCTCCAATCTCCTCAAACTTCTGAACTTTCCCCTGACTGCCTCCTACCCCTGCCAGCTTATCAGGAGACAGGCTGGAAATGAAAAATGTAAAAATTCTCCCACAGTTACTTCTAATATTGATATTTTATGTGTTTTTAACCTTTCACACATTTGGAAATAATATTGCTGTACGGTGTGAGGAAAGGATTCAAGATTAAGGTAGAGAGAATAAAGATGTTTAGAATATCATTTTCCTATCTCAGAATGGTATGACTTTCCATTCATTTAATTATTCTTTGGTATCTCTCCTAGTACTTCGTGTGTTCCTATAACTCTGGCACATTTCTTGTAAATGAACACATAAGATATAAATGAAGTGTTTTTGCCCATTGTTTCTTAGAGTTAGTTGTGTGCTATGTCACTTCAGTCGTGTCTGACTCTTTGTGGCCCCATGGACTGTAGCCCACCAGGCTCCTCTGTCCATGGGATTCTCCAGGTAAGAATACTGGAGTGGGTTGCCATGCCCTTCTCCAGGGGATTTTCATGATCCAGGGATCAAACTCACGTTTCCTAAGTTTCCTACACTGGCAGGCAAGTTCTTTACCAATAGTGGCACTTGGTTGCTTTACATATAAAGATGATTTCTATATATTTATTTTGCATACTGAAACTGTGCAAAATTGTATTGTTCATAACAATAGTTTTGGTTAATTCTCTTGGGGTTTTCAGGAAAATAATATATATATAATCTACAAATAATCATTTTACACATTCTCTCCTATTTTAATACCTCTTATTTCTTTAGTTTGTTTAATCACCTTGGCTAATCTCCAGAACAGTATTAAATAATAAGGATGATAAAGAATATCTAGGCTTTTTCTTAACTATAATGGGAATGTCTCCAGACTTTCTCTGTGAAATGTGACACTAGATTTTGAGTTGAGATGGATATATTTTATCATATTAATGATGTTTCCGTCTATTTCTATCAAGTATAAGTGTTGAGTTTTATCAAGTATCTTTTAACATTTACAAAGATGATCATGTATTTTTTTCTTTCTTATTCTACTCATAAGAGACCTTATATTAATGTATTTCTTAATATTGAACTAGCTTTATATTCCTGGAATAAAATCCACTGGTACATATCCTTTAAAATACTATCTGATTCTCTTTGTTAATATTTCATTAAAGAAATTTGCATCAAGATTCACAAGTGATATCATTCTGTAATTTTCTTTTTCATATGCTGTTTTTGTCAGATTTTGGTATCAATATTATGTATTAGTTTAGCTTTTCTAAGAAAAATACTTTGCAAATGTTTCTTAGTCTATGTTCTGGAACAGCTGAGCCACATTATACCTTAATGGTTTGGTTGAATTTCCCTATGAAATCTGGGAGAGACGGTTTGATTTCAGTAATGGGCAGGATTAGTCTCCATTTCATTGATAGTGATAACTCTATTTAGATTTTCTCTTTTGAAGTCAATTTCAGTTGATTATGATTATATTTCACTAGAAAAATCATCTATCTCATCTAGATGCTTACATTTATTTGTACATAGGTGAGTAAATTGTTATTCATGATTATTTAATTTTCTCTGTATCTGGGAGGTTATTTTTCTTTATCTTTCCTTGTTTCATGTTTTGTGCTTTTGATATTTTTTTTCTTGATAAGGATACCAAAATTATTTATTGCTGTTACTCTTTTTTAGGCAAAAATACAGATCTTAAGTGTGCTAATTCTAATAATTTTCTGTTCTTAATCCATTACTTTGCAGTTCTGTATTTATGCACTTTTTAAATAGTATCTTTAAGCTCTTGTATCACTATGTGGCTCTTGTCTTTTAGATAAAACTGCTTCATTTTCAAACAGTTCATGCTACTTTACTGGTCACAGCTTCAATTTGTCCCGTAGCTACATTCTTTCTGCTACATAGTTTTGCATAGCTCTTGTACTGATTCTTTTTTGATTATTAGTCATTTTTTTAGGGACAGGAATTCTTCCTGGATCAGTTATTTGCAGGATGTGTTTGTGGCAGTAAGGGCCATAGTTTAATATCAGACTAGCAGGCATTCACTTCTGAATTTCAGGGTGTGTGACCAAGTGTTTGGGCTTTTACTTCTGCTTTATCATGAGACATCAGCTCTGCAGGCTGCTCTCCAGCAGCATCTGGCTCTTCCATCTTATCTTAGCAACAAAGTGCTTTCCACAAATGTGGATTAATCGTGTAACTTCTCTTTCAATTTTGCCTTTCCTACTTCTCAAAATCTGCATGTCTCAGAGTTGGTCCACAGAACTTCCCATCACAAACCTTTAAGCCCACTCCCATTATTGCAATATCATTTTTGTCTTCTGTGGTATGCCACTGAAAATCAGTGCCTCATCATCTATGCCCCAGATCTATGACCATGGAATCACCTCTTGGATTCTTCCCTGTTTGATCTTTACAAAATTGTGACTTTGGCTTATGGATGTCTTCTAGTTAGAGCAATTATGGAGTTTACATTTCTTTTTCTCATTCTCCATAATACTTTTTGGTGATCAAAAAGAGAGTGGAGCAAATCATGCTTGATACTTTCATTACAACTCTAAGATGCCTATCAAACTGATTTTGAGAGGCTACTCTCCCCATGCATTTTTCAGAGACACTGGTTTTACCTTTACACAGATGCAAACAGAGTGGTTAACCTCCTTGCATTATAATAGTTTTCCCAACCCAATCCCACTAACACAGCTAGGACAAAAAGACTGGTTCTTAAACAACAGTTGGAAGCTATTACTTCTTTCAGATAAGCCTAGACTGCTTTTTGGCAAACTAATACATCATTTCATTACCATCCCAGTACATCCCAGATAGAGAAAGCAGGTGTAAATTCTACATGTGGCTTAAATTCTCACCTGCTTTCATTCAATTCAATAGAAAATAATAAATCACCATATTCAGAAAAAGAAACAGGTTGACAGAAAACAGACTGATTTTTATACCATACCCCAAATATATACAAACTCATATATTTACTCAGCTATTTTAAAGGGCCTACTCTTGCTCACTCCCTGGACAGCTAAATGCTGAATTGCTAAGTTACTGGTATTTGACATCATCTCTTCCCTGACATGTCCTGGGTTTGACAGGTTCCCATGATTCACTGGGCCAGTCACCTCGTTACTCATTTTCCTCATTTACCCAACAACGTCTGGATAATCATTTAAAATTCACATCATACACTAGCTGCAAACCCTCAGATTCCACGTGAAAATATTTGTTCTGCTTGACAGGCTCTAAGAGCATTTGGGAGCCCACTGGATGGCTTACCTATATTGTTCACATAATAGTTGTTATAATTAAATTTATCATCTTTCTTCTGGGTTGGTTTGTATATAAGAAAAGAAGAAGTGATTACTGGGAGGCAAATAATGGGTAATATCTCTTATGGGCCAATTTGGTTCCATGAATAGCTCACCTCACACATGCATAGTATGTATTAAGTCCATTAGTGCTTTGAATTAGCTTCAGAAAAGGTAATACTCCACATAATTTACCCAGTCAAGGGCATTTTCACCTGCTGACAAATTTACATATTTCCCAATGTCATTAGGTAAGAGCTAGTCATCAGAATAGCGAGGTGCAATCAGTAGTTAGTTCATTTATTTGACTTCATCAATGTTAACATTAATTATAGTCTAAATTATATTTAGCAATTGTTGTCTTTCTTAGACAGAAAACTATATTACTATTTCAAGAAACTATAATTTTGAAAGTCCACAGCAGAATAGGATAGATGCTTTTTGAACCATCCTGGAGGGATTAGTATTTAAGATGGCTATATAGAAAATCGTTTGCATGACTCCAATTTGAATATTATTTATACATTAATTTGACAGGATATAAAATCAATTGCCTAATTATTGGTTAAATTTATCAAAGAAATTCTACTGAAAGGTGCTTGATTATGCTGCATAGTTATGATAATATAATCAAATTTCCTTTCAGACATAATTGTCTGACCAATTTTGCTTCCAGATCCAATTTTCCCCCTCACTCTTGAGATGGGCTTTTTCACTGTTTCCCCTTTAAAAGTAAAAAAATAGCAAGGACTGTACATGGTCATCCTGTAATATTTGGTAAGTCCTTTCCATGCTAAAACTGTGTACTTAAACACAGACCTAATAAGCAGAACTGCGATAACTTAGAATGCTGTAAACACAGATCATGCTGCAATCAAAAAGAGGTGCCCATGTCGGTGTTTACAAACCTGATCCATATGGCAGGAAGAGATCTGTAAGATGCTACAGTTTATCAAATCAAGTTCCCTAAACCCTAGCTAGCAAATTCAGCATCCCTCATAAACAGTGAATTACCCATACAGATGTTTGCTTATGAAATTATCAACTATGGAAGGTACTCTGCTAGGAAACACAATCTGTTCAGCGTCAGATTGAAGAGAAGCGCTGTATCTGCATTTTTGACTCTTGAAAGGATGTAATTGATAGTCTGTTGATATTTTTAAGTAAATTCTTGCTAAGAACAAATAAATCATCCACTGCAGAACAAATAATCATTGAGCATGCATCCTCAGCTAGTAGCATTTAGTGCATGCTGCTCTCCTTGGCTTAACTCTACCAGAAATGATTACTCTAGGACCCATAAAACCCTGCAGAGCTAGAAAAGAAGCTGCTGCTGCCACCCAGATTATTACATACGAGCAGCTTAGGAATCCCTCATATGATAAATGAATTGTAACTGCAGAACGCCATCACTAGGGCCAGAGTTGTTATTATTTTTCATTTCTGTTTGTACTCGAGGGTAGCTTGACTCTAAAGAGAAAATGACATGCTGATGGAAACAGGTACGCAGGATTGACTGCACTGCACAGACTGCTGCTTTTAAGTTTCTGATCTGTAAAATTTATAATAAGCAATAATATACTTGACAAGAAGCAAAGCCATCTGAATTTCCACAGCTTGTCTTATGGGAAAAGGGCAGGTGGCAGGAAAGGGCAGGTGGTGGGAAAGGTGTTGTGGGCTGGTATATTCTGGTTTGTTGGAGAAACTATGTGGAATTATTTTGGCATAATTGAATGTGTATGAATTAAGGAAGCAACAGAAGCTGAAATGAACTGTTGGTTGGTGCCATTTTAATGTCAATCATAAAATAGACCAGAGCTTATCAAATAAGGATGGGTTCAGGTAAGTCAACAGGAACAGAAAGCAGAAGGAATGGACAGCATGAGGGTCACTGAAGCCAGTTGTTTTCCCTGGGAACAAATTACTAAACTTCTCTGGATATCTATAATAAGTAACTAATAACACAATCTTTCAGCTTTGTTGTGAAAAGTAAATGACATGAAGTACTTAAGAACTCTAAATGCATAAAGTGGCACAGTACTATTAATATTTTTAGTTAGTAGCAGTAATTTGTTATTGCTACAGTTGTATTATCTGAAATGAGATTTGAAAATATTCAAGATGGTGGGAAGAAAGAACTCATTTCTAAGACTGGCTCGAATTACATTAGTTTGCTGAGATCCCCAGTTACAGTTGCTGGAAGTTAAGTCTGCCAAGCCACCCAGGCCATTTGTTTTGAATCCGGAGCTTCTCATTGTAGGTTTGTGACAGGGCAGTGGACAGTTAAGTGCAAAGTGCAAAGTGAAGATCACATTCTCATTCTGCTTCTGCCATATTCTAGCCTTACCCACAGAGGCAGGACATGTATAACCTCTCTGGGCCCCTATTTCCTGAAATAATTAGGGACTACCGTGTTTCCTATGATCAAAATAAGAGAATGAGGTTCAAGTACTCTGAAAGGTGGTCACGTGCTAGGACACAAGGTCACCATATCAGGGCAAGTGGGCCTTGGAAGACCAGAAAACATGGGCTTTGGGGTAGAATGAGAAGCAGCCCCAGTGTGGGAAGAGAAGGAGGAAAGTGGGTCTGAAGGGGAGAAATGGTGAGAGGAACTTTCAAAGGAAGCCCCCTAGTTTGAATTTGAACAGAGTTTTGAAAAGGGGGGTGGGGCACCAAAATCCAGTACATTAGGCCAAAGTATTTCCATTGCCTGAGTACTGAGGGGCTGAGAGCAGGGAGAGGCCAGTTGTGTCGCACTTGGTTAGTTAAAGACTGACCCAGTGTGAGATGAAGTGGCTTGGCCTGACGGGCTGTAGAGGGTAAAAGGGGGGAGTCAAGGACGTGGGGAAATTAGGTGAGTGGACAGAGGCGCTCTCTCCACATCACACACACCAATAGTTTATTGTGCACACTTTACAGACTCTTTCATGGTGGGGGGAGGGCGGTGGGGAGGATGAAGAATGATGCCCTGTTTCCCAAACAAGGAAAGTGAAAAGCCCTACAGTTAGGAAGTGATATCATGTCAGGAGCAAGTGGAGGCAAGATCTCATCTGGAGCTAGTGTACCTTCCTCCACAGAGCCCCCTTCACTGAGAAAGAGAGAGCGTGACCTCGCTCTGGACTCTGCTTAGGTGGAAAAGTGCTGAGGCGGTCAGAGAGAAGAGGAGAGACAGAGAAAAGTTATCTCCCCACCCTCGCTAGAAGGAGGCAGATGGGGAGCAAGGTGACCACCAGACTCACTGTGGAATTGTCCACAGGGCTCCAAGGCCTGCAAACAGGCACGTGAACTTGCCAGAACAAAAAATGTTCAGTAAGCACTCTGTTGTGCCATGTAATGTGGTTTATAAAAATTTAAGAATAAGCCATAAACTTCAGAAAGCTGATTTTTATTCCAAGCATGGGGATTGAAATGTGTCATTCTTCAATAAAGGAAAGCCTACTCATTAACGGTATTGTCAATAAAACAAAACAAAACAAAAAAGCCCCCCAGAATTCTATACAATCTATAGCCCTTCAAAAAAATAAAAAAGCCATTCCTCTAGATTCTCTTTCAAGAACAACAGAAAGTCTTTTGTTACTTTCTTAAAGGGTGCTATCTTTTATGAGCTTATTAAGGCAACTACTTTTCTTTCCGTGTTTAAGTGACATTCTGTTGTTTCTCTAAGTGGCTCTTCCAGCAGACTGGAGTTGCCAGGCTCCGCCAGGTGTCCAGCTGTCTTCCCTAGCTCAGTCACTGTATGGGCCACCTAGGCACCAGGGCTGGGCTGCTCTGAAGTGCAGAATTTCAACTGTCACAAATGAGGTGGTGATTGTGAAATGGGTCTGACATTCTTTGGGGAGTTCAGAAAAGACCATGGCCTTAATTTGGAAAAGCAAGACTCCTGTAGGGACTAGATGGGGAGGTTTATTTCAGCATCACCTTTTTTTAAAAAGGCAGGTGGCCAGGACCCTCACAGTCTGGTGTATTGGGTACATCAGAGACATCTACACCTGAGGCAGGGAGCAAGTGGCTGGGTTCCCAGGGTGCATCACACTGTGGATTTCACAGCAGCTGCCCACATTCCCTGCCCCCCGACCCGGATCCTAGGGACAAATGCCATCAGACTCTTCTCTTTAACAGTCAACAACAACGATCGATCTTGGGCTGAAAAAAGGCACACGAATATTCACAGTAGGGGAAATCAGATGGCCAGTCAGCTAGATGACAAACAGGTTTCTGCTCTTTTTATTCCTTTGGGTGTATTTCCACAGGGTTTGCTTCCAGCACTAAGGCACTTAGCAGGGGATGTGTTGGGGGAGCAGAGGAGACTTGGGTAAGTGACTAAAGGGGATGCAGCATTTTCACTGGCACAGAGGTTGTTTTCTTTCCTCAATGGAAAGTTGGCACAGTTTTCTCTGGGCCACACTGACCATTTCTCATAATAAGAAGCATTTATATACAGCTAGACAGCTTATAACAGAATTAGGACAGGCATTATTGTCCTCTTTTACAGACAAGGAAGGGAGATTCAAAAAGATGAAGTTATCTGTCCAATCACAGAAGTGACAACTGGAGACAGAACTCACTCCACAACTCCGATTCTTCATCACCTTAAGATGCCAGCAGCCAGAGATGGGAGGGAGATACATGCTTCTGCCTTGGCTTTGGTTTTTCCTTTTGGTTTAATCACGTATTTTGGGAGAGGTCGTTCCCACCTTTAGCAGCTCTGTGCTGCCTCCATGCCATTCTCATGAACCAAGTCACATCCATGAGGAACATTTCCCACAACTTGCCATCATTCTCAACTCTCTCCTCCCCTCCCTCCACCCTGCCACATCTCATCCATTCATTACAGGCCACGATCTCCATGACCCGGTCCCATCAATGATGTAACATGGGCAGCAATGGGGCTGACCTGAGATCCCAGAGAACAAAAAGGCAAAGGTTGCGGGTAGGATGCTTGAATAAGGAATGCTTCCCGAAGGAGGTGGGATGTCTCTGTTCAAAACCTCAAAAGAAAGAGCCAGAATGATGCAAGAAGGGGGCAGATCAGGAGACTAGCTTGACTAGAGAGGGAGAAGTGAGAAATGAGACAGGAGATGTAAACAGAAGAGTCTTGAAGTGGAATGCAAGGATTTCCCCATCATGACACTCCTGGAAACAGAAGAGGAATTACTTTAAGCAGCTTAGGCAGATATATTACTTCATTATTCAAAGGCAGAGAAATAGAGGTTTAAACTCACCCGCAAGATTTCTTCAACACAGCTTGGGTCACTGGGAAGGCTTACCTAAAACAAAATAAGCAAACAAAGAAAAGAAAATGAAGCATAATCTAGTTATTCTCAGTAAAGCAGATAGTGTAATATTTTACCTTGTGGGAAAAAATGTACAGAAAGTAAATACAGCAGTAGATGTGGATTTTCCTCCCTAGTAAATACAATGCAGTAAATATCAGCAAATGGCCAATTTTGTTTTCCTTTAATGAAGCAGTAAGACCACACTGCAAGATGCGGAGACAGTCTTGTTCTGTCACCAATTTGCTCTGAGATGTGGAGCCATCCTTCCCCATCACCTGGGCTTCTCTTTGTTCATCCTTCCAAAAAAAGAGCTCACCTTCCTGATCTTTGAGGCCTCTTCCACTCTCTGACATAGAAGTTCACCATATTATTCATAACCACAGATTTGTAAAAGAAGGCAACTATATGAAACAGTTTTGTGACTAAATTAAGTCCCCTTTTAATTCAGGAGTCCAATCAGATGCCTACAATTCTTGTCCAAAACACTAAGGCCAAACTCTTGTATAAATTGCATGCTTGCCCTCGTACTCAGAATCTTACAAATATCCACACCGAATGCCATGGGCTTTTTTTCTCAGTGTGACTTACACCTTTCTAATCAATCAAAATTCAACCAACTAGCAGAACTGTACTGAGGACTTACTCTGCATCTGGCACATGCATTTTCCTCCAGGAGCTCCACAGTCGGTGAAAGCAAGAAGTCAAATGCCAAAGAGTGACATCAAATCAATAGCTGGGCGTGATGAGGGACCTGGGAGTGGGACCACTACCTGGAGGAAGGCCTACGGGGCATGCTGTCGCCTGCGCAGGTACGGGCATTCCCCAAACTTCCAAACTCTCTCCTTCACACCTTTACCCACTCCAGGTTGGCAATTTGATCACCTCCACTTCCCTCCAGTTCCAATAGGGAGAGCATTTGGTTTTCATTCACTGCCTTGGGAGGTGAAAGGCCAGTCCTGTAAAGAGAGTACTGCCACAGGGGCTATAGGTTCCAGATCTCTCACAAGGGCAATTAAGTCCTAATCCCCTAGTTACTCTGATAGATTCAAGTCTAAATACAACTATATTTGGGGAAATGGGGGAGAGAATATGGCATCAGTTGCCCTCAATCTTAAAAAAATACAATTATCAATAAATATGAAATAAGTGTAACAGTCACTCCTGTACATACTGATACATTAATTTCAACCAATGTGTATTCTTCTTCTTTTTTTTCTTCTTCTCCATATAAAAGTTGCTGCTCTAAGCACCAGAAAATCCCTAGTGGGGATTAGAGAGTCACCAGCAATGAGGGGGCCATCTAGCCTGAGTCAACTGGTATGGTTCCAGTGTACATGTGTTATTCTGGTGTCCAATTTCATCCTCAAAAATGTCCCGATTTGGATGATAAATTATATAGTCATCCTTCCAAGAACCCAAATACTTGAGTGCTGAGTGGGAAGTACAGTAGAAGGAAAGGCTGACAAACTGGCCGGGCAGACATTGTAAAGAACTTTAAATACAGGTTTTTGATAAGCAACCACAGGTGGTTTGATCTAGCAGAGTTGATTCATTCATTCATTCAACAAATCTTTTTTTAAGGGCCAGGCACTGTGCCACCAGGCTTGTGTTCAACAAAGATGCAATGGGAAGAAGCAAAAGGAGGCACAGTTTCTCCCCTTGTGGAGTTTGCAGACTCAGGAGGAAGGGAGGTGTGAAGAATCACAGTTAACAGACCGTTATAACCATTCCTACAAAATGAAACGTTCTGTGTCCAAATAAATGTAGACCAACTTCCGTCTTGGCAGTCCATGATGCAGATTAAAGGCTCTGAGACATCTATCAAATCAGTTTAAAGCAGCATATTCCCAACTCTCTTGACATTGAATTGTTGGGGTTTTAGTTCTCTTTTTTTTTTTTTCCAATTAACAATGATTACTGTTCCATAGAATGGGTGTTTGCAGAATATATGCTAGAAGAGACTGGTCTAACATATTACAGGATTATAGAACTTAACTGATGATTCATAACAGCAAATAAACTCTCATTTCATTGCTCAAGGCTCCAGCAACTGTATTTTCTAAGATAGTTGTTGAACTAATGTATATCTTCCTGAAACACAAAAGTCAAAATGATTATAGCCAAGACTTAAATTTTCAGTATAGCTGTTGCACTGAATCAGCTGGGCTGCCCCGGCTAAACATATATGGCTCAATCTCACACAAAAAAAGTCTTAATTTTTTCTTTTTCTATGCAAACACACAAATGTTAACTTTGGAATAAAAATAGGAAAAAATATCAGAAACATGCAGACACAGCAAGAATATTTGCCTGTGCGTCTAAAGAGTTGGGTGGGAGGCCTGGCTCTATCCCTCAGGAATAGGACTTTATCACCTAACCCTCTGAGTTCCAGTTTGCCCAACTATAAAAATAAAATTTAGTAAAATAAAAGAACGATAATAATAATACCAGCTGTTTTAAAATCTCACAGGGTTTCTGTGAGCAGCAAATGAAATATAAGGTATGCAAACCTGCTTTGTAACCGGAAAAGACCCATGTAGTGCGTCAGGTTATGAACCTCTGCCCTGCTGGTCTCCTAACCGCATCTTCCGAAGCCCAGTCTTCTTGTCTGCTCAAGGTAAGATCTGACTCACTCTTGCCAACTGCAAATATCATCTCTACACCTGGTATTATAAATATCCATTTCCTTATGGGGAAATGCTGTCAAAATACAAAGAGTTGTGGACTCTGGGGAAGAACTCTGCAGACACAGGCAGGCAAAGAAATATGCATCCATACCGAGTGTTCAGATTTTTTTTTCTTTTTCAGAAAATACTGGAATCCAGCATTGACATGGAGTCACCAGTCCCACAAACTCATCTAGCCCTGCCCTGCGGATCTTTTCACCGCCAAGACCACATTTGAGCTGTATTTCCCCCCTCCCCTGCAAATGCTTTTGAATTAACCAGCGAGCATTTCCTCTGTGCCTAGAAGAGTGCTGGGCGAGGGGGGTCAGCGACACAAAGAACTATCAGACTTGGCCACTTTCTCTCAGAGGTAAACGTCTAGATGGGACAGGAAAACAAACAATTAGAGACCCACCGGGAGGTACATTGTCAGGTGCTGGTGACAAGGGTAATAGGATCACATTCATTCGCCCGTCCGCCTATTCATCAGTTCTCCCATTTATTTCTTTAGACAACAAATCCTGATTGAGCTTACACTGTGCTCAGGATGGTTCCATGGGAGGATTTAAAGACACCGAAGGCAACGTAATTTCTTCCTTTGCGGCTCCACGTAACTTGGGAGAGACAAACAGTTACGGAGCAAACAGACAATACGGAACAGGAGGTCTGACTTGGGTGTCAGGGAGAGAGTACCTACCGGGTTCACGGACAGAGCCACATCCGACAGGAGCTCCCAGCCGCCGAGGTCCCCACCGTAGTCCTCGCCCCACAAGGGGGTGAGAGGCCCAGGATCTGACATGGCCGAGCAATGCCGGGCCACGCTGCGCTCTGGACAGAAGCTGGGCTCAGGCTGAGGGCTTGGCCCCAGCTGCCCGTTGCTCTGTCTGTCTGTCTGTCTCCCACACCCCTCCTCCTCTCGCAGGAACTGTGGAGGAGTCACTCGGACAGGTGTGACAGGAGACAGGAGGAGAACTAGTGGGGACACTGGGATTAGAACTGCTGCCCGATGAGTTGCCAAGCAGCCGCTTCATTCCAGAGCCACCTTCCCTCCCTTTCAATGCACTCTTGAGTATTCAGATAGTCCACAAAGCGCAAGTTAGCCACTCAGAGCCTGCGTCCCTGTGCATCCCCCTCTCCGCCCCCTCCTCCAGGATCAGAAAGCAAGCGGCATGCCGCCCGGGAAGCTGTGCTCTCACTCCTTGCCCCAGACGACCCTCTCTCTCAGGCTGGGCACGGATGTGGTCCTCTGAGGGCTAGGAGGGGCGGGCGTCTGCGTCGGGCAGGTGTGAGTTGACCAAGAGCCCTCCCAAGTGCCTACCCTCTCTGCGTGTGACAGTGCAGGCGGCCACCGCATGTAGCCACAGGCAGACCACGTGCAGATCATCTGCCTGGTGATCAAGACATATCCTAGGAAATAATCAAGGTACCTTTAAATCATCAAATATTCAATTAACTGAAGCAACAATAAATGAATTGCATAGGATATTTTAATCATTCTGGAATTAATCAGTTTGGAGCATACTTCTTGGCGATTAGGGTAATACAAGATATCAAAAATACCCTGATTGTGGCATTGAGAGACACTAATAGAAAACATGAAGATTCATGTGAAACATTAAAAGAGTCATGATCATCACATAGTTAACTGGGGGGAGTGTGATGCGTGTCTCTGAGCACATTATTATTAAGGGATTGCGAGGGAAGAGAGGTCAGTTTTTCTAAAATCATCCTTTTGCCATCAAAGTGCCCTATTCTACCCACATTTCACCTTGACAAAGACTTCCCCCAGTGAAAGTCACAAATCTCACGTTTAATTGCCAGTGAATGCCTGGATTCTCCCAACAAGCGCAAGTGACACTGAGTGACACATCACTAACACCAAAATCCATGCTACTGGCCCAGTTAAACAATATCCATGACTGACACTGCTGGCAGCTTCCAAACTAATTCCATTTGTATTTTCAATAACAAATTGGCACATTCATCCGCATGATTGACAGACATCCCCTGACACGGCATTACTAACAAAATGCAAACAGGTTATGATATTCTACTAAGAAATGAGTTTTCCATCTTTTTTAAATGTTTAACCCTCATGATCAGTCATTTGTGCAAACAAGGAGCAGCAGCCTCTGAAGTTCTATTTGCACAGGATTTGAGATTTCCTTATCTGTCTTCCCCATCCAGCAAGTCCCTGATAAGTTCAGGATAAGACCTTTCTGTCCCTGGTTTCCTGTCACATCTTAACCTGGCCCTGTTCTAGTTTGTATGCATAAGTCTCTGGTTAAACGGGAACAGTTAATATTACATAAACTGCAGACAGAAATCCTCAAGTGATAGAACTTCAATCAAAACAAAAAAGATTTCACAACTGTGACTTGGTCCAGCCAACCAGCTCATCTTCCCATTTCATTTTAATATAGCAAAAGTCCTGGGTGTCCAAGGAGTTGGTGTTTAAAATACTGCTTCCAGCTAATTTTAAAGGGTATCCCATGGTCAAAATACCTCATGTAAAGCAAGCTAATATTCACTATTCCCTCTAAGAAGAGAAGCAAGAAAAAAATAGAGCATGAAGATTAAAGGAATTTATGACTTAACATTTTAAGCCAAGTACAGGAAGTGACCCTGTGTCTAGAACCTTACATGGAACTAAAACTGAAAAGAAGGACTCAGTGATCACATTTTATTTATTTGAGCAAATCAATAGGATCATTTACCATATTTTCTGGGGGTGTAAATAGCATGTGCTTTGAAGCTGGACAGACTTGAAATTTAATCCCAGCTCTGATACTTGCTCTGTCAACTTGGGCAAGACACTTGAACTTCTTTGAGCCTCTGTTTCTCTGTCTATATAAGGGGAATAAAATTCCACTTCAAGGACTGTATGAGGTTGAGATGAAGTGAGGCATATAAAAGCACCTTAGCCTGGCAGTGGGTGCATCTGAAGCCTCCATCAGCACCTTTTATTCTAAGTTCCCTCTAAGGCTCTTGGAAAGTCAGCACCCTGAGCCTTGGGACCACTGAGTACCTAGTTTAGTCCCCTTGGAAACTGGCCCTCATGACACCTTGTGAATGCCATTAATTGTGAAATCCTACTTGGGGGCCCAGTGTATAACGAGCCTCAGGCTGCTGCTCCATCTGGTGGCTCTTACTGAAGGTGACAAAGGAGGCTGGAGATGGGACTTGAGGGGGTAAGACAACAGAAAGCCAAGGGGGAGTGGGGGCGGGGTGGGGGAGGGGAAGGGTGGGCTTCATTAGGTATGGGCAACAGCAGAATGCATATGCAGAAAGGCCCATCATCAGCCCGAGGAGGACCTAACGGCAGATGGAATTTAAAGTGAAGAGTGCTTAATTCAGTGGGCTCTGAATAGCCATTAGCTCACTGTTCATTTATTTGGTCTAATAACTAGTTTCTATAGAAGAATGAGGTACAAACGGGGAGGGGGGTGACAGTCTTAAAGAAAAATAAGGTACATGTCTAGAAAGATTACACTAGGAAACCAAGAGCCCGCCTGGAAGATGCTGGCTGCCTGAGCCCCGGTTCCCCCAGGACGCCCTGCCTCTAGTCACCTGAGCTGGGCAGGGAGGTCGCTCTGTTGGCTGTCTCTGCTCCCAGACACATGCCTGGGCTGTGCTGAGTGGGCTCCCCAGGGACAGAGCCCCTCCCCCCCCTTTCTCCAGGCCTCATCCAGGTGCCTTAATCTCACTGCTCTCACTCAAGCTGCACCCTCCTCCTCCTCTCATTGCTGGCTTCCCACACTCTGACCCAATTTGCTTGCCCCTTCCTGCCTGTGCTCTTCTTAGCCTTCTGTCTGCCCTCCGTGTCTGCCCTACAACCCAAAGACCTTCCAGCCATGGTCCCTGCCTTTTGAAATTCCTAGGCATGCCCTGGACTCCTCAGGGCTCGCAAGATGCCCACTTCTGGCCAGTCCAGGTCCTAGTGCTGAAATCAAGGACCATTTAAGATCAAAGTCTTGATTCCATGAAATCCCTACTTAAGGCACTCCTATTAACATTACTGGCTATCTTGTGTGCAGGTCCATGATCTCTTCTAGTAAAAGAAGATACTGTAAAAATACAGATGTGCAGAGTAGAGTCATGTAAGGCAATTTCTGAACCCCTATCCTTGGCCATTGTAAACAAAGTTAACAACACATGATCTAAATATATAAAAATGATGCATCAGGAAGCAAATTCACTTTTGAATTTTGTCCACTGAAGAGTGAATGTTGGGGTTTTCAGAGTTTTCTTACGCTCCTGACAGTTCTAGGGACAGAGTAAGCTCTCATACTTTGGAACAATTGCTGATAACTATGATCTTAAAAAGTCATTAAAAGGAAAACATCCTGATAGTCAGGAAATACTTCCCTGTCCAAATTTTACAACTAATTAGATGTATTATTTGGGACAGTTCATTTCCTCACTCTCCAGGTGACACAACCATGGCATGGGATCTGTTACAAGATTTGGTGCCTTGTACTTCACAAAACTAATAGGAGGTCTACATATAATTACCCCTTCTTGTTCTGAAAGGACATTACAGAAGCAACAGCCAAAAGGTAGGAAGGATATAAGTTCCAAAAGTTACATATCTGTTATACACAATATGACAACAATCTTATGCCACCATCAAACAAACTCACACATACCATTGGTCTTACATTTCCTATTTCGCCACAGAATAACAGCACCTTCACCTTGGACCAGTTGCCAAGCAAGATGATCCTCTCAGTATATTTTGGGTTCTATGATTTTATTCACCTTCTATTTTGTCCTGTTCTATTACATGTATTGTACTCTATGTAGTATTCACTTCCCAACTCCAGTGATTTTCTCACTGAAGCTAATTGTCAAAACCTGGGTGCATTTCCTCTTCTCTCACAGTTTTCAAATTCATGGAGAATGCAAACTAATTTTTGTACTAACTAATACAAATATGAGAAAGCAGGCAAGTCTTATGTAACATGACAGGCAGCATACCTGTACCATAGGCCTCATCTGTGAAACTCGTTTCACACCTCAGTCATCCTAAGATGAAACTGAACCAGAAGACCATTTACTGTCCCTTGTGTGAGGAGTCCACATTCCATATGGCACAGCATCTGATCCATCTTGCATGATGCATTTCAAAGCCACCCATGAATTCTTAGGAGCAGCCAGGGAGGAAGCAAGCCAAGCAGGCAAGTGTGGTGTCCCAGGAACCTGGAGAAGAAAGTGCTTCAAAGGAAAATAAACCATTCAGTGAGATAAGGATGCAGAATGGACAGTTGGGTTTGGTATGATCTAGACCATTGGCCACACTGGTCAGAGCTGTTTCAGTCGCATGCTGCAGATATGAAGCTGACTGGAGCGTGCTAAGAAAGGAGTGGGAGGGGTAGATGCAGAGAGGGGAGAAACAATTCCTGCTGTGACAGGGAGCAGAGAGATGGGGTGATAGGATGTGGTGATGCACTATCAAGGTTCTTCTTTGTTTTGTAAGAGGGATGATATTAAGGCCTATTTATATACCAATGGTGTAACTCAGTGGAGAGGCAAAAAGTATCGCAAAAGAAAAAAATGCATGATTGTCAAAGCAAGTCCTTGAGCAGGAGCCAGCAGACTAGGACACAACTGGAGAGGCTGGCCTGAAAGAAGAGCCTGGACACTTCTTCCATTGTAACAGGAGGGAAGGCAGAATGCTTTAGGTACAGAAGCAGTTGGCTTGGAGAAATTAAAGATGAGAAGATGAGGGGGTACTTGTCTGATTGTATCTATTTTGCTCCATGAAGTATGTGGCAAGGTCATCAGTGGAGAACGGGGTGGTTATTGGAAACATGAGGAGAAAGGTAAGGTGGAAAATGGTTCTGTTGGAAAATAGGAACAGGGTATGCTGGGAAAGTATAATAGAACTCTCTGGCAATGTTTAGGGCAAGAAAGAGCGAGTTATCAGTGAAACACTAAAGGAGATGCTGTATGCCCTCAGTTTGGCGATAAAGGAAGGAGGAAGTGGGGGAAAGGAGAGAATTGGAGGCCAAATAGCCCCTGGAGATTTAGAAGGAGGTGACACTCTGCTCCCCACCATTAGCCGCTGCACTTTGCAACACTGATTAGCTAATTAACCACAGTTCACAATCCTCCAACTGTTCTCATCTATAAGGGCTTCCTTCTGAATGGAACAAGCAGAGCACCCAGGAGCAGGAGTGATGATTTTCTGGGATCCCACAGTGGTGAATCTCCTCACATTACCCAGAAGCCTGGATGAAGGGAAGCCCTGGGCCAAAGATGGCCCCGGGCCTGAGGAATGCCTCTCTAGGGATTAGACGAATTCAATTCTGTCTGGCAGGAAGTAGAGATTTTGATTAAACTGTATCCTCCTGTCAGAGACCATTCTCAGATAACATAGGAGTTTCCAAATTGTTTAAAGAGCTGTTTTTAAGTACTCACATATTTTGTCTTTAAGCAAACGCTTTACCCATTTACTATGTTAGCTTGAAACATTTTAAAATACGATTATCTTCTCTAATACATCTTGGATTGACAAATTCTTCTACGGATTTATGGTTTCTAAAAGATACAAGACTTCCTCACCGGAGGGGGGTGGAGGGGAACAAAATGGGAGCTCAGGTTTTTCTGGTAGCTTCTGAAGACATTGCCGCAGGCATATGATGGGGTCTTAAATTACGTGCTATAACTCCATTTAGAAAAGAACCTTTTAAATATGTATCTTTGTCTCTTATTTTCTGAGAATCTTTCAGAAATGAAAGGTCTTCCCTTGACATTCACAATCCCTCACCTTAAAGAAACGCCTCTGTCTTCTAAATACACGGCTAATGACTTTAAATGTCTCCTTTAAAACAAGAAACCCAGATTTCAGTTTGATTTTGCTCTAGCTACATTTTCCTTAAAGCAACATCAGTGGAATAGACTTTATAAATTGTACCCACACATGTCCTCAATAAAAAGGTGACAACAGAATACACTTGGTAGAAAGTGGCTCCACTTTCAGACTAACCTCTAAGGAACTTGGCGCCTTCTTGACTCTCTAAATCCTGCACTTAGGATTGTCTTAATTGCCAGTGGATGACACCGTGATGCCACAGAAACAGACCTACAATTGCTCTTCTCTGACAGTGATGATCTGGGAGAACAAGCCCTGTGCACATGAAGTGAATCCTCGCCAGCTCCCCTATTATTTATAACTCTAATTAAAACACTTTTATCTATTAATGCCAAGTGACACTACTAAATATATTCAGGGAAGTTCACATTTTTTCTAGACTTCTGAAATCTCTCAGATCTGTGGTTTAACTGCTCACTAAAATGAAACGATAGCTAAGAATAACTCCCTTCCATTAGATTTATAAATCTCATTAATTAATTCTACATCTCCAATGGTGTAGAGACCAAACTCAATGGCAAGATCTAATTAAAGAGAAGTAAAAAAAAAAAAATGTTAAGAAACAACACTGAGATTGAAACACAGAAGTAACTGTTTAGCCTCAAATTAATGAGGCGCTATGCTAAGCAAGCATGTCCATTAATCCCTAATGAGGATTTTAAACACATTAAAACTTCCTAATACAAAATGTTTGCCTTCCTTTTATCCAATAACAAATAAGCCAATAATTTTCTGGCTCTAAATGACACTATTAACTGTCACGGCATGTTTTATTTGACAAACCCTCCATTCAAATACTGTAAAACCAATTAATTTGCCTGCTGTGAAATGTGTTTCTTGATAGCTTTTATGTGATTTTTTTTCTTCTCAAAGAAATGTAAATAGGAGGTCCATGTAGGTACTTGGCTTTGCTTTAAAAAAATATGCCACCATAGCTATAGGTTGTCTCGCCAGTTTGCAATTCAAATAAGTTAAAAGACAACCTCCATTTTCAGGTCACAATCCCAGATTGGTCTGAAAAGGAAACCTTGTCAGAGTAATATTTTGATTACCACGAAGAGGGTGTCATATTTGAGAACGGACAGTTGGCAAAGTCACTACTTTGTTCAATAATAAATAATGATTCACGACCCTGGCTCTTACCAACCTGGCATGCTTACCTGTCTCTGGCTTCATCCAGCCTTCCCTCAAATACACCTGCATGTGTGTCCAGGAAATAGCTCTCTAAAATTGGAGTTTATTCCTGATGCTTTTATTTGAAAACACCATGATGTGTTACATTTCTTTGTTGGCAGAAAAAACAATTGAGCAAATACAAGAAGTTCCCATTTCTTAATCTTCCCCTGGGCCTTACTTAGTATCTCCAGTTAGCTATAGTATCTCCTTAGCTAGTATCCCCAGGGTCCCTTCTGCCCAGCATTTATGGGACACTCTGAAACTCTTGGCTCATGGAAGGGCGTGGCACTTTTCCAGAAGATCACTCTGCAAACACAGACCCTTGATGCCATGTCACTGTCCACTGAAGATCAGAGACAGAATGATACATGGCGTCCCGAGTTTTATGGAGCTAAACAGTTTACACCAATTAACATGAGAAGCATATGCAGGGCCCCCACAATCCTAGCTAGTCTTGCTTCCACATGAAAACCAGGGACTGATGATTTCTTAGCTGTGAAAGTAGGCAGGATAAACAGACATGTTGGAAGGTGTTTATGATTCCAGGTACAATGAAAACAGTTTACTGATACAAATAAAATACATCCAGTGAAATAACCACACTTACTCCTGACCAGGATCAATGTGTTGAGGTATGTCCAAATGTGCCGCTTGGAAAATCTGTTCACATTAAGAAAATTGTCCTAAATGAAAACTATACATCACATCCACACTATGCACAGTACAATGCACTAAGTGTTATGGGAAATTCGGTAGATGATAAAGAATAAACGTCCCACAGGGAACATCTACTCAAAAGTAGACAGGACATACATACCAAAAGCGAGAAATGATAGTATAAGTTAGCACATATTTCCTGATCCCTAAATCAGGCACATGCACAGAAGGGGAATTTTAATTTGGGGATGACATGACTTAGATGGCCAAATATGGGAAAGTCCAGACTATCTAATAAGAGGAGGATGAAAATGATTATATCAAATCAGGACTCTCCTAGAAATCCCAGACAAAGCAGTGATACTACTTTTAAAAGACAGATGAATGGTTTTGACAATACCTGTAACAGGAAGTTGCAGGAGAAGAAACTGCCCATGGCTCTGGGGTAGTCAGGCAAGGAAGTGGGACCTGACCTTAACTTTGAATAAGAAGAGATGTATACAGTGAATATGGCACTGTATAACTTTGGGCTAGCCACAGCTTCTCTAGCTATAAAATCAAAGGGTTAGCTAGAATCTAGGCTCTAAAGCAACTCCAATCCATTAAAATGAGTTTCAGTCTGTGGTCCAAAGCAAATTAATTTCAAAACTTCTACTTATGAACATAAGTTGATCTCTAGTTAAAAGAAGTCTCCAATCAAAAGCTATAAATTGTACAGGTACAGAGCCTGTGCCATAATCTACAGAAGTACAAATGTCAAGTCATCCTGGCAAATATTTTCAACATGGAAGCAGATAACACACTTTTAATGTTTCAGTGGAAACATTAACATGTGGACAGTACCATTTCTCATATCAGGGAGACTGCAATGACAATTAGATGTCATTTTCAAAAATAACATGTTGGCCCCAAAGACAGAGTGCCTCAATTATATGAGGGCTGCTTGTTGAGTTAGAAGTTCTTGCTGAATGGTAATGAAAAGATAATCTATACTTGGCTAAGTTCATATACTTGAAGCCAAAGCATGTAGTAATGGCTCTGGTTAAAAAGCTTTTGAAAAGTCCCAAAATAGTTCCTACATCTTCCATTTTTAATCAAGATTTGGGAATGTACTGGGACCACCAGACGTCAAGTGTGCTTGCAACCTTTTCAACTGTCAGACCAGACAGATTTTTATCTTCTGCGAATCAACCCAAAGCCTCAAAGGGGCAGTGCCAGAGTGCGAATCCATTTTGCTAGACAGTCATTGAAATTATAATTCAAAGTTCAACTTACTTTCGCATTTTCTACCGCAATACTTTTGGCAGCCCAAGGCAGAAAGTCGAAACCTGGTTTCCAATGGAGACCACTTTCAGTGGTTTCTAAATGTTGGCAGCAAGAATTCCTTTTTGTCAAATAGATCAGCAGTCACTAGCTTTCATTAATTTACTTTCAATGACTGCAGCTCAGGCTCAGGAAGCCTTTCTTTACCTAAGGAGGTTGACCTGCTGTTGGACCCCATCATAAACAGGCACGAAGAGACACTGATATATTAGGAGGTTGAGAAATTCCCTCCAGTGGCCTTTGTGGACTCCTCAACTTCCATTTATTCTCACGGAGGCCATGAGCACAAAAAACAAGATTTGTGGTGAAGACATATAGCTGGAATCTATAACAGCTCCCAACACAAGATAGATAAATCCACTGATATATATTACACTATAAAATGTTATTTGAAGATCTTTAGAATCACTTTGAAGGTATTTCTTCATTCAAATGAATTATCATAAAGAAGAGGGACTTTTTAAATTTAAAATGATACACCAATTTAAATGATACAATTATGAATACTTCATGTGTATTTAGTTGGGTACCTGAAGGGCTCTGGGCTGAGGGCTGGCTGTAAATAAAAATGGATTATGATCACACTAATCTTGAAATTATCTAGCTGAGCACTTAGGTATACTTCTAAAATGCATTTCATTAATTTCTAAATGTTTTGTCTTTGTTTTACAATCTGTGCTCAAAAGGAAAGCATGACACCTTATCAGGGTGCTACAAGGCTTTTAGGCAGCATCTAACATCTATTTTGTCAAGATAAGCTTCACAATTAGCATTTTCAATATTCTCAGTTTCTCTTCTCTCTAAATGATAATCTAACCCCAAGTGAGATCTTCCAAATCCTTAATGTGAGTAAATTAACCCATTAATTCAAAACTCTAAGAACAGCACCCTTGTGGCATATGAAAACAAAAGGGATGAGGCCATTTATATGATGGTGATATTAAGAATATGTTTTACTAGTATTGCTACTAAGACCAAGGCTCATACACATAATTTCTCGGAAATTTTGATCCTTGCTGGATTACAAAGTCCTTTCACATCATTTCTGCTGCCCATCTCTGCCCTGTATCATTTGTTCCTCATGACAATCCTATGAAAGTAGGCAAAGATGATACAATGAGGGGGTCTTCCTTGGTAGTTCAGTGGCTAAGATTCCTAGTTCCCAATGCAGGAGGCCTGGGTTCCATCCCTGGTCAGGGAACTATATCCCATATGGAGCAACTAAAGATCCTGTATGCCAGAAGTAAAGATCCCATGTGCCGCAACTGAGACTGGTGCAGCCAAATAAGCAAATAAGTAGATAATTTAAAAAAGAAGATACAATGAGTTTCATTTCAAAGATGAAAAAACATCCTTGACTTCAAAAGGTTACATGACTTGTCTGAGGTTTTATGACCACTTAGTGGTGAAGACTAGCCCCTGGATTTTCAGCTTCCCAGTCCAGTGTGTCTTTCACTATTTCATGTTTCTAGTCTGTAAACACAGACTTACTCACAGAGTGCCCACTAGAGCCTGAGGAATTCAGAAGCCAAGTATGTGAAACACAGTGAAGGTTCCCTTCTAAGATGAGATGATACTCATCTCTGTTACAGGGCAAATAATGTCATCACCAATTCCAAACTGGCTACCAACCTACAAGGCAAAAAACCCCTAGGGATCTAAAGTGAGATGTCCAAAATGGCACATTGAAAAGTTAAGGGAGGAGAAAGAGCATCTTGAGGAACATCACCTGTTCCATCATGACTCAGAGTCTGGGCTTTGAAGAGCACCTGCTACAACAGAGGATGAGATGGTTGGATGGCATCACCGACTCAATGGACATGAGTGTGAGCAAGTTCCAGGAGATGGTGAAGGACAAGGAAGCCTGGCATGCTGCAGTCCATGGAGTCACAGGGTCGGACACGGCTTGGCCACCGAACAACAACAACATCACTAGTAGGCCAGCTCCTTCCTCTAGCCAGGCCTCCACCCTCACTAAGCACTCAGGACTCAGGTTCAAGGGTAAGTCAACACCTCACTCCTCTGCTAATTGTTTCCTCCTTTAGCTTTTGCTTCTCGGCCATTTTACAACCAATTGAAGGAAGTTCCTACAGGTTCACTGGCTGTCCAGATAAGCCATAAAAACTGGCCTGCCACACACACCTGAATCTGTGTTGATTTGAGGAGTCATGGATCGGTGGGAAAATGAACTTATTGGCTCCATGTCAAGGCTGGAATGAAGAAAGACACTTGCTCATTCAACACAACATACCCTTCCCCTTTTATCATTCTACTCAAGGAATGGAGAGATAGCCAAATAGAGCTGGCACGGGCAACGCTTCCATCCTGAGAAATTTGGTTACCCAGAGTAAGATGGACACATTGAAAAAAGCCTGCTCCTGATAGCCATTACAGGTAGACAGAGGCCTTTGGTCCAAAGCATTAAAGCTCTGACCATGATCTATTTAATTTGCTGGAGGGCAGAGAGGAGAGGGACCAGGTAAGAAATCAAATAACTATGATAAATGTGCCATCTGTCCCATGCAAAGCTACTGGTTCCTTTTCAATGGAACACTTTCCAGTTACTTGTCCAATAATGGATACATTCCTTTCCCAATAGACTCTTAACAAAGAAAGGGCCCTGGAGGTTATACACTCCAAGCTCTAATGTGCAGCCCATTTTAAAGGATGGGGACAAATGAAGTACAGAGAAGTGAAAGGACATGCCCAAGCTCACAGAGCCATGCAAATGGAAGGCTTGAGATTGCCTCTGGTCTATTGGGCTGAAAAGGTCAAGGTTTTGTTGTCATATTACACAACCACTGCTGACATAGTTCCCAAGACAGGGAACTCATTTCAAGATTCTATTTGATTTAAATCAATTTATTTTAATTCAATGAAGCAACTCAAGAAGCTCTGAGCTTCTTCTACTGGAAGATCTATCCACACAGTCCCCTTTGTATTCTGTTGGGCAGTGAGGGCAGGGGAGTTGTGTCTTACCTCTGAAAACGGTATCTAAATGGAACAACTCTTCAAAAAGTTTAAATAGGGTGATGGCATGATGATTATTAAGACTGTGATGAAAAAGTGTCTGAGAAAGCAGTGGACAAGCAAGAGCAGAAGAGGGAGGAAAAGTCTGACACCTTTTTGATAGGTTTGCTGTCCAGGCATTCAGCAGTGCAGAATCCCCTCGCCACCCCCTACCACCTGCCATCACCACCAACAGCTTCATCATCAGGAAGTCAGAATGCAGCTTTGCCTTGAGCCAGGTATGTTATACAATAGGCTGGATGGAGCTCCAAATTAGATTCTTTCTCTGTAGAACACAGTGAAGTTCACTGGGACATATGGGTCATGGTCATTGCCTTGGCGTCTATAGCACCATGTTCAGTCTAAACAACTGAGCCAATCCAAGCAAGGAGATGAGGAAATACAAAGCAAACAAACTGGAAATATTGAGAAGAGAAGGCTAAATGAATAAATCTGTTTTGTAAATTATGACTTAAATGCAGAGAATAACAGTAATTGTTCACTTCTAGAGAGACATTCATTGGAGCAAATGCCCCCACTTCTGTAAATGATCCACCCCTGACTCCTATCTAGTGGCATTTACTTCAAAAGTGAAATTGGGCACATTAAGTGGTATTTCTGAAAGGTTAGGCAACTGTTTAATCTCCTTCCTTTCTTTTCCTTGTCTACCTAATTTCACTAATGTGGCCTTAACACCCAGCCCTTAAATGGAAGAGCCACATCAATGGGGAAATGATCAGTTTCAATGGGGCTCCCTAGTTACACGTCCAGTATATGCCATCATCCAAACCCTGGCCTAATAGCAACCTCCAGGCTTAGTCCATCCAGACTCTGGAATGAATGCTTGGTGGCAGCTGCCCCCAGGGCACACTGAATACTACCTGCAGATCACCTGAGCATTGACATTTTACATAATTATTTTCACAATGCTTACAATACTGAGTTTGAGGTAAGGTGCAAAAATGCAAATTATGTGTCAACAAATTGGTTGTTATAGTTTTACTATTAAAATCATCATATAAATGGCTATTGTTGAGTGCTTAACAATGGGTCAGACTGGTCTGGTCCACTTAATCTCCATGACAATAGTATGATGTAGGAATCATTATCCTTATTTTATAAATGATGAAAGTGAGGTTCAGAGAGGATAAATAATTTGCCAAGGGTCACACAGTTCAGATGTGATAAATTCAAGTTAGAAAACCATGTCTCTATGACTTCAAACCTGTGTTCTTATGTTACAAGAAGATTGATTCTCAATTGTATTATCAAAAAGTAAGGGATATAGTACCCCCTATTAAAAAATATGAGTTCTGCTATTTTCACTCTGCAAAATTCTTGCGTTGTGCCAATATAACATAATGTAGTGAACATGAAATACAAGTTGGAGTTCAATGAGCCCAATTTTTCCATTGTTTTGATGAGCCTAAGGTTATATATACATGGCTCTGTAGGATAAACAAGATAATATGGTTATTTCTTTGCTTTCACAACTACTATGGCCAATGAAACCAACCCAATTTAATCTATATAAAGTACAATGTGTAGCTCAATGAGCTATTTCATAAGACCTCAAAGAGAAACTGATTAAAGTGGCCAGGAGATAATTTGGTGCCATTTTCTTTCTATATAACAAATTAAGTCAAACCAGAAGGTAAGATTATGTAGAGACTGCTGAATAAGGACAAGCAATTCAGGAGTGAGAGTTTAAAAAAGATTTAATTGACCTGCTGTGGCTTTCTGTATTTGAAACTTTGGTGTTTGTCTCAGCAAATGGTGTTTGTCTTAGCAAACGTGAAACATGAAATGTGATAATGTATTATCGAGACTAAATATGCATCAGTCCACAATTGATCATTTAAAGGCAAAATGGACCCTCAGGAGAATTTCAAAGCCTAATTTTTCAAAGGCTGCCTTTCTCACATGTTCCCACTAATGGGTTCACTACTAATTGTTTAATCCATTTGACTCTAATCAGAGAAAATATACTCTTTCCAGTATTATTATCACCCAAAGCTTTCAAAGTGAAGAGATCTTGTAGTCCAATCATGTTTGAAATGCTTCTTTGACCTTGATCATGGCCAGGCTGACCCTCTGCCAACCAGTTTCACTCTGGTCAATTCAAAATACCAATAGAATTATATTTCCATCTCTGTTTCTGGAGATTTAGGTTGGACAATAAATATATCTCATAATGGTCCTGCCTAATTCTACCCATAAGTGGGAACTTTTTAATTGTATGGGTTAGTATGGGAGGAGAGGGGTAGCCAAGAGAACCCTGCAGGTGAGGTCAGAGGACTCTGGTCCTAGTCTTCTCTCTAGATCTCTCTCAGCTTTTTCACCCATGAAATGAACAGACTGGAGGAGCGAGTATCTCCAAATTTTCAGAGCTTCCCAAACTAAGATTGTGACTGGTGATCAAATAGATTAATGATACCAATCATCAGTAAGACTGTAAGTACTTTTATAGTAATGTACAAGTAATGGTATCTTTTAGGAGGGCATGTTATGTTTTCATCCAGAACACTCCATAAAGGCTAGGCTGTTAAACCTTTATTTTGTCAAGGCAACTTTTCAGAGCCTCAAAATATGCCATTTGAACCATCCCTCACTATTTATTCAGGAAGTTGGGAGCCATTTTTCATCAAGTGTCATTTATCTGGCTGTGTGTCTTGTGTGAATCACCTCTGTTCTCTGGGCCAATGTCTCCTCACTACAAAATGAAGGGGTCTGATTCTCTCTGCAGTCTATTCTAGCTTTTATATTATATAAGGGCCTATATAATTATGATTCTTAAAGCCTCATGAAGTTTTATGGTGAAATCATCACCTTTGGCAATAACCAGTATTACTGTCCTAATTCAGGGGACACAGACCCTATTAGAACAGTGGTACAATCAGCCAGTGGGGGGAAAAAATGGGACCATAGAAAACTCAAATTCACCATCCTTTTCCTGTGCTGAGTTCCCACTCATTTTCTGGGGTCTAGATAAGAGCTGCGAGAGTAGATTTGGAATTTCTGAGATAAGGCACATGTACATAGTTTATGAAATTGACAGACTGCATGTCTGTAGAGGAACATGTTTTTAGGATACATTTCAAAGCAGTTTAAAACCAAATAACAATCATTTCAAGAGAAGACAGAAGATCATATTCTTCAGCAATTCTGGTGGGAAATATACCATCCCAGCTCCTAAATTCATCAAGGAATTAATGTCTTCCAGGAGTGTCATTTCCCTTCTTAGAACAGATTCAA
Source organism: Bos javanicus (assembly GCF_032452875.1). Taxonomy (NCBI): domain Eukaryota; kingdom Metazoa; phylum Chordata; class Mammalia; order Artiodactyla; family Bovidae; genus Bos; species Bos javanicus. The sequence goes on along the minus strand of NC_083897.1, from coordinate 32,084,634 downwards.
GTGGGTGTCACTGAGTTCAGCCTCTTTTGTAATTATTCAGGAAGTTGTATACATGGGCGTAATAATCTGGGCAAACACACACAGGCCACACAGGCAAGGCTCGAGAACGATGCTCAGAAATTGTTTTAGTATGTTGGAAAAAAAAATCAACCACAGTAAACAAAGCAGCTTAAAACCTGAAACAGATGTAAATCAGTTTTTAAAAACCCAAGCGAGTAATAGGTGAGTTGTTTACTCTGAGAGGCCCTCCAGGGCTGGGCCACCACAATCCTGGCCCCCAGACTGCAGGAGCTGATGGGACACACCGAGAGCAGAGCAGCCGCTGAAACAAAGAGGGCCTCATTGCCATGCCAAGCACAACACCCTTCAGATGTGATGAGAAACGTGACTGAATGACAAACGGGGCCTGGGGAAATTTCAAAATATGACCACCCAAGCATACAGAAGAGGGGGGCGAGGGCAGGGGCAGGACGGTGGCAAGGTGGGCCGACTTGGCACAGAGAAAGCCGGTTTAGGCCATAAATAGAAATAGTCATGGCCCCTGGGACCTGGAATCACACAGATTTCATATGAATAGGGATCTGCACAGACACAGTTCTTGAGACATGGCTTTGTGGAACTCCTGAAACCAGAAAACCTAATAGGAGGATGGCTCTCAGGCTTCATTTTTCTTGCATTAGGCCATTTAGTATGCATTTTTACACATTGTTCTGTACTGCTTTCAAGTGAGAATGAAAGCCATCACCGCCTATGGATAATGCTGACAAAAGATAAACAACTGCTAAAGTCTCCCCCAACCCCGCCTAACCAAAAATGAGTTTTCTGTGAGGTCTAAGTCAATTAGAATGTGCAGCCAGATGTACCGGAGCTGGGCTTAGTAGGCAGAGATAGATCCACTTTTAGATAACACCGATGATGATCTAGCCATCCAATAAGAGGGCTCACATTAGGACCGGGAAGCTGAAAATGAACCAAGTCCCCTTAACTAACATAAGGACTTTCTTCTTCCACCAAATGTGCTCCTGTATTTTTAAAAGTGTCTGGTTCAGTTGCGAAAGGACAAGATATTAATAACTGAGAAAGAGACTTTGCAAATTCCTCTGCTCAGATCAATATGACTCCCCAGCTCTGGAGTCTCCTTATTGATGACAACCTTTTTCATTGTAGTGATTAGAGATTCAGCAGCTTTAATCACCTTCAACATGACAACTACACGCAGCTATATCTGTGTGATTTACAGCAATTGACACAGTGTTCAAAATCAGTGATGATGAGGTTGGTTTTTTGGTGTTAGTGATTTTCTGATCTATTTCAACCAAATAGCAAATGATGCACATTAAGGCACTGTTGCAATGTTGAGACAAGGAGGCAAAAGGAAATCTGGATTGGATTTTTGACACTCCTGTGCTAATGAATTGAGACTAGACTGAAGAACAAGGTCAATGTGAACTTTCAATTTTCCTAGTCTCACAAGTGCCTATGTCCTGCTTCTGAACTATTGGATGTTGTGGCCAATCTATGATACATTATTGTTACAGGAAGTTTTTTCTTTTGTTACAGAATAACGCATATTTATGAAATTTAGGAGACATGTTTCAGTTTGGAGTCATGATAAAACTGGTGTTGCCTGTCCAAAAATTAAATATCACATCTCAAGGAGGCAATTTAGATTGCTCAAACACACACACACACACACACACAGGGTCATAGTATTGATTGTTGTTCAAAAAGTCAGTTTAGAAAGCTGACTAACTTTTGACACCATTCTAAACCACTGCCCAAAGTCCTTCCCATCACACAAGTACTGGGCATAAAACTAAGAAATGCGACGACAAACCACCTTAACAAAGAAGTTGAAAATCTAATTCTAGCCAACTGTTGTGACTAGACACATCCATACATTCTTTTCATTCATTTATTCAGTAAACATCTGTGAATAATAACTACCCTGTAGTAAGCATCTATTATGTGGAGGTACATGATATATACATATATGTCCATGTAGGTGTGCTATAATGTTCATAATACCCATGATACAGGAATTTAGAGAGGGGATTAGACTTAGACCAGGTAACTGGCCCATGAGTAGAAAGACATGAGATTAGAACCCAATCTGTTGGTCTCCACCACTTCAGGCCCATTGCTTCTCCAATTGCAGTCCAGGTATGGCACTGGACAGTTATGACTTTCAAAGACATATAAAACACAGATCATATCACTTATGGTCATTGTTATGGGTTGAATTGTGCCCCTTCCCCAGTTCATGTTGGAGTTTTAATCGCCAGGACCTCAGAATATGACTTTATTCGGAGATAGCATCTTTTCAGATATAATCAAGCTAAAACCAGCTCAATTACTAAAGGCCCTGATCCAATATGACTAGCATCCTTATAAGAGGAAAATTTGGACAAAGACATGCATAGAGGGAAGACTATGAAGACACAGGCAGAAGACAGTCAACCACAAGCCCAGGACAGAGGCCTGGAACAGACCGTGCCCTCATGGCCTCCAGACAGAGGACCCACACCTTGATCTTGGACTCCCAGCCTCCAGAACTGGGGGACAAAACATTTCTGTTGTTTCAGCCCCCGGTCTGTGGGATTTCCTTACAGCTGCCTGAGCAAATTAATTCAGTCGTATAGCCTAGGTGGTGGGATAAGATGACTAGGTGAAGGCCTGCACTACAAGGCAGGCTATGGAACATGACCAAAGAGAGGCATGAACAATATTTTAAAGGCAGGAGGGATACAGTTAATGCCTGGGGGAGGCGGGAGGGGACAACAGCACTGCAGGGTTAATTTCTCATATTTACAGATTAAAATGATAACAATAGAAATAATAACAGCAACAACCATAATGATAATAATGATAACAAATCACAGCCACATTTACAAAATACTTAATATGTGCTCAGCACTGTGCTAAATGCTGCACAAGGATTATCTCATCTAATCCTCACAGCAACCCTGTGACGTGAGTTCTAGCAGTACCCCTATGTGTCACTGGGCATCTGTGGGGCCCCAGACCTGGGAAGTAGGGGTGGTGGTGCAATCCTGTTTCCCATACAGCGGTGATACAGAGAGCGTCCCTTCTTCTAGATCAAGCCCACAATTAGGGCCTCCCCTTGTCCTTAACCTCTGTGCTCCCTAAAAAGGTTCTGCTGTATTGGTCACAGACTTACGTGTCTTATGTGTGATCCATGTTCGTTTTGACATTGGGCTCACAAACCAGTGCTAATTATTTTTTTTTTACAACTGACCTGCCTTCCTTATAGCGGGGAGGGTATGTAGAGATTCTCCTAAGAGAGCCAGTGCCTTAGAGCTAGGCGTGTAGACCACAAAGTCAAAATAATAAATAGATGTTGATTGCTAGAAGGGCCTGAGGTACAGTGTGCATGTGGCACATGAAGCCTGGGAGTCCCACATTGTGTACAAGTGGGTCTCTGGCTACACAAGCCCATAAACATCTCCCCTGCAGCCCACTCCTCACCCCCCTCCACCAACTCATCTTCTCTTCCCTCCCTTGCAAGCACACAAGCTCCAGATCATCAAATGTGTACTTGGCTGTGAACACTCATTTTTAAATTTACCAACTGTGTTATGAAACTAACAGATGGTCGTGACAATAACAGAAACCTATAGCTATGCTGACCATATCTTTCCAAACAAAAAAGTAGAAATTATCGTCTGAAAGTTCTTTGTTGTGTGTGTCTGTGAGGTAGTGAGAGAGAGAGGAGAGAAATAGAGGTAAGGGGGGAAGGAGGAAGTTGAGTATATTTGTTTTGTAATTCTTACAAACTTCATTCAGTTATCATATAATGTAAAATTCATATAAAATATATTTCATTCAATCAAACCTCTTCTATAAACTGGGCACTTTGCTAGGTACCAAGACTTTGAGAGTTTGTGGAATGGCTTCATAACCTGGGATCCATGAATGGGCCTAAAGGGGTCTGAAATCTATGCTAAATTGTGTGTGTGTGTGCACACACATGCCTATGTGCATTTTGTGGCCAGAGGTTCTGTCATTTTGATCAGACTTTCAAAACAGACTGCAATTCATCAGAAGTTAAAAACTTCTGGTTTGTGGGATTACTGGGCAGAATATCTGAAATTAGGTCAGTCTTGACAAACTGAGGGCATATCTACTGTATATCATCCACAGCACGAGATACACACTGGGCTCCTGACCCACAGACACAGAAAACTCCAGCATTTATCAGACTTGTCTTGAGACTGGGAAAGCTCTTACCAGTGCCTTGCACCCAGCACACAAGTGAAACGATGCTGAACCAGGTGAGGACAGGAGCCAAAAGGTGGAGTGTGGGTGTGGCAGGAGTCCCTATTTCAGTGCTACTGACATAAACCATCAGAATGTCCCAGAAATCACCTAAATTTCACTCCCAGGATGCATCTTACCCTAGAGGTGGAATAAATATTTGGATATTGGATTCAGATAAATAAAGATTCCTAAAACCATATGGGTGACTGGGAAAGATAGTAATAAAACCCCTGCCTAAAAGCTAATCTCACCAGGCAGAGGGACCGTCAGTGAAAAGACAAGTAAGGCCAGCTTCACAAACGAGTGTGTGTGTGTGTGTGTGTGTGTGTGTGTGTGTGTGTGTGTTTGTCCTATTTCTGTCTGCTGTGGGGCTGGGCCCAAGAGAAGCCAAAGCATAAACAGCTGAATTCAGTCAAATATCTGATTGTTTCTCAAATGTATATGTTGAGTTCCAAGTGAAAGCTGCACCAGATTGAGCCCTGCTGATGGCCTGTGGCTTTGTGTGTGTCCCCCACTTATGTCTGTCTCAGAGAGGAATGGCCCAGGCCTGGAGACAGTGGGCTGCTGGGGAGTGGCTTTTGCACGTGTAATTAGTCACGGTGCACCTGTACCTAACTGCATTAACAATGAACACAATTACACACACAATTGTGGAATTGCCCCCACTATTTGAATAATTAGTAAGCTAACAACATGATTTGCAGGTGCAATTGAGCAATTATGTACGGTTCCAAAGTGGAATATGCATATTTAGAGGCTTGGAAGAGGCCCATTACTAAATCTTGTTCCAAATGGTCAAATTAATTTTATTATTAGAAGGAATAGCACTTGGCGAAAGGTATCTAATCCTTAAGCACTCCAGCACTAGGTGCTTTGAAAGGGTGCATCTGAATCCTGCAGGGATTCAGCTGCAGGGTTCAGTAAACACAGCCGGCCCTGCAGGAACACTGCCACCCTGCACCCTCTCCCCCAGCCCTGCCTGCCCCAGCCTGGGGTGCCCTTCCCAACAGTTTTTGCCTCTCCTTTAAAACACTGCTACTAATTCACTTACTCCCTGTGGCTTTCCCTAACAGAGCCCTCTCGCTCTTGAGTCTTGGGTTGGGTGACCCAGACCAGTACTAGAGGCTGAACAAAGACATCACTTCACCTGCCTCCTGCAAGGAAAAGGCCAGAAAATGCCATGGCAGTGCCAGGTGATACCCACAGCCAGGCCCCAGTGAGCAGGGCAAAGCCAGGAGTGACAACACTGTCAGATGCTGGCAGTCATGGCTGGCACCTTCCTAGTTCTCTGACATCAGGCACAATGTCCTCCATCTATTCTGCTCTCTTGTCACCCTCAGTCTCAGTGAGTGACTCGCTGGCCACTGAAAAGGACATTCACTTAAGGTGTGGGTTTCAGACAGGCACCATGGCAAAACCAATTGGGCCCATTACTGTGGACTGCTCAGGAAGAGAGTGTGGAAGCTAGAATGTGCTGGACACCCATGCAGAGACCAGGGTAGCTGCTGCTGCTGCAACCACTTCACAGTGCCCACTCTGTTCTCAAGTGGCCCAGTGCTTGACTCTCCTGTTACCTGACAGATACCTTCAGGAGAAGCTACAAATCCCGGTCAAATCTGTACATAGTTCATCAGTACTGCCCAGTGTGATGGCATCTAAAAAGAAACAGAAGAAAAACCCACCTATGGTCTAATTTGAATTTTTGGAGGTCCTCTGCAAATGAAGGCAGTTCTTCCTTCTAGAGATAGGTTAAAAAGTCACATCTGTTAAATGTTCATCAACAGAAGGATGGATAAAGAAGATGTGGTCCATATATATGATGGAATATTACTCAGCCATAAAAAATGAACAAAGTAGTGTCATTTGCAGACATGTGGATGGACTTAGAGCCTGTCATATAGAGTGAACTAAGTCAGAAAGAGAAAAAAATACCATATATTAATGCATATATGTGAAATCTAGAAAAAAATTGTACAGATGAACCCATTTGCAGAGCAGAAATAGAGACACAGATATAGAGAACAAACATATGGATACCAAGGGCAGAAGGGGGATGAAATCGATTGGGAGATTGGGACTGAAATATATACACTACTATGTATGAATAGATAACTCATGAGAATCTACTGTATAGCACAGGGAACTCTACTCAATACTCTATGGTGACCTAAATGGGAAGGAATTCCAAAAAAGGAGGAGATATATGCACATATATTGCTGATTTGCTTTGCTGTATGGCAGAAACTAATACAATATTGTAAACCAACTATACTCCACTAAAAACACCAAAATGTCACATCTGGAGATGGTTATTACCTTCTAGAATGAGCATTAGTCATCTGCAGGAGATGTGTGCTTAGTGCTATATGTAGCAGAGGTCAGAAGACACAGGAGGCATGTGCCTGCTCTTTGTCCTTTGTTTAACTACCAAGAGGGTTTGGGTTATGTTTTGCTTTTGTGTTTGTTTTCTGAATGCCAATTTTTCTTTTTAAAGCACTGAGGGGAAAATGTCAATAGCTTCATACTTCTGTCATCCAGCCAATAAGATTCAAATAGAAAGACATTCAGATCAAAGATGGGAAGAACCTTTTTTTTTTTTTTTCCTCCCCACAGTGTTCTCTCCTCCATAGCATGGCAAATCAGAAATGAAGACTGGAACAAGGATCATTTCTAAAGATTTTGGTGTGCTAAAAAGTGTCAATCCACTTTTCCTCATTTGTACTTTGGCTAATTTTTACGGACTGGGAAAATGAGTGGAGACAGAAGATAAGCTCTGTGTGCTAAGCTCTTTCCAACAAGACTCCAGGAAAATTATTATTTGGGGATATTGGCATTTTTCAGCCATCTCAATGCCATTTTTTTTTTTTTTACTGTTCAGCTGCATGAAAAATTACCTAACTGGTTGGAATAGATTTCTTGACCCACGTATAGCTACATTAAATGGTGTAATTTAATGCAATCTAACTAAATTAGCACCAATTAGACAGGCTAAATTAAAGGGCATGTCACTAATAAATTTTATGCTAAACATATTACTGATGATAAGCTCACTAAAATGCATAATGAAATAAAATATTTTTTAGCTTAGTTTAGTCCCAATCATATCTGAAAGTCTTTAGTATGAAATATATCAAGCAAAACACTTATTTCCTTACAGAGAAGTGGAAAAATAATGCTCTGCTCTATTAACTGAGACTCCAATTTGTTTTTATGTTTGTTATTATGATTTGAAAATATTATTTCCAAAACATTTATCCTCAGGTGGAGTCAGTGTCCTAACCTTTAAAAGGTGGTAACATTGATTGGTCTCCAAACTCATTCTAGGGTACAGATAAGATATAGTTTCAGACAGTATTTGAAAAAACAAAGGCTTTTAAAAAATACTAGTTTCTCAGTCAGTTCAGTTCAGTCGCTCAGTCGTGTCCGACTCTTTGCGACCCCATGAATTGCAGCACGCCAGGCCTCCCTGTCCATCGCCAACTCCCAGAGTTCACTCAGACTCACGTCCATCGAGTCAGTGATGCCATCCAGCCATCTCATTCTCTGTCATCCCCTTCTCCTCCTGCCCCCAGTCCCTCCCAGCATCAGATAGTTGGTCTCAATTCTGCCATTTATTGGTTGGATCTGCTTTGTGGCAGAACCCAAAATGGTCTCTGAAAGGTCTATCCCTGTCCAATTCTCTGAACATTAATTTCTATGGCAAAAGATGTGATTAGGTCAAGAATCTTGAGAGAAGGAGCTTATCCTGGATTATCTGGGTGGGCCCTAAGTATCAATACAATCACATGTAATCTTACAAGAGAGAGACAGGAGTTTGAGGAGAGACACAGACAGAAGAGTAGAAGACATATAAACACAGAGGAGAAGTTGCTAATGGAGATGGAGGCAGAGATCGGAGTGATGGGGCCATAAGCCAAAGACTGTCAGCAGCCAGCTGGAAAGACAAGGAATGATTCTCCCCTGGAGCCCCCAGAGGGTGCTGCAGATACCTTCAGCTTTTATTCCTAACCTCTAGAACTCTTAGAGAATAAATTTCTGTTGTTTTAAGCCACTCAGTTCGGGGTAACTTATTACAGCAGCCATCAGAAACTAAACAATTTGGACCTCACTTTGCTCAGCTAGAAAATGGGGTTAGCTAGCCTCACAGATTCAATGTGATAAGCTTCCAAATGAGTAAGACTAAAAAAGGGTAGTGCTTACATAGCACTTATCATGTGTTACTGAGGACAGCAATAGACACATTAGCACAGGGGTCATAACTATTCCAGCCTGTCAGTTTCAGTAGTTCTAATTTTATAAGCTATTTTCAGATAATGCGAAAGAAATGCATCTCATGTAGAATTTATTTGCATAACTTGCAGGAATTTGTGAACTGAAAGAAGTGAACAACTCTTTCCTGGCCACGTTAATCAACTTTTATAACAAATGCCTTTCTTGATATCAACCATATCTAAAAGAACAAAGGAGGTTCCACTACAAGATGGAACTTTTTACTGAAGGCAGATCCATTTGCATGAATAATCACTCAAAATAAGGATGTGTTGATTGTTCATAATTACAATGAATCAAGCCAAAGAGCTGAACCAACCAATCGATGAAAAATACTCTACAGGTTCCAGTCCAATAAAATCCAACTCACTCTTTCCAATAGCTCAAAAGGCCCCCAAAGTTCATTACATGATGAAACAGTTACTGATTTTTTTTCTGACATTTGGCTTAAGAACAAGAAATAGCACTGGGTAATTGCTCTGCGGAGAGCAGCCTGACCAGTTAGTAATCGACTGCACTTCCAACCTACTGGTCTGAGGCCAAAGAAATGAAATTTCCCCCCAGGCAAAATGACTATGTTCCCCTAAACATAACAGAGAAGGAAAGAGGAATTCCAGGATTATACAGGTTGCTCTTTAACTATCTGGTTGTTCTTTTTAAAGCAATGGCTATCAGTATTCCAATAGCAGTTGCTAACTATATAGTCTACGTGTATTTATACAGATTTAAATCTGATGGGAAAGACAAGAAAGGTTAATGAATAAGGGAGGATAAGAAGTCAGCAAAGTGGGGAGAAAGAGGGAGAAGTAGAGGAAGAGAGAAGACCATTAAAGTGTTTGTCACTAAGTACAGGAAAACTGTATGGGTCAATAGGGCATTAGACACAAATCTCTCCAGACTCTTATTTTCTTCCACGTCAGTCTGTCCTCCAACAAGGAGAAAATACTATCTATCTCATGCTAAAAGACAACCATCAGAACTCAAATAAGTGCCCAATTGTGGCTGGTGATTGTATATGAGGTTCTTGACATGTCCCTTCCTCCTAAATAATTTGTATAACTTTTAAGTCATTATGTCAATTGTCTGTGATAATATTCCTCTTAAGTTTTTTGGCTGCATTAATTCATTTTTGGAGAAAGCTGGGATATATACCACTAATAGTAAGTGAGTTAAAAAATGAGAGGATATAGACAGTAATCCTGACTCACCATTTCTGACCAATATGTGCTCCTGGTTGTGTCCACAATAACTCAAGATGTGTCCAGCATCTTCATTTGAAGAGAAAACTCTGAAATAGAGGTTTTTCTCCCCAAAGCTCAAAACCGTCTATGTGAAATAACTTATTGAAAGTTATTTCCTTCAATATTTCCTTCATGGAGGTCACTCGTCTCCCACACTTTAACCTTTCCCAAGATGAACGACTTCTAACTGTGATTTCCAGAGAGAAAACTAGTTTCCTGTGAATTTGGGGGCCTCCTCACCCCTGTTTTCTATATATTTCTAATAAGGAGGAATATTGGAAAGCTAACATCCTTTCCTAGATGGTTTTCACCCTGCACAAAGAGAAAAAACTACCTTCTGACTTATTTTCCACCAGAAAATCTCCCTGCACCTCAAATGGGAGCCAATTTCACCAACTCTTTGACAACAGTTTTTTTTTTTCAACAGCAGCTTTACATCTCTATAGCATACTCATCATTTGCATTTGTCATTCTGATTAATTCTCTTCCCAATTTTGCATATTTCAGGAATGAATCTCATTTACTACTCTGGAGGCTATCTTCTTCATAAGTGCTTATGAAATTGCCCTGGCCCTCAATTTGGTTATAAGAGGCTAGTTAATAAGAGCTGGAAATGGCCTTCATTGGAGGGTCACTTTCTCCTCAGAAAGATTTGAGAAAAAAAAGTAACCACAATTAAATGTATAGTTATTATTACTTTCATAGTTTACCACATGAATTACTTCTTTTTAAAAACAAGATATATAATCGTATTTTATCTTTTGACAAGAAGGGCATGGTATTTATATAAAATTTAGGAAATACAGGTAATGAAAAAGAAGACTTTACAGACTTCCACCTAGAAATTACTAGAATTAGCATCTTCGCATATGGTCTTCTAGTGTTTTTGTTTTTAAACATACATATTTTTAAAACATTAAATGATTATACCATACATAACAATTGCTCCTTAATCAATGGGTGGATGATTAGATACTATACTTTGTCTTATGTTGGTTTGGAATCCACAGTACAAACAAATGTAAGTTAAAATGTATAAGGCATCTTTTTTCTCAGTCACAATTTTAAGCCTAGATATCTCTTATTTCTTCATTGCCTTCAACTATTTGGAAACTCATGATAAAGAAATCATCACATAGCTTTCATTAGAGGATAAAAAGATTACATCCCAAACAGACTTTTGAAAAGGCTTTTTGATGTAAATTTTAAAGTAACCAAATGTTATACCTGAAATTCATAGGGTGCTCAGGTGAAAAGAAAAACCTTGAAAATGAAAACCACTCTTCTATAATAATCACATGGTATTTTCAACAGCCAACGTTAAACTCATCAAAAACAGCATTTTGCCATTCTTTCCTCTTGGATTCTACATTTCAAACATCCAAGCTGCTTTCAGATGCCTCTATAATCCTTTCTTCATGGCTACACACTGTGATGCATAAAGGATGAGAAATCAAAGTTGTCAGCCATCTGAGAATTTTTAATGTATCAAGCATTGCCTTCTAAATACATTTCTATTTCATTTCAAAAACAAAACATGAGTGATTTAGTCTAAAAATGTCAGTCTGGTTCATTAACCTATAACTGTACCAAAGCAAGAGTCAATTACATTGCCACATCAGATGTGTGTTGAGATAATTACCCTGAAAAGAAGATGTAAGGGTGCCCATAAAAGCAGTGAAATGTGACCTATTAAATAAGGCTGTAACCTATTATGGGTCAAAAAACACATTTGCAGGGCCAGCAGTCCCCTGCCTACATCCAGTCTTGCATGAATTCTGCAGGTGTCTTTTGCAAGTAAACTTTCGATCTTTCCTTTATCAATTTGGGGTCGTCTTCCTATCTTCACAACTCCCAGATATCTGGGACACATGTATGGGCTTCAGAGAACTAACTGACTACCTAAAATTACCTCCCTTGAAATTTATTAAAAAAACCCAAGATAACAAGAGGCCAAGATCCTGCTGTATTAAATAAGCAGGAAGTCATTTGGGTTCACTTTTCTGTAAGTTCTCCTCTTGTAATATTTTGTAGCATTGATTTCCATCTCCAAATGCAACATCTGTTACAGCTAGAGAGCAAATGAGTCAGCAACCAGATTGACTGAAGATCACCTGGTGTGAAAGGAGGAAAAAATATTTACTACTGTCTTTACTTGGATTACTGCCAGTCACAACACAGACAAAATGGTGAAGGGGCTCAAAGGTGGCTTCTATTCTGGGAATTCAATGGGTTGGAGGAATGTTCATTACCACAGTACAATATGGAAATGAGGAGTCATCTTCTTGGAACTACAGATGGAAAAGAGGAGAAAGTGGTAACGAGGGGAGATGCAAGTCTTGGTCCTGTTTGTGGCAAATCATTAGGTCCTTCTATTACTTTGTATTTGAAAACTGATATTTCCTTCTCTTAGATGACACAAAGAAGCCATTTAGTCCCATGCACATTGTACTCCTGTTCTGCCATGTCCATAAAATCATCCACACTGGCGGAGAACTCAACATAGAGTTATAGTCACGGCTAAGGTTACTGATGGTATAATAAGGGGAAAGACACAAGTGGCATCTGGAGAAATCCATGTGCAGGCTTCTTTATGTTCTTTCCCTTCCACAAAGGGCCACACAGAGTAAATTCTGTCCCAACAGTGAAAATGTGGTCACAGGCCTGTGATGCCTCTGCTGAGGGCAGCCCATTGGAGACTTGGCACTCAAGGTGTGGGGGCTGGCCACGTGGGCACTCTGCCTAACCCATACTTAAATTCCAGACTCCCAGAAAGAAAGTAGGTGTTTAACATAAATCACATTGTTTGCAGGAACAGTCTAGGCCCAATGAGCCAAATTTTTCAGTTAGGGAATGTCTTCAAAGCCAAGTTCCCAGAGGCCAGCCAAGAGGCTCTTCTAAAGATTCCGGTTTCAATACTGCAATGTTCACTAGTTTTTGCATGAATACACTTGCAATGAAACGCATTTATACTGTATGAACTGCAAATAATTGCAGTGTGCAAACCAGAAGGCATCCCAAGCAGGCCAAGGGAGTCTCCGTGTTAAAATATGTTTTAAAATCAATCCTCATGAGTGGCTTGCCCCATTCAGCCCCCTCAAATGTTGCATTCAAGACTTCTTTGAGGCCTTTCCAGACTACAGGACCCTTGGTCATCCCTTCGATTTCTCACTGGATCATAGATGACCTTAGTAATATCACTTATGATGCAACTGAAATTTGCATGGGATTCCACCATTCATGGGCTTCCCAGGTGGCTCAGCAGTAAAGAATCTGCCCGGCAATGCAGGAGACATAAGAGATGTAGGTTCAATCCTTGGTGGGGGAAGATCCCCTGGATTAGGGAATGGCTATCCACTTGAGTATTCTTGCCTGGAGAATTCCATGGACAGAGGAGCCTGGCAGGCTATAGTCCATGGGGCCACAAAGAGTTGGACACATCTGAGTACACACACACAGACCACCATTCATCCTTCTCTTCATTATTTTTACTCCACTTGGGGTGCCTTTTGCCCTTGAAACCACATACTTCCCTCCAACTCCACAATTAGAAATGTCACAGATATTTCAAAATTCAGATCAAATATAATTTCCCACTTCTGAGATCTTCCCCAATAACCCTGGATGGAGTTCATCTGTACCTCTCATAGCAGTTTCTAGCTTGAATTATAGTGGTTTGTGCACATATCTTGCCACACACATTATTTTCCCTTCTAATCTGCAAGCTGGATGAAGGCAGGGTCCAGTCCAATCAGGATAAGTTTCTGTTCTCTCAGGCCTCCCCCCACCACACATTACTGACATCTACTCCAGTACTCGCACATAGTAGGCACTACCCAAGTGTATGCTAGATGGATGGATGAGCAAATAACTTGGAAAGGCTTTGAACTGGCCTGGATGAATTTTGTTTTGATAACTGGACTCATAGAGAAAGGACACATTCACAGGGAAAGCACTGCCTGCAGCAGCAGAGATGGCAGTGTTCTAAAAACGTTTTTACTTGAATGTAAAACGGACTTCTTTGGAATGAACTTCCCATTTGGACAGCTAAAAATCTCGGGATCTTTCTTGGAAGTCAGCCCCAAATTTCATATCAGAGTAATGAGAAGGGGCCTAGGTTTGGAAGCTGTCAAATCAATTTCGAGACCAGAGTCGGAGGAACATGGTTTTCCACGTGACTCCAAAATGCCTGGCGTGCTCCACAAATGTTCAGAGCATCTGTTCTGGATTCCCAATGAAATGACAGTCCCAGAGGGGAATGGGAGCCACATCCAGGGTGGAAGGGCAGTCCCTTGTGTACTAAGAAATGGCTCTACATCTCTGACCAAATCACCCAGGGACACATTTGGACATAAAGCAGCAGGCATTAAAAAACTGTTTAAAGTTTATCCATAGGAAACAAGAATAATCACTGTCAGCACTGCCTGACACCCTATCTGTCACCTTAGTCTCTTCTGTTACAGATTTGTATTCTGGCCATTCATGAAAACCAGTCACCATCACTGCCTCTTCTCCCAGGTATTCAGAAGAGTCCCTGCACATGGAAGGTGCATCTTGCTTTCCACCAAGCAAGTCCACATCGTCAAGGTTTTTATGGCACACCTTTGTGCGATTAAAAAGAAACCTAATTCATGTTTTGTAGTATGAGTTTTCATCAATCAAGTTTCCCTCCAGCAGGGTGCCCGCTCCACTTTGTTGAGAGAGATGAGGAGAAGCAGAGTCTCCAAGCAAAGGCTGCCCGTGTGCCAGGTCCATGTGATGTGCACTCCAGCTGCACGGACATCAAGCTCCTTGGCCTCTCTGGAGCTCAACTTTCTCATGTGTAAGTGGAGGAGGAAATGGCAACCCACTCCAGTATTGTTGCCTCGAGAATTCTATCGACATAGGAGCCTGGTGGGCTATGGTCCATAGGGTCGCAAAGAGTTAGACACCCCTAACCATGGAAGCAAGTGGGAGGGAACACCACCTCTTTCAAAGGGCTGTAGAGGAGAATTCAAGAAGAAAGTCTGGGATAAAAAAGAAGTGAGATGTAAGCAAGATCTGATTCATAAGTCTGTGTCATCTGGGAGGAATCACATGCCACTGAATAAAAATAAACAAAATGGGACTTTCCTGGAGGTCCAGGGGTTAAGAATTCACCTTCCAATGCAGGGGACTCGGGTTCAATCCCTGGTTGGGGAACTAAGATGCCACATGCTATGGAGCCACTGAGCCTGTGTACCACAAGTAGAGAAGACTGTGCACTGCAACTACTGAGCCCGGGCTCTAGAGAACCTGTTCTGCAACAAGAGAAGCCTGAGCACTACAGCAAAGACACAGTGCAGCCAGAAAAATTATAATAAATAAATATAAATAAAATAGGGAGGGTAATGACTACCACATGGGCTATTAAAATAATAAAAGTAAACAAAAACATATCCCTGTAACTTTTCACCAAAGCAAAGACATCTTGGTCAGTGCACCCAAAACGTTGCACTTTTGTCTTGTCCCAGTCTCTACCTGAGACAGCAACTTTTCTTTGGAATTTATTCCTCCTGTGATATCTATGGAAAAGCCTTATCTGTAGCCTAAGCCACTTATCTGTAGCCTAAGCCATTAGTCCTCTCAAACTAAAAGGTCCTACAGACCACAATGACTTAGAAATGTGTGTGTGTGTGTGCGTGCATGCGTGTGTGTGTGCACACACACGCACGCACACACAGTTTTGTTCCATTTGGAAAAAGAACTCACCCGTCAACAAGATACTCTATGAAATCCTCAGTAAGGACAGCAGTTGGGACAGCAGCCTTGCATCTCTGAGGACCTGTGAGTACAGTTCTGGAGGGGTGAATTAATGAAAACCTTAATCTCAGCTCCTAGTTTGAGGAAGAGGGCCAGCTGCATATACATAGGACACAAGTCCCAGATGCAGGGGCCACAAGGCTTTACTGGTTTAGTCTGGGCAGTCCAGGTGAGGAGATGGCTGTAGTCTACATGATGGATACACTAACAGCCATAGGAACAGAGGGAGGCAGGGCCAGGGAAGACAGGAAGGAACAGCTGGCATGGTGCTGGGAAGGGAACAGAGAAAACTTCAGGAAGGAGACCAGAAGAAGGCTTTTGTACAGCAAGTAAGAGTTCACCAAGCAGGGGAGTAGGGCTTCCCTGATAGCTCAGTTGGTAAAGAATCCACCTGCAATGCAGGAGACTCCAGTTCAATTCCTGGGTTGGGAAGATCCTCTAGAGAAGGGATAGACTACCCACTCCAGTATTCTTGGGCTTCCCTTGGGGCTCAGCTGGTAAAGAATCTGCCTGCCATGAAGAAGACCTGGGTTTAACACCTGTGTTGGGAAGATCCCCTGGAGAAGGGAAAGGCTACCCACTCCAGCATTCCAGCCTGGAAAATGCCATGGACTGTATAGTCCATGGAGTCACAAAGAGTTGGACACAACTGAGCGACTTTCACTCACTCACTCACTCAAGCAGGAGAGTGGGGAGAGCCCAAGTGCAATGTCCCAAGCAGAAGGAACAACCCAAATGAGGCATGTGGCCTGAGAGAGGCACCAACCAGTGTTTTAATAGCCAGCCTCCTAGGGACCCTGGCCATTAGGAGATAAGTGTTCCGATTATATTATCAAATCTCATTATATTGGAGCCACAATTTACAATCATTCTTTCTATACAATGGGTATGGTTATCATGACTCACTTCACAGAAGCCCTCGAAAAAAAAAGAAATACAGTTGCCTTGGATGATATCTGCAAATGTAAAAGGCTATATAGCTGTGTAGTATCACTCACTAAAAAGGCATTCAATATCCTTCACCTCCATTACAAGCCAAGTTGTGAAAATCAAGCTGTCTTATTTCATTAAGAATAAGCAACTGAGCTGGTAATGCCAATAATCACCCTCTATCAAGATGGCTGTGATTTGTTTGTCAGCCTTTTTTAAGTTCTCAGCAAATTCATTTGTTCAGCATGTGGTTTCAGGGATATAGGGAATCACAGGCTTTGGAATGCCTCTCTCCATTAAGACAGGGCTTTAGGATGCTAGAGGCCTTTGTTGGTGAGCCTCTACATCTAAATCTCTCAACTGAAAACTCTCTTCTGAGTCCAGCATTGGAGGTGTTTTGTTTGCTTCTTCACAGTAGAAATCTTCCTGGGATGGTCACATTGATGCCATTCATTACGTCACAGTCATGCTTTCTTCCATGATGTAGTTTTCTCAAAGTCCTTTTACTTAAGAACTTATAAATGCTTAGCTTTTATAACTACCTCTTAATTGACTACAATCATTTAATCTACATAATCTGCGTTAATACAAATTGGACCTTACGATAAATCATCATTTTTCATTTTGGCCTTGAATATCCTCTTTCCTTTCTGAATGCCTTTTTTAAAATACCAAGTACAATAAAGGAATCATTTCTATAATCCATGTTGGCAATAATTGTATCACCTACATAATAATCATCTGAGAAGTTATATTCAGATGGCATTTGGGATATCTATGGCTGTGATCCTTAAAATCAGATACTAGTTACTTTCTCTTCTGCTTTTTGCCCTTTGGCCAAAACTAATGAAATAAACAAAAACAGAACCCAAACAAAAATGTGGTGACCAAGGAAAAATAATGCTACCCATAATCAAGGGGAAATCCACACGTCTGTACTTCTGGCATTTCTGAGCATTGGAAAATTCTGAAAGAACACTAAGCAAAGAAAGCTGACAATGATCAGGATCACAGAATTAGAGAAACCTTGGGCAGAATAACCCTAAATAAATAACCCTTGACAGATCAGAACCCTCACAGCTTCTGAGGAAGAAAATCTACAACCTCACATAGCAATCCTTAGCAATGTTACAAAGGGCCCTAGATGGCAAGGCATTCAATGTTACTCTAGACATAACTCTGATATGCTATGCAAAAAGGGGTTCTATAAACCCCAATCCATCTACTTTTGGAAAGCAACTAAGGTATACTTTGCTTATGCAGAGATAAAACTCTTTACCCACAATAAGGAAGTAAGGGACTTTGGAAAAATATTCCTTTGGTGTGTCTGGGTCCACCTCTCTTGCCAGAACCGATACATTTCCAACAAAGATGGCGTCAGGCATTTCACAATCCACAGTAACATGCACCACAATATAATAAAGTGAATCTAATGGAAAAGAATGAAATTACCCCTAAGCAGCCTTGGAGATCTAGGTAGGCAGTTAAGCCTACCACCGCTATTGAAGAGACTGGAAGCTTCATCTTGGAAGAAAGAAAAGTTGAGAAGGAAAAAAGAAAATAAGAGGAGAGAAACAGGACAAGAGATCGAGAAAAGCAAAGAATACAGAGTAGTAGAGCAATAACTCAGAAGCCCCAGAACTTGGGTCAGCACCTCACCCTGCTTCTCTCAACTGCTGGGATCACTGGAAATGTCACTCAGTCAAAGAGACTGATTCCAGTGAGGAATTCAGGAACAACTGTTTCAAAAGGCTTTGTCAATGGGAAGCAAAATTTCCCTTTGAGTACAGTCATTCAGAAATAGCAAATTTGAACTTCAAGATGAAAAAACAGGACTGTTTCACAAGGTCTTTTGACATCTGCATTTCTGAAACTGTCAAAAACACTTATTGTACATGCCAAGTGAATGACTGGACCCTTAATTTTTATAATGCATGTGTGTATGTAGGTACACATACAAAAAGAGACTTTGCAAAAGGAGATGAAAGGCAGATTTGAAAAATAAAAGCAGATTCTCACAAAAAGAAACAAAACAAAGTCAGCAAAATTATACTAAGCCATCAACAGAAAAAAAATGAACATAATTCTTATCACTGCTACTATTAAGGCTGTATTCTTGAACTCACTTCCTGTTCTGATCTTGAACAAACAGGCAAATAAATCTGCATGTCCAGAGTTCAATTATTTAAACAACTTATTTTACAGCAAAACCCAGAATTCATCAAAACTGGCATCTTTTAATGCTAATTCTAATTAGAACAAGCATTGCATTTTGTATGCTTTCCAATTATGCATGAGAAAAGTCAGCATAAGTGTCGTCTCTTATCATAATTATCTGTTTCTAATTTCAATTTTGGCTATGACTTTGCACTCAGTGATGTAAATGTAACTGTTCCTGTCAGATGAAGATTAATTTGATTTAAGCCCTCTTTGTTCTAATTATATATTCTATTTCTGCTCACTATGCAACTTTCTTTCTAAGCCACATCTGTATTTTATCACAACAATGGGGAATTCCTTTAGTATTTAAAAGGCAACCATAAGACTTCTTTTTGGCATTGTTATGACAATTTTCATTAAGCCTTTGCCAAAGGATTTAATATTTCAGCTGACTAATCTACAGACCAATGTAATTATTATTTGAATATTAAAGCATGAACTTTTCTGAAATGAAGTATTTAAAAGTTATTGCTCTAATTACTCCCTCCACTCCAAGGAAAACCTTCTGGCTGTTAGTTTATTCCCTGAGAAAATTCCTTTATTGGGTGACACCTTGCATGCCATGCTTCTAACTGGCATCACTATAGACAGGGTAGTAAGAATTAAAATTAATCACTTGGGTATCAAAGCTATGTATCTGGAGATCCAGAACCTGAGCATCACTGCATTCATCCTCAGTTTCTGTTAGTAATTTCCTGCTTTGCTCTTTCATAAGCATAATCAGGTAAAAAGAAGTGGAAGAGAGCAAATCAGACCTGTCATAAGGTCTTCTCACTTATTCAAATTAGAAACCATTTGGGGTGTGGCATCATAAAAGAAGGACTTCCCTGCCGGCTAAGTGGTAAAGAATCTGCCGGGCAATGTAGGAGACACAAAAGACTCAGGTCGAACCCTGGGTCAGGAAGATCCCCTGGAGAAGCAAATGGCAACCCACTCCAGCATTCTTACCTGGGAAATCCCATGGACAGAGGAGCCTGGCAGGCTACAGTCCACGGGTCGCAAAGAGTGGGACATGACTGAGCAACTAAACAACAACAATCATAAAAGAAACAACAGTTCTTGGATTCACTGACAGATCTGAATTTTAACCCTCCATGAACATGTTCTACACTTATCTCAGAACCAGGATTTGGGGTTTGGGGTTTTACTTCCCTAGAAAATCCCAGGAGGTAAAACATGCAGTTTTAGTAAGCCTCTTATCCTTCTCCATCAGAGGGAAGACTGAAAACCACAATCACAGAAAACTAACCAATCTAACCACATGGACCACAGCCTTATCTAACTCAATGAAACTATGAGCCATGCTGTGTAGGGCCACCCAAGACAAATGGGTCATGGTGGAGTGGTCTGACAGAATGTGGTCCACTGGAGAAGGGGATGGCAAACCGCTTCAGTATTCTTGCCTTGAGAACCCCATGAACAGTATGAAAAGGCAAAAAGATAGGACACTGAAAGATGAACTCCTCAGGTCAGTAGGTGCCCAATATGCTACTGGAGATCAGTGGAGAAATAACTCCAGAAAACATGAAGAGACAGAGCCAAAGCAAAAACAACACCCAGTTGTGGAAGTGACTGGTGCTAGAAGCAAGGTCTGATGCTGTAAAGAGCAATATTGCCTAGGAACCTGGAACGTTAGGTCCATGAATCAAGGCAAATTGGAAGTGGTCAAACAGGAGATGGCAAAAATGAACGTCGACATTCTAGGAATCAGCAAACTAAAATGGACTGGAATGGGTGAATTTAACTCAGATGACCATTATATCTACTACTGTGGGCAGGAATCCCTTAGAAGAAATGGAGTGGCCATCATAGTCAACAAAAGAGTCTGAAATGCAGTACTTGGATGCAATCTCAAAAACGACAGAATGATCTCTGTTTGTTTCCAAGGCAAACCATTCAATATCACAGTAATCCAAGTCTATGCCCCAACCAGTAATGCTGAAGAAGCTGAAGCTGAATGGTTCTAGGAAAACCTACAAGACCTTCTAGAACTAACATCCAAAAAAGATGTCCTTTTCATTACAGGGGACTGGAATGCAAAAGTAGGAAGTCAAGAAACACCTGGAGTAACAGGCAAATTTGTCCTTGGAGCACAGAATGAAGCAGGGCAAAGGCTAATAGAATTTTGCTAAGAGAACACACTGGTCATAGCAAACAACTCCTTCCAACAACACAAAAGAAGACTCTACACATGGACATCACCAGATGGTCAACACTGAAATCAGATTGATTATATTCTTTGCAGCCAAATGGAGAAGCTCTATACAGTCAGCAAAAACAAGACCAGGACCTGACTGTGGCTCAGAACATGAACTCCTTATTGCCAAATCCAGACTTAAATTGAAGAAAGTAGGGAAAACCACAAGACCATTCAGTTATGACCTAAATCAAATCTCTTATGATTATACGGTGGAAGTGAGAAATAGATTTAAAGGACTAGATCTGATAGACAGAGTGCCTGAAGCACTATGGACAGAGGTTTGTGACATTGTACAGGAGGCAGTGATTAAGAACGTCCCCAAGAAAAAGAAATGCAAAAGGGCAAAATGGCTGTCTGAGGAGGCATACAAATAGCTGAGAAAAGAAGAGAAACTAAAGGCAAAGGAGTAAAGGAAAGATGCACCCATTTGAATGCAGAGTTCCAAAGAATAGCAAGGAAAGATAAGAAAGCCTTCTTCAGTGATCAGTGCAAAGAAATAGAGGAAAACAATAGAATGGGAAAGACTAGAGATCTCTTCAAGAAAATCAGAGACACCAAGGGAATATTTCATGCAAAGATGGGCTCAATAACGGACAGAAATGGTATGGACCTAACAGAAGCAGAAGATATTAAGACGAGGTGGCAAGAATACACAGAAGAACTGTACAAAAAAGATCTTGATGACCCAGATAATCATGACAGTATGATCACTCACCTAGAGCCAAACATCCTGGAGTGTGAAGTCTAGTAGGCCTTAGAAAGCATCACCAAAAACAAAGCTAGTGGGGGTGATAGAATTCCAGTTGAGCTATTTCAAATCTTGAAAGATGACGCAGTGGAAGTGCTGTACCCAATAGGCCAACAAATTTGGAAAACTCAGCAGTGGCCACAGTACTGGAGAAGGTCAGTTTTCATTCCAATCCCAAAGAAAGGCAATGCCAAAGAATGCTCAAACTACTGCACAATTGCACTCATCTCACACACTAACAAAGTAATGCTTAAAATTCTCTAAGCAAGGCTTCAACAATATATGAACCATAAACTTCCAGATGTTCAAGCTGGTTTTAGAAAAGGCAGAGGAATCAGAGATTAAATTGCTAACATTCATTGGATTATCAAAAAAGCAAGAGAGTTCCAGTAAAACATCTATTTCTGCTCTATTGACTATGATGCCAAAGCCTTTGACTGTGTGGATTACAACAAACTGTAAAACTCTGAAAGAGATGGGAATACCAGACCACCTGACCGGCCTCTTGAGAAACCTGTATGCAGGTCAGGAAGCAACAGTTAGAACTGAACATGGAACAACAGACTGGTTCCAAATAGGAAAAGGAGTACATCAAGGCTGTATATTGTCACCCTGCTTATTTAACTTATATGCAGAGTACATCATGAGAAACGCTGGACTGGAAGAAGCACAAGCTGGAATCAAGATTGCTAGGTGAAATATCAATAACCTCCTATATGCAGATGACACCACCCTTATGGCAGAAAGTGATGGAGAACTAAAAAGCCTCTTGATGAAAGTGAAGGAGGAGAGTGAAAAAGTTGGCTTAAAGCTCAACATTCAGAAAACTAAGGTCATGGCATCTGGTCAAATCACTTCACTGGAAATATATGGGGAAACAGTGGAATCAGTGGCAGTCATCATTTTTTGGGGCTCCAAAATCACTGCAGATGGTGACTGAAGCCATGAAATAAAAAGACGCTTACTCCTTAGAAGAAAAGTTATGACAAACCTAGAGAGCATATTACAAAGCAGAGCCATTATTTTGCCAACAAAGGTCCATCTAGTCAAGGCTATGGTTTTTCCAGTGGTCATGTATGGATGTGAGAGTTGGACTATAAAGAAAGCTGAGTGCCAAAGAATTGATGCTTTTGAACTGTGGTGTTGGAGAAGACTCTTGAGAGTTCCTTGGACTGCAAGGAGATCCAACCAGTTCATCCTAAAGGGAATCAGTCCTGAATTGTCATTGGAAGGATTGATGTTGAAGCTGAAACTCCAATACTTGGGCCACCTGATGTGAAGAACTGGCTCATTTGAAAAGACTCTGATGCTGGGAAAGATTGAAGGCAGGAGGAGAAGGGGACGACAGAGGATGAGATGGTTGGATGGCATCACCAACTCAATGGACATGGGTTTGAGTAAATTCCGGGAGTTGGTGATGGACAGGGAGGCCTGGCTTGCTGCAGTCCATGGGGTTGCAAAGAGTCAGACATGACTAAGTCTCTGAACTGAACTGAACTGAACTGAACTGAAAACATGCAGTATAATTCAATTCAGCAAATATTTTTTGATTGCCTACCACACTACTAAGTACTAGAAAATATTTCAGCAGGAGATTGCCCATAGTTCAAAAGCATCACCACAGTTCAAAAGCATCAGTTCTTTGGCACTCAGGTTTCCTTATAGTCCAACTCTCCTTGAGCCTGTAAAATACTTTTAGATTCTCAATACCCCAGAAGATTTTTGAAAATTAATATCTGTTGATTTGAGTCTACATGGTACATTTATTTGAAAATATAAAGTAATTCAGCAAAGTATGTTCAGAGTTCAAGAAGTAAGCTAACCAGAAAAGCTTCATCAGTCTGGGTTGTGAAGGTCAATGGCTTCATGTCACATGCACTTCTATGTGATATTTTATAAGTCAGTCTTGTTCTGTCACAAAATGTGAGGCTGCTTGAGAAGATAAACATAATAGAATTACATAAAAAACAGAACAAATATAGACGGTGGGATTAGATTAAGATTAAGTTACCCACATGCTTTCTACAAAAGTCTGGATAGTCACTCCAGGGGCTCAAAAAGGAGGCACTGTTTCCTGGCAGCCAGAGTAAAGAGGGGCTCCCAAGAGGCTGGGAGATGCAGAAGATGCTGACATGAGAACCAGCCAATTAGATACTCAGGATGAACCCTTTTCTTTACACAGAGAAACTTGCTTTCCTGACTCTTCAACAGCTCATGCCTAAGTGGCACCATGATATGGTAAACTGTACAGTGAGGTTCATAATTGGCAGACAAAGGTGCCAGGAGCTAACGAAGTCTAAACTTGCAGAGAACCATATCACTCACTTTCTCAGTCATATACTAATTCATTCAACTGTTTGTCATCTATTCATCAAACATGGCTAAGTTCTCCTGTGCGGCAGACACTACGCTGAGCACTGGGGCAAACACGATGGAAGATCCAGGTTTTGTTCCCACTCCATGAAGACAGTGACAGTATCTGCTGTGTTCACTGCGATGTTCCCAGCACACAGCACAGAGCCTGGCATAGAATTAGGGCTCCATAAACACAATGGCAATCCACTCCAGTACTCTTGCCTGGAAAATCCCATGGACGGAGGAGCCTGGTAGGCTGCAGTCCGTGGGGTCGCGAAGAGTTGGACACGACTGAGCGACTTCCCTTTCACTTTTCACTTTCATGCATTGGAGAAGGAAATGGCAACCCACTCCAGTGTTCTTGCCTGGAGAATCCCAGGAATGGGAGAGCCTGGTGGGCTGCTGTCCATGGGGTCACATAGAGTTGGATATGACTGAAGCGACTTAGCAGCAGCAGCAAACATTTGTGGAAGAAATCAATGAACGAATTTAGAGTCAGTGAATCACAGGAAGCTGAACTAACATCAGGGCTTGAATGGAACTGGAAACAGCAAGAATGAATTCTTTCACTTGAGGAAATATTGGAAGAGGCATTGGGGCTTGTTTTTGACAAACAGTTGAAGGGTGTACAGTCACAGTCATCCAATTTATTTATAACTCTGTGTCCCCATCTCCAACTAATATAGATACAGAGGACTAAGCTATAAGTATGATGATTTTTTCTTCAAACAGCAAAATACCAAAAAATATCGATAGTTTAAAAATATTAAAAAAAAATAATACAGAGAGGGAGAAATATTATATGGCATCCCTTATATGTGGACTCTAAAAAGAAATGGTACAAATGAACTTACAAAACAGAAAAAGACTTACAGACTTAGAGAACAAACTTAGAGTTGCCAGGGGGAAAGGGATAGTTAAGGAGTTTGGATGGAGATGTACACACTGCTCTGTTTAAAATGGATAACTAACAAGGACCTACTGTACAGCATAGGGAACTCTGCTCAATGTTATGCGGCAACCTGGATGCAAGGGGAGTTTGGGGGATAACGGATACATACATATGTTTGGCTGATTCCATTTGTTGTTCACCTGAAGCTATTCCAACATTGTTAACTGGCTGTACTCTAATACAAAATAAAAAGTTAAAAAAATATTGCAATCCCTAAATGTTTCCAAATAGCTAAATATTTCAACTGTAGTTGAAGCTATAACCACCCACACTTTTTTTTTTCCTTAGGAAATATTTATTTCTGTGATTTTAGAAAAACAATCAAAGCCAACTTATTTGAAAGTACAAGAGCAATAAAACATTTTTTTTCAAATTTCTCATGGGCACCTGTTATGGGCTTGACCCTGAGGATACAAGAGGGAACACAGCAGGTACCACCCACACTTTTGTCTATAACATTGCTCTTGATTATCATCACAAATCCAGGAAGAGGCAGGGAGATATAAAGCTGTTTTCAGATCAAGTAACTGAGGCCAGAACACACAGTGTTATTCAAATGTAAGACTATGCTTTACATTTTTCTTCTAAGGCTGCATGGATGGAGAAAGAAACGTGGAAACAGCCAGAAGCAGAAGAGTTACACTGACATCTTCTCTTGGCAAATAGAGGATCTTAGGTTCTATAATTGTAGGCTTGGCACTGCATGTAAGCTTAATATAGGCGTATTGAAAAAGCCTGAATATGTATATTTGGAAGACATGATTTCAAACTTTAATAAGAGCTGCATATGCTATTTACTGTATTGACAAACTCACCAACGGTGCATTGCTTAAGGCACTTTGAAAATGCTCTAAGTGTTCATTCAAGTCAGTGAAGGATATAAACTCTCAGGGTGCACTCTACACATCAGAGTATTTTACTCTTTGACACACAGAAAATTTCCAATTTCTTTTCAGGGATTTTGCTTCTTCTCAACAATACTAACAGCTGGCCCTGTCATTGTGCGGTAATTCATAGAGTCCGTCCAGCCGTGAGTATGCAGTTGGCACTTATTCCTCTCTCCCTGTTGATACGTGACAATGACTGAAGGCCATATTTCTCCCTGAGGACACACTGAGAGACTCTGTTGAAAGCCAGAGGAAATGTTTGTGAATTCTGTCAGAAAAGAAGGAAGAAAGGTGACATCTCTGATTCACTCTTTATGCTGCTTTCTGTAATTAGGTAATAGCAGTGGGAATTAGAATTCTTTCAGAGAAGGCCCATCAGAACTCCACTTTGGCTTTTGAAGCAGCTCCATTCAAGGCTGCCTCCCAGTCTTCAAGAGGTATGTCACTGTTTTCATTCTAAACCCTGGCTTGGGGAGGTCCTAGTTTGGTTATTCGGAGAAGGCGATGGCACCCTACTCCAGTACTCTTGCCTGGAAAATCCCATGGACGGAGGAGCCTGGAAGGCTGCAGTCCATGGGGTCGCTAAGAGTCAGACACGACTGAGCAACTTCACTTTCACTTTTCACTTTCATGCACTGGAAAAGGAAATGGCACCCCACTCCAGTGTTGTTGCCTGGAGAATCCCAGGGACGGGGGAGCCTGTTGGGCTGCCGTCTATGGGGTCGCACAGTCAGACACGACTTAGGCGACTTAGCAGCAGCAGCAGTTTGGTTATTAAACCTGGCATATTAGGTAGGTCTCAGCTTGGGAGTGAGAGACTTTTCCAATCAGATGAAAATTCCATTTTTTGTGCATTGGAATGAAGAAAATCACAAATGGCCTAGTTTCCATGTTTTGTTTTTTAACTTTAACATGCTATTTATTGTTATGGAAAGGGTAAAATTGGTTTTGGGGCAGACTGTTTGGTTAGAAAAATGAAGAAGTGCTTTCAGGTGAATTTTCTACCCTCTCTGCTCTCTACGTGTGGCTCAAAGCACTGATGTCAAGAAATCCTCTTTCAGAAACACGGAGGAGCTCTGCAGTTTGCATTAGTCAGCTGCTTAACGGGTTCTTTCACGAGGAGCCTGAGAACTGATAAAATTACTGGATTCACTTGGTGGGACAATGATTTTTCATCCGAGACAGAGCGTGGCTTGGGTTTCTCATAATCACAGGACGTAGGGGAAGTGAAGTGAGACCCAGATCAATGTCCCTGAAGCGACTGGAATCTATTTATGATGGATATAGGGAGGATCGGGGGCATTTCCTTGAACAAAACCATCTATAGGATAATGTAATGATCCTTCCATCCTCAAACCATAATGAAAAATGTCTCTACAGTTGATTTCCCCTTCTGTGATTTGGAATCAACACTGTGCACAATGCATTCTGTGATTACAATAATGTCAGCTAAGAACAATGGCAGAAAATGCCACTTTCAGAACGACATTGCTCCTCCAAACACATTGCACCCTCATTGTCACGCTGTGTTCATTCCTTCTTATCTCAGTAACAATCCTTGAACTCCATTCACAATATTTCTTGAGCAGCCAAAATCCTTCATTATTTCTGGTTTGGGTTTCAATGTGGCTTTTGGTCATAGTTCAAAAGAGATAAAATGGGCCCCAGAACCCATAAAGTCATGCAAATAATTAAGTCCAGTATGAAAACTTTTGAAAGTTCCTGAAGGAGAATGGGTTATAATTTTGTAAATATCTTCAAGAATCACGTGAGCCAAGACAAAGACTCTTCCACAGAAATATACCTTTCTGGAAGGGCTCCCTTCATATGACAAACCAGCTGTCTGACACTTCCAGGATCCACGTCCAGTGACCCAGTGACATCAAGGGAAACAAGGCAAACAACCGTTCTGCTTTCTCTGGGACTATCTAGAATAGCACTGAAAATGCAGAACATACCCAGGACATACTCTTCTACCCAGACATACCCTCCTTCCCTGGCAGCAGGGGCTGAATCACTGCCTGGGCCTAGGCTCAAGTGGCAAGAATAAGGAGGGATAGGGTGTTCTTATTTTTGAGAGACACCCTGTCCACAAAACTTCCTGAATGGCAAATATTCAGCCTTATACACTGGAACATCTCCAAATGCATCAGTAATAGCTAACAGAGAAGTAAGGGAAAATATTTTGGAATAAACATTTAGAAACTCCTGATATCTTTAAATTGTCAAAAGAGCAAAACTTTTCAGGGGATGCTAAAAGTCTGCAAATAACAAATGCTGGGGTGGGGCTGGAGAAAAGGGAAGCTTCCTATATACTGTTGGTGGGAATGTAAATTGGTGCAGCCACTATGTATGCGTGCCTATGTGCTAAGTTGCTTCAGTCATGTCTGACTCTTTACAACACTAAGGACTATAGCCTAGTCTATAGGCTCCTCTGTTCATGGGGATTCTCCAGGCAAGAATACTGGAGTGGGTTGCCATTTCCTTCTCTAGGAGATCTTCCTGACCCAGGGATCGGACCCATAACTCCTGCAGCTCCTGCATTGCAGGCAGGTTCTTTACTGCAGAGCCACCCTGGGAGCTGGGAAAACAGTATGAAGGTGCCTTAAAAACCTAAAAATACAGCCACCATATGACCCAGCAATACCATTCCTGAGCATATATACTGAGAAAACTCTAATTCAAAAAGATACATGTACCCCAATGTTCACAGCAGCACTATTTACAAGAGCTAAGACATGGAAGCAAACCTAAATTCCCATTGACAGATGAATGGATAAAAAAGATGTGGTGTCTATATGTACAATGTAATATTCAGTCAGTTCAGCTCAGTTCAGTTGCTCAGGCATGTCCGACTCTTTGCGACCCCACAGACTGCAGCACGCCAGGCCTCCGTGTCCATCACCAACTCCCGGAGTTTACTCAAACCCATGTCCATTGAGTCGGTGATGCCATGCAACCATCTCATCCTCTGTCATCCCCTTCTCCTCCTGCCTTCAATCTTTTCCAGCATCAGGGTCTTTTCCAATGAGTCTATTCTTTGCATCAGCTGGCCAAAGTATTGGAGTTTCAGCTTCAGCATTAGCTCTTCCAGTGAATATCCAGGACTGATTTCCTTTAGGATGCACTGGTTGGATCTCCTTGCAGTCCACTCAGCAATAAAAATGTTCATAACCCCTGATCCAATATTTCCACTTCTATAATTTTATCCTCTAGGAAAAAAAGCCAGACCTGCATAATACTGCTTACTGAAGTTCTATTTACAATGCTGAATAACGGAAACCTGAAGCAGGAGACCTGGGTTCAATCTCTGGGTCTGGAAGATCCCCTTGAGAAGGGAATGGCTACCCATTCCAGTATTCTTGCCTGGAGGATCCCATGGACAGAGAAGCCTAGCAGGCTATATATAGTCCATGGGGGTCACAAAGTGTTAGACATGACTGAGGGACTAAACAACAACCATGTTAGGAGCATGACATAGTAATCTATATATGTGCTAAGCCATGTCCGACTCTTTGTGGCTTCATGGAATGTAGCCTGCCAGGCTCCTCTGCCCATGGAATGCTTCAGACAAGAATACTGGAGTGGATTGTCATTCCCTTCTCCAGGGGATCTTCCCATTCCAGGTATCAAACCTACATCTCTTGTATCTCCTGCATTAGCAGGTGGATTCCTTGCCACTAGCACCAACTGGGAAGCCCAACTCTATATATTAATATATTGTTTTCTAATTAATATTGAATGTATGCTGCTCTAAAATTCAAATATCTGTGTGTGTGTGCTTAGTCGTTCTGTCGTTTCCAACTCTTTGCGACCCTATGGACTATAGCCTGCCAGCGTCCTCTGTCCATGAGATTCTCCAGGCAAGGATATTGCAGTGAGTTGCTATTTCTCCTTCTAGGAGATCTTTCCTACCCAGGGATCGAACCTGGGTTTCCTGTGTCTCCTTGCATTGGCAGACTGATTCTTTACCATTGAGCCACTTGGGAATCCCCAATATGTATATATTACATGTGTATTATATATACATGCATATGTATGCATGCATATGAAAAAGAGAAAGTGTTAGT
This sequence comes from Bos javanicus, assembly GCF_032452875.1. Taxonomy (NCBI): domain Eukaryota; kingdom Metazoa; phylum Chordata; class Mammalia; order Artiodactyla; family Bovidae; genus Bos; species Bos javanicus. The sequence continues at coordinate 32,054,700 of NC_083897.1, read as the reverse complement.
GGCTCAGTCATGTCCAATTCTTTGTGACCCCATGGACTGTAGCCCACTAGGCTCCTCTGTTCATGGGATTCTCCAGGCAAGAATACTGGAGTGGATTGCCATTCCCTTCTCCAAGGGATCTTCATGACTCAGAGATCCACCAGGGAAGCCCATGCATGCATATATGCTCACACATATATGTATGTATATATGTGTGTGTATTACATGCATATTATATATACATGGGGCTTCCCTGGTAGCTCAGACAGTAAAGAATCCACCTGCAATACAGGAGATCTGGGTTCAATGCCTGGGTTGGGAAGATCCCCTGGAGGAGGGGATGGCAATCCACTCCAGTATTCTTGCCTGGAAAATCCCCACAGACAGAGGAGCCTGGTGGGCTACAGTCCAGAGGGTCTCCAAGAGTTGGACATGACTGAAGTGACTTACCATGCATGCATATCTATGTCTATAATGGAATACTATTCAGTCATGAGAAAGTAAGAAATCCTGCCATTTGTGACAACATTGATGGACTTTGACAGCATGATGCTAAGTGAAATAAGACAAAGAAAGACAAATACCACACGGTATTGCTTATATGTGGAATCTGAATGATAAAAAGTCAAACTCATTAAAAAAAGAGTAGAAGAGTGGTTGTCAGGGGCTGGGGCTGGGGAAATAGGGAGAGGCAAAAGGGTACAAACTTTCAGCTATCAAGATGAATAAGCTGTGAGGATCTAATGTAAAACATGGTGACTATAGTTGATAGATAACACTACTGTATCTGAAATTTACTAAGAGAATAGAACTTCCTCACCAAAAAATAGAAAACTACAGAGATAAATATTTGAGGTATGGATGTGTTAATTGACTTGACGGAGGGAAGTCCTTTCAAAATAAATATGTATATCAAATGATTATGATGAATATACACTTTAAATTTATCATAATTTTATATGTCATACCTCACTAAAGCTGAAATAAAATTAAATTTGAAAGGAAAAAAAACAGGATGTGGACATTGATTTTAGAGGAACACGACAGGAAGAAACTGGGAAGTGATGGAAATGTTTATGGCGTAGATTGCTGTGATGGTTCCATGGGTGTATACTAAACCCTAAACTCATCAAGTTGTATACATTAAATATGGACTGCTTTCAATGTGTCAATAAAATGGTTTAAAAATTTGTTTAAATAATTGAATATAGTACTGGCCACACCAAAAAGTTATGCTGCTGCTAAGTCGCTTCAGTCGTGTCCGACTCTGTGCGACCCCATAGACGGCAGCCCACCAGGCTCCCCTGTCCCTGGGATTCTCCAGGCAAGAACACTGGAGTGGGGTGCCATTGTCTTCTCTGCAAAAAGTTATATCCTGAGGCAATATTGTCATAGAATGAAATTCCCTATATACGCAGAATGGAATTGGAGGGGATAGACTTCTACAGTTGGATTTCTTCCTATTCTTCTTCCCTTTTGGAAGACCAGAACTTGTCTTCAGACCCTTTCATTGAACACTATGTACTCATGCAATGGCTCCCTGACATTTCTGAACATTCACTGTGACCAGGGTCAGTGGGTCAAATGGAATGATGAAAGGTTGAGTTCATTCTTTATATTTAGTATCTCAGTTTCACATGGCGGGGGGCACCCCAGGTGGCTCAGTGATAAAGAATGTGCCTACCAGTGCAGGAGACACAGGAGATGTGAGTTCAATCCCTGGGTCCTGAAGATCCCCTGGGGAAGGAAATGGCAACCCGCTCCAATATTCTTGCCTGGAAAATCCCATGGACTGGTGGGCTACTGTCCATGGTGTCGCAAAAAGTTGGACACAACTGAGCGACTAAGCACCTAGCACCAGTTTCATATATGCTACTTGCTTTCCAAAACTAACTTCCAAGAACAGACATCGTGCAACACTGTCACATGAGCCCTCAAAATATTCATTCTCAGCCATCTAGATATCAGCCAGAAAGCGAGGAAGCTTTCACCACAAAACATTTGTTTCACTGATTTTACATTTAAAACTCAAAATTATACTTTCAGTCACTGTCCCCAGGCAGGTTTCAATACTATTCAGACATGGTAAGTAAGTACTCAGATTCACTATTATCAAGATAACATAGGGAAATAAGTCAATTTTTAACTGTCTTCTTTTTTATTTCCAATAGTTCTTTATTAATTATAAAGGACACAAATAACCACTATCACATGAAATGTTAACCTCCCAAAGGCATCAAACTCCGAAGACTCATACTTCCCCAGCTAAGATGCAAGCATGGATAACTCTTTCATACGCGATCCCAGTTCAAGGCACATGGCACAATGAGGAGGGGCATTTACTGTACTCATCCAACTGTTCTTGCTGTCTGCTAGCTTCAGTCAGCTCTGTTCTTTGGCCAAGGCAGCTCTATTTGAACAGTATATAAAACCATATAAACCATAAGGTATGGTATATAAACCATATAAAACACAGCTAACCTTTTGTGCTAAGTATTTCACAAGGTTTATTCTGTGTAATCCTTACTGATCCTCTAAGGTAGGTGCTATTATTATCCCCATTTTACAGATAATAAAAATGAGACTCAGGGCAATTAAATATCTTGCCCACAGGAGTATGAGGCAGCCCCTGGATGTAAATGCAGGCTGTTGTACTCCAAAGCCTAGTATATTCTAATCCTCTTACACTGCTCCTCACTGATACAGGCCCACTCTTTCAATATTTTGTCAACCCCAGTACCTCAAACTTGTAAATAATCATTAATCATAAACCTGACATCTAGTCGATATTCCAACTTCAGCTGTTTTGCTTTACTAATTTTGCTTGAAGGAGCAAAGGGCTCAGATGACCAATGGCATGTTTGTTTTAGGGAAAGTATTTAGGAATTTCAAGCAAAATTTAAGAAATGTCCCATAAGATGGCTTGGTAGACAGAAACGGACAGAGAGATGGATATATACACGTGTGTGTGCGTGTGTGTGTGTGTGTGTGTGTGTGTGTGTGTGTTCCCCTTGTAGCCCAGATGGTAAAGAATTTCTCTACAATGAAGGAGACCCAGGTTTGACCCCTGGGTCAGGAAGATCACCTGGAGCAAGAAATGGCAATCCACTCCAGTACTCTTGCCTGGAGAATTCCATGAACAGAAGAGCCTGGCAGGCTACAGTCCATGGGGTCACAAAGAGTATGATATTATATATTATTTATAAAATATCAATTAATAATATATAATATTTTATATATAATCACCAATATAATAATTAATATTTATATACTTAATAATATATTATATATATAAGTATTAATTTACATAAACATCTACCCATGAATATAAACATATACATGGATAGTTCACTATATAATATTTTTAACAATGTTTACATATTTTGGATACTGTTGTTAGAAAATTCTAAATATTTACTTTGCCTAAAGAATAAGATGCTGTCACTGTGGTACTGTGATCTTACTTCAGACTATCTGCAGATGTGCAATACCTCTTCTGCCTTTTATGTTTTCTGTCGAGAAATTTGGCCCATAGAGTCAAAAATCAACAAAACATGCAATTCCAGCTCACTGTAGAAGCTGTCACCCTCATCAGTTTGTGATTTAGTGTAACTTGAACAGGAACTCTCGGCTAATTTGTTAAGGAACAAATACCCTGGGATCCACAGCTAGAAGGTCAGACCCAAGGCTCTAATTAACATAGATTGGGAAAAACAGAAATGTTTTTCTGTAACTGAATATCATAATTAAGCACAGACAAGATTAAGCCTTGAACTGCCTCAGCATCACAATGATTTCCAAACAGAAGTGAAAAAAGTAGTTTCAGTCATGATCAAGACAGGAGTAAATACATAACATGGAAAGAAGTGACTGAACATGAGAGTTTCTGGTGTGAGTGCAGGTAAAACAACAACCTGATGCCAAGGTGGAAAGCGATCAGGAAGTTTCAAATATTAATCTATCCCCTTAAGTCAACTTGCTCTGACAACTGCAAAAATGTAATCACCACTACAATCAATATGAAAAAACCCCATCTACAAGCTTGAACCCAATCAGCATGTCCATGTCTTCATCAGATTTAGCCACAACCCATAAAGATGCTATGGGGACAGCCCTGTTACTTATTTCATCATAATTCTTTGTATATTTCTCTTAGCCCTCCAAATAGATTATGATTTCTGGGGCGAGGGGGACAGGGGTTAACATATTATTCCTCCTGTATTCCTTAATGGCACATTTAAATTGAACAGTTTCTCAATAGGAAAGAAAAGGGCCTCTACTCATGAGAAGTTACCACATTTCAGCACTTTTACACAACCACTTCAACAATGGGTAATGGTTCCCTCAACAATGTATAACCAATACACTAAGGCCGAAAGGATTTTCTAACAGGGCTCCACCCTACTGGTTCTGGGAAAGGAAATGGGGGAGGGGCAGAGCAGAAAGAAGGGTCAAAGTTGACTCATTCCATTAGTTGGCATAAAGAAATGTCAGATGTTTGGATGCATACAAGGAGCCCATAAACAGCCCTTGGATCCTCAAGGCAAACAAATAAATCTTCTCCCCCTCCCCCCGCCCTTTTTTTCCCTCCTTTTTCCACCACCACAAGAATTGATATTTTGTGATTTCCAGTCGCTTCAGAGATAAACCTCAATTTTTTAGGGCGTTATCTTGAGGGGTTGGAGAGGTTTAAAACCCAGAAAATAAGATCAAGAGTATTCTGGTCCCCAGACTGTTACCATCAAACTCCTTCTGAGATCTCCAGGGGTTTTGATTTTACAATGGCTATTTCTAAAGAACGAGTATACATATGAGGGCAATTCTCAGGTCAAGGGCATGATTCTGATGGTCTTTGATACAGGGAAATTTATAAAGAAGAAAAAAACTAGATACCAGCTTTCATTTCCCAGAAAAAAAAAAAAAATACTTTTCAGAGATCTGGAAAACTAAATCAATTCCCCAAAGTTCCTTAGGACTCTAAGAAGCCAAACACAATTATTGGTAATTAAAAGTTGAATTAATGCTTATTAAAATTAACTTATTAGATTAATAGAGATAAAAAAGTCTTAATGGTATGGCTGCTAGTATGTATTGCTTACTATATGTAGGATAATGAGGGCTCATATAATCAATGTGTATTGTACATTAGTGCTCTTTTATAGGATTTGGAAGATCATTTGACTAGGTCCAGTGATTTTGGAAGCTTACAGCTGTGCTTTCTGCTTTCCTGGTCTACTCTTGATCGCAGCCCTGATTGATTGAAAGGGAAGATCTTGACCAGAAACAGAAGGCCCATATCGCATTGTTCCTTCAGGTGCAAAAAAAAAAAAAAAAAAAAAAAGCATTTGGTAAAATACAGGGCCATTTTGGAGTTTACATTATGTACATTTTAGCTAGAAACATTTAGGAAGATTGGAAGATGATGACTTTTCCAGAAAGAGTGGGAAAGGTGTTTGAAAGTCTTAAGTGGCAGACCAGGTAGGAATGGCTTCCATGGAATTTAGAACAAACCGTCAACGTGGTATCAGTGATCTAGGGAAAAAGTTTTCAGTTCAGGGCATTGTATAGACCCTCAAAGTCCACTAGCCATCCCAGTCATAATCAACAACGACAAGGGGCCCTCTGCCACCTGGTAAAATGCAGGATACACATCAGCACTCCAGGAGACCAAAATAGACACAGCGCTGTCTTCCCTCAAAAGACCAATGCTGATGCTTTGCCAACCAAAGAAATCAGAAAAGCTATCACAGGAAAAAAATGCCAGACTAATGCGATAAATAAAGATGTGCCACAGCATATAACTGGAGAAGGCGATGGCACCCCACTCCAGTACTCTTGCCTGGAAAATCCCATGGACGGAGGAGCCTGGTAGGCTGCAGTCCATGGGGTCGCTAAGAGTCAGACACGGCTGAGCGACTTCACTTTCACAGCATATAACACAGACGCATACGTGACAAAATCAGCTGGGCCCTGTGACTGGGAGGTGGCTTGCTAAGTCCATTTAGGTTATTGACTCAAAAGTTTCCTCCAGCAATATATAATTGTGCATACAATTTACCCCACAGTGTATAATTTTCTGAGTCAAAACACAAACTTAAAAATAGCTGCAAAACTATCAGAGCAGTTACAATTCTCGGATTCTTTTGAAGAATTTAAACTAGCATTATCAACACTCGGGGGCAGTTATTTTTGTAAAACAAGAAATAAAGGACATGTTTCATGACTTCCAGACAAGGAAAAAAAGAAGATTATGCATATTATAAAACTGTGGACTTGAGTGATTCTGGTAGAGTTTAATTTCATCCTATTTCTTCCCCCACAGACCAACAGCTATGGCACCACATCACCCCCCAGGTCTTAGCGCTGAAAAAGGAGAATTGAGCCTTACTAATGGCTGCTCAAGCACTCCCGACTCTGGCTTTTGCATCTGGGCACAGGGGGTGAGGTGTCCTGGGAAAGGAGAAGCATCGGCTTCAACGGGACTCTGGGAGGAGAGAGGGGATTTGAATGTTGTTAAAAGGTACAGTTTTTAAAAAATGGACTCGATGTCTACAAATCCTCTTCTTAATGAAGAAATCATTGAGAAGTTCTTGGCAGAACATCAAATCCTGCATTTAAGAAGACAATTAAAATGTTATAATGCAAAAACTATAATTAGAGACATATCTGTGCAAGTAACACGCTACTTTTCTTCTCTGCCATTAAAAGAAAAACAGGAATTTTTGCCAATGGTCATTAGGGTCTTCACCAGATAATGTTGCCTTATTGAGGAGATGGTTTCAGCTGCCACAAAGGTTAAATTAAAAAACAGCAAATGCCCCAAAAGGGCTATGTCCTTACATCACTGTTTAAATTTTCACACAACATGATTAAATTAGGGGTGTGTTGTGGCTCCTTCAATACTAATGTGACCATGACATTCTCTCACTTGAAATACAGTTTTTTTTTTTTTTAAATTGGGATGCTCTTCAGGAATAAAACTAGATGTGCAAATTCCATAGTTGTTAAATGAGTTGTTTGATCCCCCAGTGGTTTGACTAAATTGCCCCTTTCAAGCCTGCCTTCCTCACTCTATCCCCTTCCCCTACTCTCTTCCTTCTACCTATAAACACTGAGAAAGCTCATCCTTGGTCCAAGGAATCATGCTGAGTACTGGACATATGGAGATCGGTGCACAGTCTAGCAGTGGATAAAGGCTAGAACTCACAAAGTCCATATAATAACTCATCGGCTCTGTTGTATTTGGAAGGCAGCTATGAATTAGTGGAGAAGAAGGAGTGAGAAAAGTAGGGCCTGGAGAGTGAACAAACAGGTCATGGTAGAATCCAAGAGGCCTCATTAAGAAGGTGAGGGATGTCTATGTCACAATTATTTAGACATGTGGCCACCCAAAACAAGATGGTGGCTTCTGTATTCAGAAGCTTCTGTGTCAACTGGTACCCACATACACAATGATGCTCAAGTCACATGTGCTGTCTCCCAGAGCTGGCTCAGTACCTTCTCATGCTCTAATGTGCCTTCTCCTAGAGGAAAGCTGACCCGGCCACACACTGTCTGCCATGGTCAGTAGGGCATCTTAGAGCTGTGCAGAAACGTACCACGAGTCTAGGAATCCTAGTACCACACTCTCACATTCCCGGGGCAATTTTATTTGAGAAATACCATGAGAGCATAGAGGGAAAGATCTCACTCTCACATATATCACAATGCAGCTAATGAATTAGCTGTTCAGAAGAGTCGGACATGACTGGGCGACTGAACAACAACAAGATGGGGGAAAGGACCCAAATGGCTATCCAGCTAATTTATTAGCTGCACAGCACTTCAAATCCAGCATTGTGAACTGGCCACATGTGACCAAAGCAAGTCGGTAACTGCATCAAAAATGTCAGTGAGACTAGCAGTTCTGTACAGAAACTGGCTCTTTCCTTGAAATATTAGGCAACCGTGCTAGTGCAGAATATTAAACATGTCTGTGCTGTAAACATGGTATCTTTATGTACTTTCAATTATGATCTGTAAACACTCGAGAATTGGGAAATATGCATAAATTGTTATACTTGGTTCAGAGAATGAAAATGAATCCTGTAAATGCTTGCCATCAAAAGAGGAGTCAAGGGTATGCTGCTTTATGGAGGCAGATTGATATACAGATATCTCCAGTTCAAGTTGCTCAAGGTCTCTCAGGGAGATGAGACACAGACATTAAGAAGCTAAAAAAAATATATATGTATGTGAATGTGTCTATACACACACACACACACACACATATAGTATAACTGAATTGCTTTGCTGTACATTTGAAACTAACACAATATTATAAATCAACAATATTTCAATTAAATAAATAAACATATAAAAGAATAACAAGGCAGGTTGTGACATGTGGCCTAATAGTGAGAGTGCTAATAACAGAAACAGACAGAAACAGAAACAACAGCTACCATTTGCTAAGTGCTTATTGTGTGCCAGGTACTGGGCTCAATCTTCTACCTCCATTATCTCATTTTCAATTGTTGCAAAACCTCTATGAGGCACTCATTATTTCTAGTTTGCAACTGGGAAATGTATGACTTAGAGATGTCCATTGCCCTTCTCAATGTCATACAGTTAAGTACTTTGTACAATCCAGATTTAAATCCTAATCTGGTGCAAGCAGAAGACAACTGGAAGTGCAAGAAGGGAGTCTGGGAGAGATGGCACAGGTCAACTACCTGGTTAAGATAATTGACACACTGGGAATGAAGAAATCTGATGGCTGAGTTTGCTCATGGTCAAAACACTGAAATGATCCCGCAGGCTGGGGCAAGGAAAGACACTGGATGACAGACGGGAAGGGGAGATGAGAAGAAGCAACATACAATGGCAAGCAAAGAGTCCTCCAAAGAGGGGTGGGAAATGCTCCCCCTCAAAAAAGAAAATCAAGAAAGATGAGATAACAGAAGGGATCACTCTGAATGAATGTTAGAGGTGTGAGATCCAACACTGTGGTGAGGAAAGTGCCCACAATGTAAGGAGGGGAGATGACAGGAGTGAAGGGAGGAAACAAAGATTTTGGCTCAGATTCCATATCAGTATCTTATTTGCTACACTCTTAATCACTTAACCTTCTCAAGCATCAGTTTTCTCATCTGTAAAATGGGCTTCAATGCCAGCTACCTTGTAGACGCTGTGAGAAAATGAGGAAGGAAAGTGTGCTGCATGGGGTTGTAGAGCATTGGGTCTGGGTTCAGGGCAAGTGGGGTCGCAGTGCCAGCCTGGTCACTCTCACCCATGTGGCCTCAGGCCATTCTTCAGATGCTCCAGGTTTTATAAAATAACTAGCCTGCCCAACCCCACTCCAGTACCCTTGCCTGGAAAACCCCATGGACGGAGGGGCCTGGTAGGCTGCAGTCCATGGGGTCACTAGGAGTCGGACACGACTGAGCGACTTCACTTTCACTTTTCACTTTCATGCATTGGAGAAGGAAATGGCAACCCACTCCAGTGTTCTTGCCTGGAGAATCCCAGGGACGGGGAGCCTGGTGGGCTGCCATCTATGGGGTCGCACAGCGTCAGATATGACTGAAGTGACTTAGCAGCAGCAGCAGCAGCCTGCCCAAAGTAGGTGCTAAAGGACTGTGGAACAGATGTTAGTATAATAATTAATGAAATTAAAATCTGCAATTAAACTAAAGTCTACTCTCAAAAAAAGTCAACAAAATATGCAATAAAAACAGACTTGTCAAGCAACATAAATTTCACTATCTTGAACAATTTTCAAGCAGCAGAATGATTACTTTGTGTATAATCTCAAACATGGAATGCCAATACACATGCAATTCTATTTAGGAGAACAGGAAAATGAAGATGTATTTGTGGCTGAACTTTGGGCTGGGGTTTCCCCTTTTAAAATGCTATGAAGCACAGCTTTTACAGTTCCTCTGAAAATTAGAACAAAAATGGGAGAAACTTTTCCCAAGCCTAAAGGATATTATTCTTGGCAATAAAGAACCATGAAATTAATGAGCTGTCTACTAAAGATCTACCATTAAAAATGTATATGAGAAAACCGGTCTATGCAAACTCCATTCCCTCCACTTGTAAACGCTATCCTGGGAGTTAAACTCAGCACTTAGGAAAGTTCCATTAACTGTTGCAAACTGCCCAGATCTCAGTCAGCTGTGAAAGATGCATTTGTTCTCCCCTCCCCCACCACCGGCCTCCAATGGGAAACGTGCTTTTCCAGAAACGTCCACCGCTGTCTCCAAACAGGGTCCCTTGTGCTCCCATTTGCTGACAGGTATGCTCCCTGACCCACTGCACCCCCCAGCACCCTCCCTCTCTAAGGCACAGCACCCATCCTCTGCAAAGAATGGATGGGGGCCCATACTAACAGGCCCCACTCACTGCTTAGACTGGAAAATGAGGAAATGCTAATGAAATTGCTTTTATGGGCTGATATTCATGGATGGCAGAAAGGGACGTTTTGGAATGAGTCCAGGATTTGCTCTTCGGGAGAATTTCAGCTCCCGGCCAAAGCTCGGTGGCCAAGTGCACACGTGGGCACACCCATGCCCACAAGCGCAGTCCATAAAGGTCACCAAGCACTTGTTAACCTTGAAGGGAAAAGAGAAACCTCAGGATTTCCCCCCAACAACATTCCGAGCCTCTTGTAAATCATATTCATATTCATACACTTAAGCATTAATTTACATACTTAATTTCTGACAGGCTGACAACCGCAGCCCTTCTCCCCCTCAATGTAAAGTGAGAAGTGAATTGTTATTCAGTGTATCCGTTACAGTGGTAGTGGCACTAACTGTATTTTATATAATGTGCTATCTGCACAAAGGCAGATAAGAATTTGATTTAACATCCAATTAAAAGCCGTCATTGAAAAATTACTTCAAATAAGCCTTTTATTTTCTTTAATCAGTCTTCAATTCAAGCCTTCCTTGGACCTACTGAACCAAGCATCAGGACTCATGAATTTTGATTAAAAAATTTGAGCCCATTTCTAACTTAAGCAGATTTTTTTTGTTGCACTGTTTGATAGAAATTTAATAAATCTATGAATCCTAGCCAGCATCATTTATCATCTTTTTTTCCGCAAGACTGGCCTATTATACCTAGGCAGTAAATTATGAGGGAACCAGCAAACCAAAACTTTTCAACCCGTTACTGAAGAAGAGATATAATCACTTGCATTGAACCATATAATTATAGTAGAATATGAAGCTCTGAAACATTAGGTCCTGTTTTGAATATGTAATGTCCATGATTTGAAAGCCTAAAAGATTTCTAGCTGATCTAATATAACTCAGTTTAGCATCATATTAAAGTATTGGTTGTTGATTAAAATAACAGCAAGAAAACAACAACAACAACAACAAAAACCCTGCAAACAACAAAATATTCCCAGGCAGAAATATTTGGGATGCGACCCTGGGCTGTGAAAGGCAAATGGAAAACCAAAACCCTTCAACTTCATGCTTTATAGTTCATGTCTTATATATAAAGGTTCAAACTGTGTCCCTTTCCCTGGCTCTCTGAGCTAACAGATTGATTTCTGGCATATATGCTCAAGGTTGTACTTGCATCCTTCAGAGAGTTTTAGTGGGCTTAATGTATATTCAAAAATTACTAAAATTAAGAAAAAATATATATATCTATTAACCTTCTTCTGTGAGTCAGGAACTACACTGGGCCTTGAGATACAGCAATAAGCAAGACAGGCAACTCAAAAAAGTGGCACCTGGGACTTCAGTGGTGGTTCAGTGGTTAAGACTCTGTATTTCCACTGCAGTGGGCACAGGTTTGATCCCTGTTGAGAAACTAAGGTTCCACATACTGTGTGGTGTGGCAAAACACACACACACACACACACACACACACACACACGTGACACCTATAATGCGTGGTAAGTGCTTTGTGAGGATACCAGCAAGTCAAGGATCAAGGGAGACTTCCTTGCAAGTGTCATTTCAGCTAGGTCTTGAAGGGTGAGCAGGAGTTCGTGAGGAATAGCCTACTTTCCTGCCAACATAAGTTTTCTCGATACCTTTGTCTCTGCATGTGAATCAGAAAGGCTTCATGCAGAACCACAGGATCACAGTGAAATATGTACTTGAATGAGCTTTGTGTTTTTCTAAGTGAAAGTCACTTAGTTGTGTCCAACTCTTTGTGACACCATGGTCTGTAGTCCATGGAATTCTCCAGGTCAGAATACTGGAATGGGTAGCCCTTCCCTTCTCCAGGGAATCTTCCCAACCCAGGGATTGAACCCAGGTCTCCTGCATTGCAGGCAGATTCTTTACTGACTAAGCTATCTGGGAAGTTTTTTCTAACAGAAATAATCAAATGTCTAAAGCTTCTCTTGCGTCCAGGAACCCCACCCCACTCTGTCTGCCTCTCTGCCAGCATACCAATGACTACACAGGCTGAATTTCCTTCTTTCCAAACTCAACTGATCCTTTCACATTTCTGTGCTTTGGTACAATCTATTTCTACCTACTAGGACGTCATTCCCAACCGGTTTCTACCAGTGAGTTGGCCCTCAGTCTTCAAGAAGCAAATCAAATCTGAGAAACCATCCCTGATGGCAGAGTCCCTCATTGCTTGAGTTCCCACAGCATCCTGGCCATTTCTCTGTTAGAGGGCATGGTATTACCATGGCTCATTTACTTGTCTGTCTTCTACATGAGACGGAAGATATCAGGGAATGCAGAATGAATGAATGAATGAATGAAGTAAATCGATAAAATGCCTTAAACCTCTTACTATGCTGTTTGTAAGTCAGTGGTAATTCCTTTGTAGAAGGGAAAACACTAACCTAAATCCTTTAGGCGGGGGTTTAATGTGCTCCAACAGATAAATGGCATTGATCCTTTTAGCAAAACCAACACTCGGATTGATACAATGAAAATAAGAGAAGGGATTCTGTCTGGCTTTGCAACCTGTGTTCCCTTATTCATCTTCCAAAACACTCTGAGTTTAAAGGAAGGCGAGTGATGCTATGAAATATTCATTTTTAAAGGCTTGAGAGAGAAAAGGTTAGTCCATAGCTGAGTGAAAACTAAGCCACATCTTATAAACACGAGCAGGTATCCAAAGGAGAAAAAGAATTTTCAATGAAAAACCTATCTGGGATCCAAGATTAATGAAGAATAGACATAAGAGAGAAGACTATGCTCCTCGTCTGCCTGTAGCAACATCACACGCTACTAACAAAGGAGCCATTTCTACTGATATTTCTTCACTTTCAGCTTTAGCTACTGTTGTTTTACATTGACAAGCGACACACTGCATGCTTTTTTTCCTGCCAATAAAACAGTTTGACTGTCAGCTTATATCTACTGGTTCTTAGTGCACATATAGGCAGCCTACAGTCCATAGGGTCATGAAGAGTCAGACACAACTTAGCAACTGAACAACAACAATTGTCATAGACACTGCAGGCCTCAGGATTTAAAGAGATGAGAGCAGTAAACATTAACAGTCATATAAAGGCACTGGTGCAGGAAGTCTGGGTTAAGTTTCAAAATACTTTTAAAAACATTTGCCAAAGTCTTTGTTTCATTTTAACCAATGGACATTTCAAGTAAAATAAAGTCGATATGTTGCTGATCCATTTTAAATTAACTCATCAAAATGTTGTTTTGCAAGAAGCCAAGAAGCACTTGACTTCTAGAAGAAATCCAGGGCAGGGGAGGGAGGGTGGTCCATGGAGCAAGTGGTGAGTGGAAATTAGAAAACGTCTTCCACTTCCCCATATCTGCCTATGGAACATCATATGCTCACATGTGGTCAGCCATTCACTGTATAGAATACAATAGATGGACAACAATTTTAGAACTTGTAGGTCTGGGGAGATCAGTTAGTCCAAATCTTTAGACAGTCCAACATTTTATTTATTTGTTTATTTTTTGGCAGTGCCATATGGCATATGGGATCTCAGTTACCTGATCAGAGATTGAACCTGTGCCTCTGGTTTTGGAAGCATGGAGACTTAATCACTGGACCATCAGGGAAATCCCAAGACACTCCAATGTTTTAGAGAGGAAGGCACAGACAGGAAATGACTGGTTCAAGGTCATAGAGTGATGAGAAATATGCAAACATGGAAACCTAGGACTGCTGATCATTAGTTGATCTATAATACAAAAGGACATTGATAAAGGAAAATTTACCAGAGCAATAATCTGCAAGAGCCCATCTAAGTAAAGCAGGGAGCTGGGCACAAAGATCACCCCTTGCCATGCCATATAGAGACAGCTTGGGAAATCCTAGTTTGTCTTTTACTTAGCTGAAGTCCTATATGTTAAAGGATCCAGAATCTTCATTGAATCCTCCCTTCACCAGTGAGGGGCACTCCTACTTTATAGATAAGAAACCAGAAGGTGATTATGACAAGTCTGGGGGTAAAAAGGAAGCCAAGCCAGCTTAAAGCCAAACGGCTATAGAGACTCCCCGTCCATATCTTTCTTCTTTGGACCTGATGCAAAAACAAAACAGAAACAAAAAGGAAACACTAAGGTGACTCTTTCATACAACAATACATTTTTTTGTAAATATTCAAAAGTGCTTAGAACATTAGCAAATGACATGTTTCCATTGGAGCACTGTTACCTTGCAAAGGGGTGGCACATGCTAGGAGAAAGGCACTGAGAGCTTCAAATGATAATTCTGAAGCAATCAGATGACATGGGATACTACTTTAAGAGGAGCTAAACAAGGTGCAAAGCTGATTGCAATGAAAATCCCAATTCTTGTCTCCTAGATGCACATACATGTACAAATAAGCCATCAGGGCAATATTTCTGGGTGGTAATATTATGCCTTAACTTTGTTTTCTTCTATATACCTTGTATACATGCAGAGTACTTAACATTATATAATAATAAAGTTTTATCAGGAAAAGCAGGTAAGACACTTGGTTACAAGCCAAGTTCTAGCCCTAACCCCACCTCTTACTGGATTTCTTATGCTGTTACTATACAGAAATCCCAGTAAAGTGAAAAGAATGTAATAAAACCACACATTTACAGATTTCTTTCTATACATTTCTTATGAACACGTTTATTTATGCTTCTACATCCTGTTTTAAAAGTCTTTCAAAATAATCCATTCTCTAGAGGCTCAGGTGGCTCATCTGTTAAAGAATCTGCCTGCAATGTGGAAGATCTGGGTTCAATCCCTGGGTTGGGGAGATTCCCCTGGAGAAGGGAAAGGCTATCCACTCCAGTATTCTGGCCTGGAGAATTCCATGGACTGTGTAGTTCATTGGATCGCAAAGAGTCGGACACAAATGAGCAACTTTCACTTCAACCCTTTAAAAAAAAAATCTTTCAAACTAATCCATTCTATATTTAGTGGGGTTTTTTTTCCCCATTCTTTGCCAGGATGCCACACCCCTAATCACTTAGGAATCTACCTGTGATAGAAACCATTGAAGGACTCCATTTTCAATCATATAATTAATATGCCCTCCTGTGATCCTCAAACAAAGGCCTTTTTACAGATCACATTAGAGCTTCTGCCTTTTCTACATGGGCATATCCTCAGTGTTGTTGGGTGAGTAGACCTGTTTAGGAGATGAAAGAACTCAGAGACCTCCAGTAAAATGCAGAGAGCAGAAAGAGGAAGAAAAGAGGAAATTCATCATGTGTACCCCTCTGACATATTCACAAACACACCCACCCCTCACCCACAGTTCAAAGGGTCATTACTGAATGTAAGTTTTTATTGTTTAACAAGACATGGAGAGTGAAACATCCACACACAGGAAAACACTGTCAGGTATGCATATGCATTTTATCACAGAAGTCTTGAAGTTAATACATTGGAACATATGGAGCTACAGTCTTGATTGTAACTCATGTGCTCAAAGAGAAATGCATCATCTCTGATGGACTGCATTCATTTCTTTAAATATAGGAAAAAGGTGGAGATATTGGAAAAACAAATTTTAATATTCTAATATGTACCAACCCTTTGACCTGTTTAAAAAATGATAAACTATGATAGGACCACTATATGATTTAGCCATGTTCCACCCCCAGTGCAGTGTTACTGTGTTTTAACAAAATGCAAGAGAGAATGAAATAAAAAACACAGACTGTGTTAAAATTCCAAAGAGCTAAATGCAGGACTGAAAGGCAGAATAACTAAAGAAAGGATAGTTATGTACAAAAATAGCCAAAGAGCCTCAAACAGAACTGGGTATCAGACAATCTTAGATAATATTTTTGTCCTCATTCTTGCAGGAATAATTATTTTACCAGCTCTTTGGTTTTTCTTACCATCAAAGATAACACACTGTAATGCTTGCTTTAATGCCTAAGATGTATGTGGTTCCCACACAAGTCACTTGTTCTGATCTGTCAAGCCACTGCAGAATTCAACAGTCTGTTCTTATCTGAACCTCCCCCTAAAGAGTTTGGGTGATCTAATTTATAGCTGTAGGCACACACTGAGATTTTCTTCAGAGTCAGGTTCTAGTGCTCCCACTTGCTTGCTGTGTTACTTTGGAAGAAATAACCATCTCCTTCTCTGGATCCAGGTTGACTCACCCATCAGACACAGTAGGTGCTCTCAGAGGGTTTTTCCCATTGTCATACCTGTTTCTCTATATATATTCAAAAAGTTTGAAGTCACACAAAAATATAAAGACAAATAACTTATAGAAAACCAGGTTCAAAAGGGACTGTTTGGGTAGATTGGTCTTCCCTGGTGGCTCAGCGGTAGAGAATCCACCTGCCAATTTAGGAGACGTGAATTCGATCCATGGGTCAGGAAGATCCCCTGAATGAGGAAATGGCAACGTTCTCCAGTATTCTTAACCTGGGAAATCCCATGGACAGAGGAGCCTGGTGGGCTGCTGTCCATGGGGTCACAAAAGAGTCAGACATGACTTAGCTACTAAATAGCAACAACATTTTGGTAGACAGTTTTCATTATCTTCATTATTTGGTGGAAGTAGCAGGGAAAGGGGCCTCTTTTCATTGGTAAACACTGAGTTGGACTTTTAAAATCTTGATTTCTAAAATGGTTTTGGTGAACATGCTCAACATAAAGACAATGGGCAACCAAGAGAAGGGCCTGTCCTTAGTAGCTATCATCTGTGTCATTTTGGGATTCAACAGGGAAAGATGGAGTGGGAGTTTCCTTGATGTAGTGAAGAGATCACAAGGTGGGAAGTCTACGTGGACTTGGGCTTGAATTCTGGTTCCATGCTTACTTCATGGCTTTGGGAATACCGGCTGATCACTCAGTGGAAATCTAATAGTCCTACTTCCTAGGGTGTTGAGAGGTTCTAATGAGATGGCAGGCATGCAGACCTAGCACAGTGCCAAGCACATAGTTGATAATCAGTAACTTTAATCCTAGTCTCTTCCATTTTCAGTGGCTCATCTCAAAGTACCACTATCCCCATCGCCCCTGCTCCAAACTTGGGTCAATCTCCTGAGCTGAGATCAGATAAGATGTCAAGGTCAAGAGCCAAAGAAGGGCCTCTTATAGAAAATGACTCCATAGACAACATCTGGGAGCAGAGTGGTTACAGAGCACCCTTCCTATGAGAGCCTTGTGTGGCCCAGGATGTCCCCATGGGGTGAACAGAGGCTTCTAGTCCCACACTGTTTTATTTCTATAAGGTGATGCCATGTAAGGATATTTACTAGTCTTACTGAGAACAGCCCTGTTGTTAGAACTGAGGCCACACATGAAAATAGCTGGGTAGGTGTTGGTCTCCTTCCCTTTAGATTATAGACAATACACCACACAGCTACATAACTGGCTACTTTTATCTCCCTGAACAAATTAGCATTTGGTCAGGCCCACTGTCAAATTAAGACATTTCCCTGTGCTTGGTGAGACTGAAAGCCTCAATTTCCAAGCATTAATTGTATCTGCTGGTGGGTGGTGCCTCTACTGGTCAACACCATGGCAACACTCCAAAGGGGGAAAGAAAACAACCTACAGGCAGAAACACACAAGTCATGGCATCTCTGGAAGTGTGGCTTTTGCTTTCATCAAATTGGATTTTTGCTCATCAGCAGTGTTCTGTTTCATTTTCAGAAAAATCCCTGTATGGACCCCTCCATGTCAGGGATCATATATAAGCCTACTGAACCCCTCCCCCACCTGCAGAGTACCAGCTCAGTTCCTTAGATGAAATAACCATTCATTTGGATATTTACAAAAATAGAAAGAAACGTATACTAGGCTTCAGAAACATAGTATTTTATGGCAGAAAGATCATACAGAATTTGGTACCTAAGGTGACAGTGCTAGGGACTTGAGAGTTGTGTCACAAATATTTTTGACTAAGTTCATGACAGTTTCACCTGTCCATAATCAAACGTCCTAAATGGATAATGTAAAGCACGTGGGCAATATGTGGCACAAGTGGTGAAAATAAGCCAACATTTGACAATTTTATTCTTGCCAGTTCATTGATGGGAAGAAATAGTGAACCCACCTCCAGATGAAACCTTGTAGGGAAAAGAATAATTATTATAATTGTTTGAGGTCGACCACTGTCATTGATGGAAAGTTAACTGCATGTCTAAACCAGGGTCAGTAATAACCTCTTGACCAAAGATCAAATCATGCTTCCTCAGTTTAAATCACATCTTTTACCACTGTAATTTTAGTCCTGTAATTCTGGATAAATTATCTAAATCATCTATACTTAAGTTTCCTCATTTTACTGTAAGTGTCATAATTGTGTATTAATTTAATTGATGTAGGATTAAATGAGTTAATAAATGTAAATTGCTTAAAATGGAAAAAAAAAAAAGTCATTTCTAATATGGTGCTATTTAAACATAAGGAGAAAGGAAGCCACAAACATTCATTCAGTATTGTTTGACTACAAGAGTGGTCTGCTTATTGATTTCTTCCTGCCTTTAGTGACAGGTAATTAACCTGGATAAGCATGCGCCCTTTGCTCCAAATACATTCTTCATCTTAAACAGAAACTTCCAAATAAATAATCCTTGAGAGTTTTCAAAAAAATAGTATGGAGTGGACATCTTCAGTCCTCCAACTAATGCTAAGAGGCTGGTGGGACAGATATCAGACTGTCCCATTTTATATGAGATAGAAGATCAAAATGCTGAAATGATTGACTCCAAATCACAGTAATAAAAAAAATGAGCACCTGGGGCTCACTGCACCCTGGGGCTTTTGAATCTGTATTCAAACTGCCTTCTAAACCCTTCCTTTCTAAAGAGAAACAGGGCTTTCTGTTCAGAAGTAAGTGGTATGTCCCAAATGCTTCCTTTCTTCTGTTACTTTAAAGAGAAGGTGGAGGTTATGCTCTGAAGAGAAATTCTACTTCTTAGCTGCTTGAGGGTGGGGAATAAACAGTGAACCAGTGGTTTGATTTCAAGTCAAGGCCAGTCCCACACTCTCAGAGACTAAATCTTCCCATTCCTATTAAAGCAACCCATTTGGATGGATTCAAATGTCGGCCATCTTGGTTTAGGTCCTTTGGGACTGCTCCTTCACCAGAAACCAGCTGGGAAGGTGTACAGGCAACTTGGCTCAGTACGGCCAAGTCCTGATGTGTAGACACGTGCAGAGAAATGCTGCTCTGGAAGGCACCTGAAGAAGCTCAGGGACAGATCCTTTGGAGTCTTTGGGGGGTAGAGAAGCATCAGGGAAATTCAGGCCACTGGAGGAACTGAATGCCACACCTAGAGGTCATAGTTTCACTGAAATGACTTGTTGGAAAGAGCTGATTTCTAGCAGAGTGGCCACTGGGGTCCCACCCATACAAGAGGATTGTGCAGACAATCCTCTTGGCTCCTGAACTCCTCATCTTGGAGTCAGGTGCTTCAGCATTATCTGGGGTGCCAGTGGCCCAAATGGAGTTTCTTCCATAGCCTCCCTTCCTGAGGGCACACCACCATCAGAAAGTCACGTTTCTTGGCAGTGTGGGGCTCAGTACTCACTTAACTGAATTTCCTATTTCATCTGTTTTTTGGTGAAGGACCAGTCTAAAAGGACCTAAAACAAGGTAGCAACATTTTTGCTTTGTTTTCTATATATTTTTTAATTGAAGTATAATTTATTTACAGTGTTGTGTTAGCTTCAGATATACAGCAAAGAGATTCAGTTGTGTCACACACACACCCTTTTACAGATTATCTTCCCTTATAGGTTATTATAAGATACTGAGTATAGTTTCCTGTGCTACATACTAGGTCCTTGTTGGTTATCTGTTTTATATATAGTAGTGTGTATCTGTTAATCTCAAACTCCTAAAACCTGAACTGGTATTAAGTCTCAAGAATAGTTTCACTTGTTTGTTTGCTGGTGGCAAAGCTGACATGCACCATTGGCTTTAGATGTTTTTTTTTTTTTTCTTTCAGCCTAGCTAATACTGGCCAGCCAACTCCAGACGTTTTGAAAAACGCAGTTCTGACGTCAACATATCACAACACATGTGCGTCTTGTGAATGAGTACTTTTGCCTTTTGGGGAGAGGGCACAGGGGAGTAGGCTGGTTTCCTGAAGTAAAATGTAATCTAAGTCTTCCCTGAATTTGGCCTATTTATTTCCTTAACCCACTATAATAGCCTGAGGTCAGTTAACAAAGGCATTTTGTCCTCAAAGTTGCCATAACCATCTTGAAAAATAACAAAGCAAAACACACACACACACACACACACACACACAAACCCCAAAAAACAAAGCACCTTTCAGTCACTGGGCCCTTGGGCCACAGGCAAAGAGGTCTGCCAAGCTCTGAGACACTCCTGAACTTCATCTGAGACCCACAGACAGATAGGGAAACTCACCACTTAGCAGTCTAAGGAGCTTCGAACATCCTCTGAGCTGGTAACAGGAATTCTCAAGGCAACTTTGGAGGTTGCATTTGTCTTATGAAATGAAATTCTGTGAATTCAATGAAAATGAATCACAGAGGATTTGCAAATGAGAGGGAAGCCATCAGGGATTATTGCTTAACAAAATAGGGTCACCCTTTTATTACTTCTGAATGTTTCCTCATATTTAAAATATTCAGTACTGGGGGGGGTGTTGACTTTTCTGAAGATCTTGAAGTATGTTAGCAGACGTATTAGCAATGTTATTAATGATAATTTCATGCCAAGAATATGCTAGCACTCACACAAATGCATTGAGCATTCCTACAAGGCAATTACCATTGATGGCAAGAATTATTCTCCCTGTTTTACAACTGGTGAAAAGGAAACCTAGAGATACCAAGTAATTGTCCAAGTGTACACTGGCTGTGACATAGGCAGAGCAAAGTGGAGAGTTGAGATGATACGTTCCCAAGTCAAGCCAATAAAAACCAGTGATTGAAAACTGCCTCCATCCCTGCCATCACCCGGAATTAGCCAGGATCAGTCTCTGTGTGGATTAAATGTACTGGATAATTGTTCTCATTCCCCCTTCCAGCCCTCATCACTTCTCCCTAGAACCACTGCAATAGCTTGCTGGTCTGTTTCCCCATCTTCAGGCCCCTCCAGACCCAGCCCCACCTGCCACCAAAATTCAAACAAAGCCTGAGCATGCTGGTCTCCTTCTCACAAACCTCTACAGAAAAGACTATAAGCTCTGGAGGGGACATTGAGACCTCCACCATCCACTCCATACTGCCTCATCTCCTTTCACATGCTCTTCTGGACACCATGCCCATCCACCTCATCGTGCTCTGTCATTGTTCCTCCAATGAGAAATGGCCTTGCTCCATATTCTACCCATCAAGAGGAATCACACCCTTCAAGGCCTCGCCCCAATCGTGCTCTTCCTCAGTCCCTTCAAGCAGAAGTCTCTGCTTCCCCAAGCTCTGCAAGCCCAGGATTTCTCTTCTACCTTTATTTTATACATACATCCTATTGGCTTGTTTCCATTTCTGTTCTCACCCCTTTTCTGATCCACCCATGAAACTGTAAATTCCTGGTGAGCAATAACAATGTCTAATTCATCTTCATGTTTCAGTGGGGTTAGTGCAGAGCCTAGAACACAGGAAACACACAATAACCCTGTGTGTGTGCACATCAGCCAAAGATACAAAGGTGCTCTCAGTCATAAGACACAAAATCAAGCATACCCAAAATAACCCAAACATTCTTAAATCATGAAATTCTGATTCCTTCTAAAAGCTTAAAACTGCTCAGTGAATGAAATCTGCATGTATTTCGTCTGTCTTAGCTCCTAAGGAAAAAACATTGTTAAGTTCTGTATTGAATTTTACAATCTTTGCCCATTCCCCAAATCATTGATTTACTCAATGACTGGATATTTTTTCCATTTATCAGATTTCTCGAGCTGCATGGAACTAGGCTTAGAGGCACTTTGGAATAACGTGCTTATAAGTTACTGTCAAAAAGGATTTCACAATTGGATCTGCATTTGTAAGCACACCATTAAAATATGCTTTAACATGACCAGAACATTTTCAAACAGCTGGCATATTCATCTAAAAACATAATTAGTTTTCAATAAAAGTTGCTTTTTATTACTCAGGAAAAGTTCTCCGGTGACTTTTAAGGATCTGCCAAGTGAAATTTCAAAATGAAAATAGATTATCCCTCCTGGCCAGGGGCCAAGTGGAATGAAACACAAACACACGAATTTGTGCCAAGTCCTAGACGCGCTGGACCAAAGCAAAGTGGGGAAGTGCCCGCCTGGGTGTAGTGTTACAGAAACACGCCCATTGTCCTTCCCAGCTCCCCAGAAAAGTGTCCACATGGGGCCTCTGGCCTGTGGACTGCGCCAATTTTATACCCTCTCTTCTTGCTGGCAGGAAATGAAAATGGGTTCAGGAGACGGCAGAGATGCCATTAACAAGAAGCCAGGTCTGGGGAAGGCTACAGTCTGGAGATTTGTTGTTAAATAGCCTAAAACAAAGGAAAATGGCCAGTCAACCTGGCAATGTGATGAGAGCAACTCTGTTTGGAATGAGAATTGCATGCAGCTTCCATCCTTAGCTAGTTGTGCATCATCAAACGATTAAGAAAAGGAATTTGGTCATTTTGCTGTATCCATGTTTTCAACCTGCAGTACCTTAGAGCAGCGTTTTCTTTTTGTTTTTTACTAGTGAGGCAAACAGACCCAAGAGCCTTGTAGGTGACCATCTCTGTGGACAGAAGTGTTGGCCAGCCCCAAGCTTCTCCCGTCCCTCTGACATCCAGAGGTCCTATCTTCAAGCCCAACTAGCTCTGCCCTCTGGATACTATTTGGTAAGTCTTTCCAGGTCTGTGTCTTGCAACTTCTTCCCTGTTCCAACAGCTCTTCTATAGCACTCTACCAGAAACATGGACACCGTCAACTACCAAAAAAACCTACAGAACATTACCTCTTCCTATAGGAACTCTGCTGATCCTTGAATTGAAAAGGTGAGAAATATCTGTAACAGAAATTTCAGCCTTGGGACACTCGGAGGCTGTAAACACAGCTACCAAAGAACCATCTAGGCTTTCTATGTTGGAAGCTGTTTCCATGCTGAAGCAAAATGAGGGGTTGAGAGTTCAAAAGCTAGCCCTGAGGTTGGAGTGAAAAGCATGCAGAGTTGGAAATCAAAGTATCTGTATTTGAATCTGAACTCTGTTGTTTCTTGGGAGTGATTGTCAGTATTTTCCAAGCTCCATTTTTTTTTTTTTTGACCTATAAAGTGGGAATGAAAATGCCACCTTCAGGGGACAGTGGTGGAATCCACGGGATGATGCTTCATAAACTATAAAGTGCTATGTCATTATGGACCCATTTTTCCCCTTTGTCCATTCATCTTAATTTCCAAATGTTCTAATGTCAAAGCCAATTTCTCATTAAAGGGACTGCAATTTAGCATTCATAGTCATTTGGAGCAGCAACTACCAATTCTTCAAAGTGTTATGGTCTCAAATGTAATGTGCGCAACTGGCAAACAAAGTCTTATCTGGAACCTCTGACCTGACTCTCAGATGCTTAGATGGTCATTTTTATAGGACCATTTGTCTACTGATATATTTCTATTGTTAAATGGATCTTAAAATTTAGTAACTATGTATGTTGGAAATGTTGGGCAAAAGAGCTCAATTCCTACCAGTCAGATTTCATAAACTGTGAACAAAAATGCCTCCTTCTCTACCTCAATTTACAAACTCTTAGCAGTTAGTTAGGTAATTCCAGACAGATGATTTAAAGGAGAAAGGTGCAGATCTCCAATCTCTATCTTATTACGTTTGAGTAGGGTTAATGACCTACCTAGATAGCATATTGACAATCAGAGACATTACTTTGCCAACAAAGGTCTGGCTAGTCAAGGCTATGATTTTTCCAGTGGTCATGTATGGATGTGAGAGTTGGACTGTGAAGAAAGCTGAGTGCCGAAGAATTGATGCTTTTGAACTGTGGTGTTGGAGAAGACTCTTGAGAGTCCCTTGGACTGCAAGGAGATCCAACCAGTCCATATGGAATTTAGAAAGATGGTAACAATAACCCTGTGTACGAGATAGCAAAAGAGACACTGATGTATAGAACAGTCTTATGGACTCTGTTGGAGAGGGAGAGGGTGGGAGGATTTGGGAGAATGGCATTGAAACATGTATAATATCATGTATGAAACAAGTTGCCAGTCCAGGTTCGATGCACGATACTGGATGCTTGGGGCTGGTGCACTGGGACCACCCAGAGGGATGGTATGGGGAGGGAGGAGGGTTCAGGATGGGGAACACATGTATACCTGTGGCGGATTCACTTCGATATTTGGCAAAACTAATACAATTTTGTAAAGTTTAAAAATAAAATAAAATTTAAAAAAAAATTAAAAAAATAAATAAATAAAGGAGATCAGCCCTGGGATTTCTTTGGAAGGAATGATGCTAAAGCTGAAACTCCAGTACTTTGGCCACTTCATGCGAAGAGTTGACTCATTGGAAAAGACTCTGATGCTGGGAGGGATTGGGGGCAGGAGGAGAAGGGGACGACAGAGGATGAGATGGCTGGATGGCATCACCGACTTGATGGATGTGAGTCTGAGTGAACTCCGAGAGTTGGTGATGGACAGGGAGGCCTGGCATGCTCTGATTCATGGGGTCGCAAAGAGTCGGACACGACTGAGCGACTGAACTGACTGACTGACTGAATGACCTACTGGTCATTATTAATTTTAAATGAATACTAGACAAACATCTAAATCTGACTATAACACCTTCCTCCTACCTTTGAGGCCACACTGGGAACTCTGCTAACCTGTCCTACAGGGGGACCATGTATACTCTCAGGAATTGTACTTCCTGTGTGTCCCCTCTCATGACACCATCTCAGTCACGGCAGGCGCTCAGGTCCACTCAGACTTCTGGCCAGAGTTATGTTATATCTGAACCGATGCCCCAGGCCAGGTTGCAAAGTCTCCTAGGGGAAACTGAAGAAGGAAGTCAGTCAGCTTTGTAAGGTAAGCTGCTAGGATTCCCTACACTGATAGGAAACTTTCCCTCAGTGGTGAGGCTATTTTGCCTGCTTGGGATACTGAACACCCTCAGATTCTGGGAATCTGAAATTCTGAAAGTCACTAAGAAGAGTGGGCCTATGAGACCAGACCCCAATAAAAGCCTTGGGCATTAAGTCTCAGAACGACTGCCCTGGGCCCGTCTCACATGTGTTGCTGCATTTTTGCAGCTAGCGACAGAGTGTCTGTGTGGCCCGTCATGGGAGGGAAACAGCATAGGAAGCCTGAATATGGATTTCCCCAGTGTCTTACTGATTATCTTTTCCCTACAGCCCTGGCTGTATAGCCTTGATGTGCTTTGAGAATAAATATGAGCCATGAATATGACTATATGCTAAGTCCTAAGAGCCCTTCTAGCAAGCCAATGACCCCTGGCTGATCTCAAAAACCCCTGAAACCATCCGCATGTGGCCATTACTGAGGACAACTGGCCTGTTGCCCTTCAGACACTGGATTATTTTTACATAAAATTCTTCAAAAATATATTTGCTGCTAGTTCTGCATCATACTCTAGACAGCATACCCTTAGCTATCTTGAAAAGCCAGGAAAGCAAATTAAAGTGACCCAGATACTCTGTTTACAAAGGTTTCAATTTGACAAATAAAACAATTCTGAGTTGCTCAAGTTCTTCTAACTAATTACCTTTTGGGGGGAAAGCTATTAGAAATTACAGATGTCTAGACTAATTCCATTGATTATTACAAAGGGAAAGAAACCATTCAGTAAGTGATCATTTGTGTTGAATAAGAAAAAAAAAAAAACATAGGAAAAAGTAGGAAAAGGTAGAACTGTACTGAAAGTTTATCAGTGCTGCACATCATGTCACAAAAATGAAAATGTCCTGAAGAGACCAGCCATTGCCATTTCTTAGTGAGCCAAGTTTTCTTAGGATGCAGGCTTCATCTCTGCTTGTCTGAGAAGGGGATAGAACACCCTTTAAAAGGCTGTGCTAAGTTTCTGAGGCTTTCCCAGAGATCTCTGGAGCCTGATTCTGCTTTTTGTTTTACTGAAAGGGAAATCATTTGCTAAAGGAATATCCAATCTTCCAGACCCAGGATCTGTACCCATAAATCCTCAGGAAAGGACCCCAGCAGATATCCACAGCCAACTCCACCTCCAGGGAGAGGGCAACATCTGGGTGGGCAAAGCTGAGAAGGCCAGGCCACTTGGGGGTGACACTGGTCCCAGGCTCCCTGCAGTAGGGCTTTGGGACTGGTTTCTGTGCTCCTCACTGCACATCTAAGGGCCTCTCCTGGGACTGATGGAACTGTTGATGAGTATGGCTAGAGTGGCTGCTTTCAGGTGTTGTGGAAGGGTCCAATGCCACCCTTCCAAGTTCAGTAGGATCAGCAAGTTCAGTAGGCTGGTGTCTCCTGTTGACTCAAACTACTGGGTGCCAGCTGTGCCTATCTCCTCACTTGATTCATGAAAAACTCGCTCAGGACCCAGCCATTGTCTAGGGCCAGGATCATAACATTTAGTGGTGGCCCATTAACAACTAAACACACACACATACACATTAAAAATAAAATGTGGCTCCCAATAATAACAGTGCAAATTTAAATGCTGTATTAACTCCTGCAACTTCTCTTGCCTCATTGCCTCCCATGGCTACTCTACTCTTATGAACCAGTTCAGTATTAATACCTTTACTGTTCCTCCCAATATTTATTGAGCATGCTACTCTTGAAATCTGTGACATTGAAACTAGTTGTCTTCTGTTCTTGACCGTATTCATTCTTAAGGTTTGGAAAACTGTACTCAAATGTAGGTGGCATCACTCACTAATTCTGTGGCCTTGAGCAAGCCATTTAACCACTCTGTTACTCGGTCTCTGCGTTTTAAAATGGGGTCACAAAGTCTCTCAGGCCATGTCATTGGAAAGATGAAGGATAATGTAGATAGAGCCCATCAAAAGCTCTCAATCAATGAGAGTGACTACAGATGTTGTTGATAGTATTATTTTTGAAATTATTTTAACATTCCTCCTACAGTGATGATGCAATTTATGCCAAGATATCAACCTTTGTCACAGAGTATGAATGTCCAGAGTATGAATGCAAAGTACTCTCTCAGAGGAGGAGCAAACTAGTGGGCCTTTGGGTACCAGACCCCAATCTACTTTTTTTTTTGGCACACGGCTTGTGGGGTCTCAGTTCCCTGACCAGGAACTGAATCTGGGCCCTGGCAGTGAAAGCCTGGAATCCTAACCACTAGGCCACTAGGGAACTAGACCCCAGACCTGTACCATGGGCTCATTTGTTACCAGGATCTAAACATGAGAAGAGCCTAGATCCAAAGTCTGCCCCAGCAAAGAATCACAGCAATCCTTCTAGTAAGGCCATTCTTTTAAACAATGCACCAGACGATGCTGGTGTGTATAAAGGCCCATGGAAATCATGCGGATATGGGACACTTTCATTTGCCTTTGTCCATATTCCAGGATGATTTACAATTAGTCTTTTTTTTCCTGGGAATGGAGTAGAAAGAAGTGGCTGACCTTGAGCTTGGTAGTTGGTCAGACTTGCCCCACCCTTCTCAGCTGTTTGGTAATTAACATGGCTGTGTAATTAATATGAGGCAACGGGCCCCTTTCCTCCCACCCCTCCTTCACCAAAAATAAAAAAGGTGTTCACACCTGAATACAATTTTGGTTACAGAACAATAAAGGACAGGTGACAGGCCCAGCTGGAAAGCCTCTTTTTCATTTTCCTGTGGCCACAAATCAGACATCTCGGGCTCACAGCAGGACAGGCTCCACTGGCAGTAATTGGCACCATCTGTAGCTGTCAGAGCACTGGCTGGCATTCCAGCATTCCATCTTTCCAGTCAAGGCATTCATCACTCGTCCAAAACTCAGCCAGCTGACACTGAAAGATTAACTTGCATTGATTTGCTTGGCTAAACTCGCCTGAGCTTCAGTTGGTACCGAGCATTCCTGTTTAATCGCCAGCCCCATCACAAGATGTTTACAAGGTGATTGTCTACGGAAGGTTTGTTTGTGTGTTTGTTTCCATTCCCCATCTTCTGCCTAATGTGTTCTCAATAATTAGACTTTGGGAAATGGTGAATTAAAACAGAGACACGTGAGCACAGCATACAATTCCTGCCAAATGCCAAGGCCCGTGGGCTGTATAATTAGAAAGATTCTCTCCTTATCTCTCAGTTGCATTAAATTCCTCCTTCATCACAGTGTTTGTAGGTGGTGTAGAAGATGTTTCTATCTGAAGTTCTGCCAGAGGAGACGAAGGGGTCGGTCCTCTCAGGGGTAACTCGCCGACCATGAGGTTGGCCCACCTCTGCCTCTCCACTCCCCAGCCCCCAAACACTTGCTGGCCACCTTCCCTGGGCTGGGCCCAGCACTAGACCTGAGGGCCACAGACAGGCATGAACCACAGGCCCTTCTCAAGTCCTCGCTGTGTGATGGAGTGGAATCCGAGTTGACCAGGGCTGTGCACACTGGGCTGTGTGAAGTGGCGGGGAGGTAGCAAGAGCTCTCTAGTCCTGAAGCTTGAGAAGAAGCAGCACCTATCACAGAGCAGACTGTTTCCTGGATGGGATAGCTGAGTGATGAACATTGAAAGGGAATTAACAAGACCAGGAAACTCAAGAAAGGAAGGAGTTCCTCAGAGCGACAGGGTAGAGCAAGGCATTGAACATGACATAGAATGCTGTCTTTGAGGCTCTAGAGGACATAGTTTAGCATGACGGGAATGAAGGGTGCTTATGGGGAAATGGCACCCGGCGGGTGGAAAGGTAGGCTTGTGTGGCATTTGTACTAGACCCAGGAGTCTGAAGGCCAAATACTTGATATATTTGAACTGTGGTGTTCAAGAAGACTCTTGAGAGTGACTTGGATGGCAAGGAGGTCAAACCAGTCAATCCTAAGGGAAATCAGTCCTGAATATTCATTGGAAGGACTGATGCTGAATATGAAGCTCCAACACTTTGGCCACTTAATGTGAAGGACTGACTCATTATAAAAGACTCTGATACTGGGAAAGACTGAAGGCAGGAGGAGAAGGGGATGACAGAGGATGAGATGGTTTGATAGCATCACCAACTTGATGGACGTGAGTTTGAGCAAGCTCTGGGAGTTGGTGATGGACAGGGAAGCCTGGCGTGCTGCAGTCCATGGGCTCACAAAGACTGAGCAACTGACATGATGCAAAGACACAACTGAGCAACTGAAATGACTTAAAGAGTCTGAATTGTATCATATCCAGTGTTGGAGAATCTCCGAAGGGGTTTTCAACAGGGGGTCAATGTGCTCATCTCTGTGGTAGTATGGAGGGTCAACAAGGGAGAAGAGGCTGGAGGCAGAGAACCATATGAAAAAGAAGTGGCTGTGTTCCCAGCAGGAAGGGCACAGGGAGACGAAGATCAGCTCGATCACCTGTAATGATGGACCTTTAAAGAGGAGCTCATGGAAGTGGGAATAGGTAGGATGTCTAGAAGCTGTTGCAGCTTTCATTCACACAAGCCTGAGTGAAGGCAAGGCCAGTTCTCATGTTGAAGAATATGGCACAAGGAGTCAGCCATTGTGAGTCCCAATGTCACATGGCTTGGGCACATGTCACAGAGCCCACCATACCAGCAAAACCTCCCACCATGCTCAAGAGCAAAACTTCTACTTTTCCAAGCACATTGGAGAAGACTCTTTAGAGTCCCTTGGACTGCAAGGAGATCAAACCTTAGTCAATCCTAAAGGAAATCAACCCTGAATATTCATTGGAAGGACTGATGCTGAAGCTGAAACTTCAATACTTTGGCCATCTTATATGAAAGTGTGAAAGTGTAAGTCACTCAGTCATGTCTGACTCTTTGCAACCCCACGGACTATACAGTCATCGGAATTCTCTAGGCCAGAATACTGGAGTGGGTAGCCTTTCCCTTCTCCAGGGAATCTTCCCAACCCAGGGCTTGAACCCAGGTCTCCCGCATTGCAGGCAGATTCTTTATCAGCTGAGCCACAAGGGAAGCCCAAGAATACTGGGGTGGGTAGTATATCCCTTCTCCAGGGGATCTTCCTGGCCCAGGAATCGAACTGGGGTCTCCTGCATTGCAGGTGGATTCTTTATCAGCTGAGCCACAAGGGAAATCAAATATACCAAGATTGAGAGATGGAGTTCTCCAGGCCAGAATACTGGAGTGGGTAGCCTTTCCCTTCTCCAGGGGATCTTCCCAACCCAGGGATCAAACCCAGGTCTCCCACATTGCAGGCAGATTCTTTATCAGCTGAGCCATAAGATGTGAAGAGCCGACTCATTGGAAAAGACCCTGATGCTGGGAAAGATTGAAGGCAGGAGGAGAAAGGGATGGCAGAGGATGAGATAGTTGGGTGGTATCACTGACTTGATGGACAAGAGTTTGAGCAGGCTCTGGGAGATGGTGAAGGACAGGGAAGCCTGGCGTGCTGCAGTCCATGGGGTCACAAAGAGTCAGACATGACTGAGCAACTGAAGAACAACAAAGCACATCAGTGTGCTACTTCCTGAACAAAACCTCTCTTTCTTATTCTTTCAGCTCACATAATGTCCATCACGTACAAGCCCTCCTTCCTCAGTGCTGCCTACTAGTCCTTCAGGATTCAGAGCAGCACTCAGCACAGAGTAGGACCTTCCTAGCTACTTGCTGCTCCAGGTGAACTGTGCCCCCCACAAGATACATTAAAGTCCTCACCCCCAGTTCCCCTGAATATGACTGATCTGATTTGGAAACAGGGCCATTGAAGATACACTTAATGAGGTTTAGATTAAGTCATAGTGGAACAAGTTGGGCCCTAAATTCGATATGATGGAAAAATTTACAAAAAGAGAAATACAGACACACAGACACGCAGAGAGAGACAGACCACCACGTGACAATGGAGGCTGAGAATGGATGGAGGCCAAGCCGGAAGTGCTGACGGTTAGTAGTCAAGGAACACGTGGAGGCAACAGAAGCTGGAAGAGGCAAGGAAGGACCCTCTCCCGGAGTCTTCGGTGTGAGTGTTTCTGCCATCACCTTGACTTTGGACAGCCAGCCTCCAGAACTGTGAGGTGATACATTTTTGTTTTTGATGTCACTTGGCTTGTGGTTCATTTTTACAGTAGCCCTAGCAAACAAATAAACTTGTGAAGTGAAACAATCAAATAAAATAATGCCTTCTCCATGAAGCTTAACTTTTCTCTTCAAGCCTGAAATGATCCATTCTTAAACCCCCAAATGATTCATCAGTTCACAGTCCTTCCTTGCTCTCCATTGCTAGTCTTAGGTGAATGGTACTCTCCTTATAGGGGGCTAACATAGACAACCTATCTCCTGGGACCATAATAATAATTGCTCTCAGTTATTAGTAGATTCCATGTGACAACCGTTGGATGAATATTCTCTCGTATGATCCTTACATCTGACTTTAAACGCATTCATCTCATCTGCACTTAATGATCACACCACAAGGCAATATCCAATATGTCCACTTTACATGTGAGCAAACAGTGGCCCAGAGAAGGGCCTTCTCCAATGCCATGTAGCAAATAAGTGGTAAAGTCAGTTAGGTTTCACTCCACAGCCTGTACTCTTCACTGTCATGTTCAAGTTGCCATTTCTCTGTATAGAATTATTTTTCACTTTGCCCAGTTTTATTTGGTTTTACGCTATATCCTCTGTGAAAGATTCCTTTATATTGTGGAACATATTTGCTTTGATCATAAAATATACTCTAAAAGTCACCCTCCACCAAATGAGATGAAATCTCTTAACATTATAGGTTTTAAGCCTGTAATGTCAAGAGGAAATTCGATGTGTTGTCACCCTGGTAGATTGTAACCAACTCAGCTTCCTGAGATATGGGAAGTATTCCAGGGTCCTGAGAGAGGTTATATAGATATGGATATAGATATAAATATATCAATATAGATTTTTCCCCATCTGAGCATCCCAGAAAACACACATTTCAAGAGAATAATCCTAGATCTATTTCAGAAAAAAAAAAAAAACCCAAACACCCCACAATTCCCAAGACCTCCCTTGGAAAGCAAAGCAAGTGATAAATTGCAAGTCTCACTTAAATTGCCACCCTCTTACTTGACAATGTAAATAAAATGTTCTTCTGTGAATGAAGATGTAGGAGTCAGAATAGCATGACAAATCTCTGTTTATATAGTTATTATCAAAATATTACTAACAAATATGCTTCCATCATCTTTTGGGGAGTAATTGATGGCAACATGAATGTTTAATTTGATACATCAGATAAAAAGCAATGAGGAATAGCACATATGTTGCTCTTCCTTCCACTATTATCACTGTTACTCATAAGAAACATTTATGGAGCATTGACCATAGACACTTATTAAGCTCAAAGGGGAAAAGACAAAGAACCAACAAGAGTTGCAAACAAAAGATGAAATAGATGTGTATATAGGAATACAGATAGATGACTGATGAAAAGAAAGGAAGAGGGGAGCAAGGAGATGGTGCCCATGGGTATGGATTTGTGGCCTCCAGAAATTCCCAGAAATGAGAGCTCCT
This sequence comes from Bos javanicus, assembly GCF_032452875.1. Taxonomy (NCBI): domain Eukaryota; kingdom Metazoa; phylum Chordata; class Mammalia; order Artiodactyla; family Bovidae; genus Bos; species Bos javanicus. The sequence goes on along the minus strand of NC_083897.1, from coordinate 32,021,756 downwards.
TTTCCATGAGTTGCCCAACAACAACCTCTCCCCACCAAAAAGAAATAAACACTCTTTCTTTGAAATATAACTCAGCAGCCATTTCAGGCAGGAGGATCACTGTGGATGGGATGTACGCTGTCTATCACTCTCACTGGCAAACCAAGCCAAAGATGGCAGTGGGAGAGAAAGTGGAGTTGAAGGGAAGAGTTAGATAAAAAGACTACAGAGAAGAGGGAAAGTGCAGGAGGGGAAGAGGATGAGGGGAAGAAAAGAGGCAGGGAGAGAACATAGAAGCAATAGTCCAAAGCCATCTAACTGGGCACAATGAGTGTTCTGTAACATTCCATATGCTCACTGCCAAGCATTGCTCCTTGCAGCTCATCTGTATTTCTTACCAATGAGCATCTATTATGCGCCAGGCGCTCAGCTACATGCTCACATATGCTGTTTCATAGCTATTGTCATTGTTGGTATTGAGAAAATAACAAATCTAGGTGATAATGAAGACACTAATGATGACCTCAACCCTGTGATGTTAGCTCATTCCATCATTCTCAGATGCATAGGCAGTTAAAGAGCAGATAAATGGCTTGTTTTTGTTTTGATCCCCACAACCACTTGGTGGGGCAAGGATTACTGTCACTATTTGAAAGAGGAGTAAACAGAAATGATCCTTCAATGAAATCTCAAAATGATATCCACTTTGTTTCTGTCCACTGTTATGACTTGAGGGTTTCAGATGCAATCCACTAAGCCCTGGTTTTCTTTAGTTCTATAAGGGACAGCCAGCCAGTTCTCACCATCCCCACTCCTTTGACTAATGCTTGTCGGAGCTTCCTTGCTTAGTGAGCTGAGGAGCCACAAAATTTTACCTACAAGGAAATGAATTTAAGCCTGTGTTTTGGATACTGTTAAGCCAAAGGAATCATCTCACTCTGATGAACAACTCACGGTTTTAAGTATAAAGAGGGAAGAAAGCTCCTCAAGGCATTGGCTGGTGGCAGATCTTCTACTCATAGTTCCCATCTTCCTCTTGAAGAAAGTCAGGAACATGGAGCCACCTTTAGAACTTTGCAGACCAACAGAAAGAGGTGAAGCCACTCTTCTATTGGAACACACAAATGTGACACTGTGATTTTCCTCTGGGTCCCCACCACCAAAACTCATATATACTGATCCAAGCAGCCTAGGTCTGCTGCTGCTGCTGCTGCTAAGTCGCTTCAGTCATGTCTGACTCCGTGCGACCCCATAGACGGCAGCCCACCAGGCTCCTCTGTCCCTGGGATTCTCTGGGCAAGAACACTGGAGTGGGTTGCCATTTCCTTCTCCAATGCATGAAAGTGAAAAGTGAAACTGAAGTCGCTCAGTCGTGTCCGACTCTTAGAGACCCCATGGACTGCAGCCTACCAGGTTCCTCTGCCCATGGGATTTTCCAGGCAAGAGTACTGGAGTGGGGTGCCATTGCCTTCTCTGAGCCTAGGTCTACTGGCTCCCCAAAATACTGTGGACTCACCATGTTCTTCATTTTAGGTGACAGCAAAGAAGCCAATCATGACATCACGTCAACTTCAACCCTGGGTTGTGAACTTGCCCTGTCCATTCGTGGACACATGAGTGCTCAATTTCCCAATCAGACAAGGTCCCTGGTCGATCCTAGGACCCTGTATGCAATTACTTGATATGTGTAACTAAAAACACAGTTGGTTTCTTTATCCATTTACTCAGTGGAACCTAACTGAACTCCTAGTGTGCTCGCTCTCTCTGCTGGTTGCCTGGGCACAGAGATGACCAAGACATGTAAGAGGTCAGAGTCTCTACATGTGTGCTGTGGTAAAATAAAACAATCCTTATCAACATATAAATACCAACAGATGCTCTAGAGAGGAAGGATATAAGATTTTAAGTTTTCTGAATTACAGCTTTTATATTTGATGACTAATAACAATGGCTGGGCGTGCTGCAGTTCATAGGGTCGCAGAGTCGGACACGACTAAGTGACTGAACAACAACAATATATTTTATTTATGTAAACAAACAATAGTTCTCAATGAATTTTCACATCTTTGATTCATATGATCCCTAATATTACCCCATGAGATAGGGAGGTATAGTATCTTCACCTCTAGATGAATATGTTCCTTCAGCCCTGAGGTTAAGTGTCTTGTCCAAAGCTGTCTAGCTGACAGACCCAAGGGTTGAGCCTCAAACCCACACTTCTCTTCATCAATCTCCTGTTCTTCTCAGGTCACCTGATTGCCTCAATTTTAATCACCCTAAAAAGAAACCCTGTAGTTTTTAAGCAATCATTCCTCATTTTCCCTACTTCCAGCCCCTGGCAACCTCTAATCTGTTTTCTGTCTCCATGGATCTGTCTATTCTGGGCAATTCATATAAATGATATCATACAATACATGACCTTTTGTGTCTGACTCCTTTCACTTAGCATAATGTCATAAAAGTTCATCCACATTATAGGAAGAATCAGTACTTTGTTACTTTTCATGGCTAAATAATATCCCATTGTATGGATAAAGCACATTTGTTTATCCATTAATTCATTGATAGACATCTGGGCTGCTTTCAGTGTTTGGCTATCATGAATAATGCTGTTTGAAGATTTGTGTACAAGTTTCTGTGTGGATGTGTTTTCAGTTCTCTTGGATACATACCTAGGAGCGGATTTCTAGGTCAAATGGTAAGTTGATATTTAACTTTTTGCAGAACTGCCAAACTATTTCTCTCTTTTTGCCTAGCACTTAATACTTTTCTTATTAATTCTATGGTAGCAAAATGTTTCATCCTGTAATCAAAGGATGCATGCTGCAAGAATTTCACAGTGCAGACAACATCTAAAATCACATAGACTGTCTAAAATGAAAGCCTTCCACAGACAACTTCGGTGGTGAGACCTGGGCAATAAAGATGATCTGTCCAGAAGATGAGCTCTTGGAGAGGTGATGTGGCCACATTTAAAATCTTGGTTCATAGGAAACAGATTGAAAAATTTCACGCCTAGGCTATCAAACAGTGAATTCATCCATCTAGATTCCAAAGTCTATACAAGGACAGCTACTGACTTCAACCAAATATCACAGATTCTCTTTGGACATAAGTGTTTGCGTGATCCTTGGCCTCTTTTAACACATACGTATAGACTGTGTTGGGAGATGTGCAAGAGCCTTCTCTGTGGTCTGCTCTCTATCACCAGAAGATGGGGCCTAGTCTGGCAGCATCAGGGAAAAGCTGCACTTAAAAGCAGTCTGTGTGTGTGTGTGTGTGTGTGTGTGTGTGTGTGCATGTGTGTGCATGTATTCATACACATGCAAAAGTTTGGAGGGACTGGGGAAATACACATATACATACTGAGCTTTAGGCTTTCTTGGAGGAACACCTACTGAACTTGTTCTCCAGAAACTGAATTCAGTAATAGAAAAGGTACTAGAAGAACACGGTTATTGAAATCCATTTTCACACATCACCTGGTGATTATCCAAGATCCCTTGCTGTTCAACAAACATAACACATCCTTTCCCATCTCAACACTTCTATCAGTGCCACTCTGCTAGCACAGACCGGTTTTTTCCACCCTCTACTGCTCAAGGTCACTGAGAAGCCTCCTGAAGGTCGCCACCATGGTGAAGGCATCTCAGGTTTCTGCTATTTTCTGTCCTCACTCTTTACCCTGCATGCTCATGCTACACTTCACTTATCTTTCTCTGATACCTGTCTTCATCTTCAGTCTCCTTCCTCACTCCATCCAGACTCTGAACTAATTTGAGGGCAGGAACTTTGACTTACTCACCTCTCATTCCAGCTTACAGCCATTCAGTAATATTCACTCTTGCATTTATTCACTTTTTTAAAGCAGTATGTGTCAAGCACTGAGATGGTTAATTTATGTGTCAGCTTGGCTGGGAACATAGTAGTGAACAAGACACATGAAGCTCCTGACCATAGGTAACTGAAGAAGATCTATGAGATTCCAATTGTGATCAATGGCTGTCCACATAGAGACTTTGGATCTAGAAGGTGATATTCTGAGGGAAGGAGACTGTAAACAGATCACTGACATAAAATTTTGGTTCTTAGTAACCTTCTTATATTAGGGCCATGGTACACAGTGTTTCATTTTGAAGAGTCTGCATGAAGATGCTTCATGAACACCAAGTTGCAAATAGTAAGCAAACCACAGTCCCTGGAGCCATCTGACAGAACCCAATTGAACTAGCATTATTTTAAAATCAAACCCAACTATGTCAAATCAATAAAAATCAACTTTAGTTCAAACATGAGTTTCAGAGTTTTTTATCTTAAAGAATACGCATCACAACTAAAGCCACAAAGTAGAGATGCAAATATTAGTCTAAGGAGGAAGACACAATCTAAGGGAGCATGTTTAAATAATTAGGGAGCAATTATACATAAAGACACAGACCCTGAATCTTCCTTTAAAAATTGGTGTTCTGGATATTTTATCTTCCTAGTACCATCAGTTCAGTTCAGTCGCTCAGTCGTGTCCGACTCTTTGTGACCGCATGAATCGCAACACTCCGGGCCTCCGTGTCCATCACCAACTCCTGGAGTTCACCCAGACTCAGCCCATCGAGTCAGTGATGCCATCCAGCCATTTAATTCTCTGTCATCCCCTTCTCCTCTTGCCCCCAATCCCTCCCAGCATCAGAATCTTTTCCAATGAGTCAACTCTTCACATGAGGTGGCCAAAGTACTGGAGTTTCAGCTTTAGCATCATTCCTTCCAAAGAAATCCCAGGGCTCATCTCCTTCAGAATGGACTGGTTGGATCTCCTTGCAGTCCAAGGGACTCTTCAGAGTCTTCTCCAACACCACAGTTCAAAGGCATCAATTCTTCGGTGCTCAGCCTTCTTCACAGTCCAACTCTCACATCCATACATGACCACAGGAAAAACCATAGCACTGACTAGACGAACCTTTGTTGGCAAAGTAATGTCTCTGCTTTTGAATATGCTATCTAGGTTGGTCATAACTTTCCTTCCAAGGAGTAAGCGTCTTTTAATTTCATGGCTGCAATCACTATCTGCAGTGATTTTGGAGCCCAAAATAAAGTCTGACACTGTTTCCACTGTTTCCCCATCTATTTCCCATGAAGTGATGGGACCAGATGCCAAAGCAAAAACAATATCCAGCTGTGGATGTGACTGGTGATAGAAGCAAGGTCCGATGCTGTAAAGAGCAATATTGCATAGGAACCTGGAATGTCAGGTCCATGAATCAAGGCAAATTGGAAGTGGTCAAACAAGAGATGGCAAGAATGAATGTCAACATTCAAGGAGTCAGCGAACTAAAATGGACTGGAATGGGTGAATTTAACTCAGATGACCATTATATCCACTACTGCAGGCAGGAATCCCTTAGAAGAAATGGAGTAGCCATCATGCTCAACAAAAGAGTCTGAAATGCAGTACTTGGATGCAATCTCAAAAACGACAGAATGATCTCTGTTTGTTTCCAAGGCAAACCATTCAATATCACAGTAATCCAAGTCTATGCCCCAACCAGTAATGCTGAAGAAGCTGAAGTTGAATGGTTCTATGAAGACATACAAGACCTTTTAGAACTAACACCCAAAAAAGATGTCCTTTTCATTATAGGGGACTGGAATGCAAAAGTAGGAAGTCAAGAAACACCTGGAGTAACAGGCAAATTCAGCCTTGGAATACGGAATGAAGCAGGGCAAAGACTAATAGAGTTTTGCCAAGAAAATGCACTGATCATAACAAACACCCTCTTCCAACAACACAAGAGAAGACTCTACACATGGACATCACCAGATGATCAACATCGAAATCAGATTGATTATATTCTTTGCAGCCAAAGATGGAGAAGCTCTATACAGTCAGCAAAAACAAGACCAGGAGCCGACTGTAGCTCAGACCATGAACTCCTTATTGCCAAATTCAGACTTAAATTGAAGAAAGTAGGGAAAACCACTAGACCATACAGGTATGACCTAGTACCATAGCAATTACTTAAAAGTTTACATATTTCTTCAATCCAGATACAACATGTCAACAATTGTCGTTAAATGCATCATAGAAATGGAATGTTCCTGCAGAAGGTTTCATTAAGTCTAACATGATTTACAGGACTTAAGACACATTGTGGGGAGATTTTCTATCATAGCCACAAGTACTCCTGGGATAGCCTGACCCACTTGAAATTGTTTTAGCTCCACTATTACCTGGGTCACAACTGATAGCAGCATATATCAATTACACTGTAGTCATTTAAAACATGCTTCCATGCATCTGGTCACCCAAAGAGTCACCTCTTTATATTTTCATACCCTGGAAGCACCACTGTAACAGAACTCCTTGAACAGGCTCAGATGAATTCATTTACCTAAATAAGGCCCTTAAAAGACAGGCTACTAGGAAATATGCCCTGAAGATTGCAAATGTTTTCTTCCTGCCATTTCTGAAGGAGATGTTTCAATCTTTTTCCTGCTTTCTTCTCAGCCCCTTCTATTTGAGAACTGACTACCTCACATTGATTCCTGGACTAGTGTCAATAACTAGGCAGCCTTTTCAAGTTTATTTCTGCTGATGGATAGAAGGGATCATTTAGATGTCTATAATTAATTAGGCTGACTTTGGTGGTTTCCGGAATGTAATTTATTGTTAGAAATTTTGCATATCTAGTGCAATAGGAAGCACTGGAAATTCTATACTAGAGGCATTTCCTATGAAATCTACTGCTAATTATTTAAGATCAGGGCAAACTGTGCATCCTTCGTGGCAAGGCTGATCTCCCCCATCACTGACAGTACTTGTTCCAGGACACAGGGTGTATAGGAAATTCTCTTACCAAGGTTGACGTTATCCTATCAAGGGAAAGAACTAAACTTGATGCATTTTTTTATTCACCAAAATGCCACGTCTAGCTCATGTCACTCAAAACTCTCCATGTTACTTATAGTCAAATCCAGGATGCTTACAGATTTCCTGTTAGATGCTTCACGACCTGCTGTCAGCCCAGCCTCCACCTTCCTGTTGCCCCCTCGAGTGCCTGCTCCACCCCCATTAGCTTGCTTCTATTTCTTGCACACATAGCCTTGCACGTGCTGTACCCCTTGTCTGGCAGGCTTTTGCCACACAGAGTCCCATGCACTCAAGGCTCATCTTTCGGGGCCTATACTTTTTGTTGTTGTTTAGTTGCTAAGTAGTAGACAACTTTTTGTGACCCCATGGACTGTAGTCAGCCAGCCTTCTCTATCCATGGGATTTCCCAGTCAAGAACACTGGAGTGAGTTGCCATTTCCTCCTCCAGGGGATCTTTCCACCCAGGGATCAAATCTGCATCTCCTGCATTGGCAGGTGGGTTCTTTACTGCTGCTGCTTAGTTGCTTCAGTCATGTCCAACTCTGTGAGACCCTATGGACTGTAGCCTGCCAGACTCCTCTGTCCATAGGATTCTTCAAGCAAGACTACTGGAGGGGGTTGTCCTCCTCCAGGGGATCTTCCCAATCCAGGGATTGAACCTGGATTGTCTGCATTGCAGGCAGATTTTTTACTGCTGAGCCACCAGGGAAGCCCCCACTAGATGGGGAAACGGTGGGAACAGTGGCTGACTTTATTTTTGGGGGCTCCAAAATCCCTGCAGATGGTGATTGCAGCCATGAAATTAAAATATGTTTACTCCTTGGAAGAAAAGTTATGACCAACCTAGACAGCATATTAAAAAGCAGAGACATTACTTTGTCAACAAAGGTCCATCTAGTCAAGGCTATGGTTTTTTCAGTGGTCATGTATGGACGTGAGAGTTGGACTGTGAAGAAAGCTGAGCACCAAAGAATTGATGCTTTTGAACTGTGGTGTTGGAGAAGACTCTTGTGAGTCCCTTGGGCTGCAAGGAGATCCAACCATTCCATCCTAAAGATCAGTCCTGGGTGTTCATTGGAAGGACTGATGTTGAAGCTGAAACTCCAATACTTTGGCCACCTGATGCGAAGAGCTGACTCATTTGAAAAGACTCTGATGCTGGGAAAGATTGAAGGTGGGAGGAGAAGTTGATGATAGAGGATGAGATAGCTGGATGGCATCACCAACTTAATGCACATGGGTTTGGGTAAACTCTGGGAGTTGGTGCTGGACAGGGAGGCCTGGTGTACTGCAGTTCATGGAGTCACAAAGATTCAGACACGACTGAGCGACTGGACTGGAACTGGAACTGGGGCCACACCCCAACATCCTCACTCCTTTCTTGTTTTCCATTGCACTTATCACCATCCTGAATATTCTATAGTTTGCATAAGTATTTTATTTTCTTCTCCCATCCACACCCCTCCGTGGAATATAACATGGATGAGGGCAGGGACTTGGCTTGTTTTATTCGTCATTTTATCTCCAGTGCCTAGAAAAGTGACAGGCACACAGCAGGTTCACAATAAAGACTGCTGACTTAATGAACGGATGAAAATGAACATATAATAGTACCTCTGTTCAAATGACACCAATCTGTTAAAATGTTAAATTCATGAAAAACTATGTGTTATAGATAATTTTATGTTTTTTAATTGAGGAAGGGGTTTAACGTTTCATTCTGACCATTGTTCACCTTACAGGGCAGGGATTCCAAACTGAAGAGGCTGTCTAGGTAGAGAGGCACACGTTATTTCAAGTTTTGCATTGATGATAAACACAGACCCTATTCTTCCAAATCCCATGATTACTTCTTACATCTGTGAGTTGAAAAAGACTAGAATAAAATCTCTGGTGAAGTAATCTGAGTAATCTTCTAGGTGAGGATGAGGCAGGTATAACCAAGTGCTTGAAACCATTACTCATCTTCATGTCTATTGTAGGTGGATCATGGTGGGAGATGCTTCTTAGCAATGACCATAGACTCTAGTTCAATGGATAGCTGAGTGACCACCACCACCTCCACAAAAATCCAGAAGTGTAGATGGGGTGAGGAGGGAAGAAGGGTTGGTATACGACCAAATGGCAGAACGCTCTTGAACTTGTCCCACATGAGACATTCAGAAGACAACATAGAGAGCATTTCTCTAGCAAGAGGCCTGTGTTAAATGACACTAAATGGGCCTAGCACATACCACTCCTTAAGCAGCAGTAGTGGCTCAATCCAATTGATGAAGTGCTTCCATTTAAAGTTATTAATTGTGATAATGGCTTGAACTCAATAAAAGGGATATATTGGATAAAAAGGAAAGCTGAACAATATTGTCTTCATTAGCATAAAATCTTCCAGGTTCCCCACTGCACCTTCCAAGGGGAATGGAGAGACGCCTCAATTTTAACCAAATTTTTATGGTTTTACAGCAGCCGTGGTTATGCATGAATTTCAGAATGCATTTGCTTGAAAATTCATTATATGAAACATTTATCCCATGAATAAATTAGAGACTCTGAAATACAGTGCAATAAAACTTTTGCTGCTAGAAGAATTTTTATGGGTGAAATAATGTGAAAATTAGTAACATCAAATATGATTCCCCTTAACCTAGACTAGTCCCACACACAATTATTTTGACATGGTCTGTCATACATAATAATGTAGATTTTGAAATAATGCCGTAGAAAAGACTTGTAACAATTCCTAACAGAATTTAGAAATACATGATGAATCACTAGGTGAGGAAAATGGCAGTTTACCCATGTGACAGAATGATTTTTTTTTCCCTAGAGCCAAATAGAAGAGTTTCTGTTCTCTCTTAGAGATTTTGTTACCTATGACACATTCAAGCAAGGGTAAAACTATTCTACGTGGAATCAACGTCTTCATTCTTTGTTTACTCACTCTTGACTTTGCTGTCTAAACTTGGAATATTAAGCATTTTAACGATTATATTTCACTATGGTTGGCACAATTAAACACACATTAATGTTTGTAACTTCATCAGGTGTAATTTGTTACTCAAAAAGGAGGTTTCTAAATAATTTAACAAGATATAAAAACAGCAATCAGTACAAAGAATACTAAAATGATCCCTGTCATTATTTTCAAGATAGATAATAATGATAGGTCAGCAAGCCAACTGACCTAAAACTTCCATCCTCCCATCCTATGGAACTGTGAAGACCTCACAGATGTAAAAACACAAAAACTCCCTCTGCTGAATATGGCTTATGCCTAGAAGATAAAACTGATTATTTAAATAGAATTTAGCAAGGGAAAAGACATAAAATAAACCCACTGTGCAAATGATCAATGTGGAAATAATACACTCTCCCAACACAATTTTCCAAAATTCAATATGTATTTTATTTCCCCAAATACACTATTGCAGCATTTCTGCTGGATACTGAAAGTTTTGGAAATGATAGCGGTGCTGGTTACACAACACTGCAAATGTACTTAATGCCATGGAATTGTGCATCAAAAAAGGATTAAAGTGGCCAACTTGATGCTTTTATAAAGGACAGAAATGGTAGGGACCTAACACAAGCAGAAGATATGAAGAAAAGGTGGCAAGAATACACAGAAGACATTCTGGAATGTCAAGTCAAGTAGGCCTGAGGAAGCATCACTACAAACAAAGCTAGTGGAAGTGATGGAATTCCAGTAGAGCTATTTCAAATCCTGAAAGATGATGCTGTGAAAGTGCTGCACTCAATATGCCAGCAAATTTGGAAAACTCAACAGTGGCCACAGGACTGGAAAAAGTCCGTTTTCATTCCAAACCCAAAGAAAGGCAATGCCAAAGAATGCTCAAACTACTGCACAATTGCACTCATCTCACATGCTAATAAATTAATGCTCAGAATTCTCCAAGCCAGGCTTCAGCAATACGTGAACCGTGAACTTCCAGATGTTCAAGCTGGATATAGAAAAGGCAGAGGAACCAGAGATCAAATTGCCAACATCCACTGGATCATGGAAAAAGCAAGAGAGTTCCAGAAAAACATCTATTTCTACTTTCTTGACTATGCCAAAGCCTTTGACTGTGTGGATCACAATCAACTGTGGAAAATTCTGAAAGAGATGGGAATACCAGACCACCTGATCTGCCTCTTGAGAAACATGTATGCAGGTCAGGAAGCAACAGTAAGAACTGGACATGGAACAACAGACTGGTTCCATATAGGAAAAGGAGTATGTCAAGGCTGTATATTGCCACCCTGCTTATTTAACGTATATGCAGAGTACATCATGAGAAACGCTGGGCTGGAAGAAGCACAAGCTGGAATCAAGATTGCCAGGAAAAATATCAATAACCTCAGATATGTAGATGACAACACCCTTATGGCAGAAAGTGAAGAAGAACTAAAGAGCCTCTTAAGGAAGTGAAAGAGGAGAGTACAAAAGTTGGCTTAAAGCTCAACATTCTGAAAACTAGGATCATGGCATCCGGTCCCACCACTTCATGGGAAATAGATGGGGAAACAGTGGAAACAGTGGCTGAATTTATTTTTCTGGGCTCCAAAATCACTGGAGATGGTAACTGCAGCCATGAAATGAAAAGACACTTACTCCTTGGAAGGAAAGTTATGACCAACATAGACAGCATATTAAAAAGCAGAGACATTACTTTGCCAACAAAGGTCTGTCTAGTCAAGGCTATGGTTTTTCCAGTGGTCATGTATGGATATGAGAGTTGGACTATAAAAAAGCTGAGCAATGAAGAACTGATGCTTTTGAACTGTGGTGTTGGACAAGACTCTTGTGAGTTCCTTGGACTTGAAGGAGATCCAACCAGTCCATCCTAAAGGAGATAAGTCCTGGGTGTTCATTGGTAGGAACGATGTTGAAGCTGAAACTCCAGTTTTGGCCACCTGATGCGAAGAGCTGATTCATTTAAAAAGACCCTGATGCTGGGAAAGATTGAGGGCAGGAGGAGAAGGGGACGACAGAGGATGAGATGGTTGGATGGTATCACCAACTCAATGGACACGGGGTTGGGTGGACTCTGGGAGTTGGTGCTGGACAGGGAGGCCTATCGTGCTGTGGTTCATGGGGTTGCAAAGAGTCGGACAAGACTGAGTGACTGAACTGAACTGAACTGATATAATTACCACAATGAAAAAGTTTTAAATGCTAGCTATTTATAAAACCATAAGAATTTAAATGTTTCCATTCATCTAAGCAGGAAGATAGAAAGAACCCTGGGAAAATTATAAATGTTGCTCTCAGATCTATATTGCCTGTATGATGGATGGAAACTGCTATCAAGGGAGGCAGAGAGGAAGGGTAGTGGGAATCATCCATTTTCCAAGAGATCCATTTTATCACTGCATATGTTTTTAGAGCCTTATTTGTCTTCAGTTCTGTGGCGCCATTTTTTTCATCCAAGTCACTGATGCAACGCGAATAACTTGATCAAGCTCATCACAGGTTAAATGCCTAATTTCTAATCTAGAATCTTACCTTTAAATCATGACCAGCCTTGGAAATTTTATGTTATTTAATTGGATATCAATTTCCAAATCTGTTGTCTGAGGAATCCTTTCAGTTCAAATAATCTACGACCGTTGTAGAGCCTCTGATCATCATGACAATGACATATTTGAGATTGAGTATTTATAGATAATCAATCCAGTCTCCTATCAGGCTTTGACAATTTATATTAAGCTTATCACTGACTCATGGCCATTAAGTATCTTAGGAAAGTCCTCTAGAGAGGGGCTGTCTTAAAAGCTTTCCTTCAAGCAGTTCAAGTATTCTAATTCGTATTTTACAGGAAAGGCAATTGAAGCAATATAGGTAATGATGTCTTCCGAGGTCAGGGAACATGCAGACTGTGGAATGGGTATTAGAATGCAGTTCTCCAGGCCACTAGTATGTTACCATTTCTGGTATGCCACTCTGCATAGCTATGTGTGCATGTGCGTGTGCCTGTGTCTGTTAGTTTCAACAGCAAAGTCATTACAAGAAGCCATTACTCTACTATATACCTTATACACGAATATTTACTGAGTGATTACAGCATGCCACATACTATCCATGTGACTTTACATAATTATATAATTTTAGCCTTAGACCAACTCTATGAGATAGCTACAGTATAGTTTTGCAGAGGTGGTACATAATAGATTGTGTTTTTCCCTGGGAGGTGCTCACATTAAAAAGACCAATTCATGCAGTCAGGAAATAGACATTTATTGAGTGCCAGCCACTGTGCTAGATTCTAAAGATATATGAAGGCATGTTTGAAAATAGTCACTGTACTTATTCTAACCCTATCTTTCCACATTCAAGTTAATAGCTGTCAGTTAAATGACTCCAGGACATTTGGCTAAGGATCCACTTAACCCAAAATTGGATTAACCATAAAAGCTAACTCATAAAATCTTGGTCTGGAGTGGTCTGGTTTGCATCACACTTCTAGACTTCTCTTTCAAACTGAAGTAGCTGCAATATATTCATTTAGATTAGAAGAAAGGCAAAGAGTTAACCTGCAGAAGATCTGCTTATTGCTTGTGCATTTCCAACTGAGTTTACTTGATCAAAGTATGTAAGAAAGTGATTACTTGTAAAACTCATTCTTCAGTTGGACTACAATGGTGTATATGAGTAGTTGTCTCTAATGGAGTGACATGAGGCAATGTAAATCTTCATTTTTACTTGTTTTTATTCCATGGCATAGCTTTATAGGATGCTGTAAATATCTCTATGTTAAAATATACAGTTCAGGCTCTAATCCATGCAAATTTACAGACAAGCTCATCTATAATACAGGAGTCACCTCCTTATCCATGATTTTGCTTTCTGGGGTTTCAGTTACCCTCAGTCAACCAGAGACCCATAATATTAAAGTGAAAATTCCAGAAATAAACAATTCACTAGTTTTGAATTGCACACCATTCTGAGGAGCATGATGAAGTATCATGCCATGCTGCTCCAAACCCACCCAGAATGGGAAGCATCCTTCTGGCCAGTGTGTGCCTGCCATTAGTCCCTTAGTAGTCAGCTAAGGTATCAGATTGATTGTCATGGTATCACAGTGCTTGTGTTCAAGTCACCCTTATTTTACTTAACTATGGCCCCAAACAGCAAGAGGAGTGAAGCTGGCAATTCGGATATTTTCTTATTGTGCCTAATCCATAAACTACATGTTGTCATAGGTATGTATGTAGAGGAACAAACATAGTATACATAGATTTCAGTACTACATGCATTCTCAGGCATCCACTGGTGGTCTTGGATTGGACCTTCCTGCAGATAAGGGGGAAATCCTGTATTCTGAGGATTTTTAAGGATATAATTACCAGAACGTTTTGCAATGACCAGGCATGCGTGAAAGAATAAAATATCAGATTGCTAACAATTCAGTTCAGTTCAGTTGCTCAGTCATGCCTGACTCTTTGCGACCCCATAAACCGCAGCACACCAGGCCTCCCTGTCCATCACCAACTCCCAGAGTCCAGCCAAACCCATGCTCGTTGAGTCAGTGATGCCATCCAGCCATCTCATCCTCTGTGGTCCCCTTTTCCTCCTGCCTTCAATCTTTCCCAGCATCAGGGTCTTTTCAAATGAGTCAGCTCTTCGCATCAGGTGGCCAAAGGATTGGAGTTTCAGCTTCAACATCAGTCCTTCCAATGAACACTCAGGCCTGATCTCCTTTAGGATGGACTGGTTGGATCTCCTTGAAGTCCAAGGGACTCTCAAGAGTCTTCTTCAACACCACAGTTCAAAAGCATAAATTCTTCGGTGCTGAGCTTTCTTCATAGTCCAACTCTCACATCCATACATGACCACGGAAAAAATCATAGCCTTGACTAGACGGACCTTTGTTGGCAAAGTAATGTCTCTGCCTTTTAATATGCTGTCTATGTTGGTCATAACTTTCCTTCCAAGGAGTAAGCATCTTTTCATTTCATGGCTGCAATCACCATATGCAGTGATTTTGGAGCCCCCAAAATAAAGTAAGCCACTGTTTCCACTGTTTTGCCATCTATTTGCCATGAAGTGATGGGACTAGATGCCATGATCTTAGTTTTCAGAATGTTGAGTTTTAATCCAACCTTTTCCCTATCCTCTTTCACTTCATCAAGAGGCTCTTTAGTTCTTCTTCACTTTCTACCATAAGGGTGGTGTCATCTGCATATCTGAGTTTATTGATATTTCTCCCAGCAATCTTGAGTCCAATTTGTGCTTCTTCCAGCCCAGTGTTTCTCATGATGTACTCTGCATATACATTAAATAAGCAGGGTGACAATATACAGCCTTGACGTACTCCTTTTCCTATATGGAACCAGTCTGTTGTTCCATGTCCAGTTCTAACTGTTGCTTCCTGATCTGCATACATATTTCTCAAGAGGCAGGTCAGGCGGTCTGATATTCCCATCTCTTTCAGAATTTTCCACAGTTGATTGTGATCCACACAGTCAAAGGCTTTGGCATAGTCAAGAAAGTAGAAATAGTTTTTCTGGAACTCTCTTGCTTTTTCAAAGATCCAGCAGATGTTGACAATTTGATCTCTGGTTCCTCTGCCTTTTCTATATCCAGCTTGAACATCTGGAAGTTCACGGTTCACGTATTGCTGAAGCCTGGCTTGAAGAATTTTGAGCATTACTTTACGTGTGAGATGAGTGCAATTGTGCAGTAGTTTGAGCATTCTTTGGCATTGCCTATCTTTGGGATTGGAATGAAAGCTGACCTTTTCCAGTCCTGTGGTCACTGCTGAGTTTTCCAGATTTGCTGACATATTGAGTGCAGCACTTTCACAGCATCATCTTTCAGGATTTGAAATAGCTCAACTGGAATTCCATCACTTCCACTAGCTTTGTTTGTAGTGATGCTTCCTAAGGCCCATTTGACTTCACCTTCCAGGATGTCTGGCTCTAGGTGAGTGATCACACCATCGTGATTATCTGCATCGTGAAGATCTTTTTGTGTAGAGTTCTTCTGTGTATCCTTGCCACTTCTTCTTAATATCTTCTGCTTCTGTTAGGTCCCTACCATTTCTGTCCTTTATTGAGCCCATCTTTGCATGAAATGTTCCCTTGGTATGTCTCATTTTCTTGCAGAGATCTCTAGTCTTTCCCATTCTATTGTTTTCCTCTATTTCTTTGCATTGATCACTGAGGAAGGCTTTCTTATCTCTCCTTGCTATTCTTTGGAACTCTGCATTCAGATGCTTATATCTTTCCTTTTCTCCTTTGCTTTTCACTTCTTTTCTTTTCACAGCTATTTGTAAGGCCTCCTCAGACAGCAATTTTTCTTTTTTGCATTTCTTTTTCTTGGGGATGGTCTTGATCCCTGTCTCCTGTACAACGTCATGAACCTCTGTCCACAGTTCATCAGGCACAGTGCCAACAATGATAGCCAAGAAATGCAACTATAAATTAATACACCTTAAAAGATTTGAGGTCCTGCACAGTAATTCTGAAAGCATGGTTTATTCTTGTTATTTTTTAAGTTTACTTTATGTTTTCAGTCATTTGAAATCCCAGCCCCTGACACCATCACCATTAAAATTCGAGAGACAATCCTTTAGGCATCTTTTTTTATGTTAGCTGTTCTTGGAAATAATGACCGGCATTGCAAAGTCCTAATGCTGCCATTGTATCCAGACTGAAACACAATGAAAACACCATGCCATTGGCTGGAAGTTGAGCTGAATGGGTATGCCGCAGTCTAAAGAAACACTGGTATTGAAAATGGATAGATTTGGGTTCAAATCCATTATTCTGTGACCTCAGGCCAAATAATTTCATACCTGCAGCCTTGGTTTTGACATTAATAACATTAGGACACGGATTTTTTTTTTTTTTTTTACTGTACTTGCTTCAAAGAATCACAAAAATAAATGACATGACGCATACAAAAACCTACCACACCTTGAGGCACATACGACATACTCAATAAATGTAATTTACCTTCTTTTCCCTAAATGACCAAAAAGAAAAAACAATCTGTTATTTCAAATTCTGTAATGGTATACTCTTTTTAAGGCAATAAATATGCCAAATTATGTGATTGAATTTCCAAACACAAAAGTGCCAAAGAGATTCGATTTTGGAGAACTAAAGCAGATTAATATGTTAATGATTACCATACATGAATCCTAGTCTCTAGAATAGATAAAATTTTATTAAAAGATATCTTTGTACAAATATGGAAAGCACAGCCATTTTAATTCTCAAAGAAATGTATTGAGAGGAATGTCTGAGGTCACCTTATTATTATTTCTAGAAATAAGAATTAGATTGTCTCTCTGTAGTTTTTTAATGCATTCTGAGATTCTTCTAACAGTCTAGGCTCTTCCAGTTTGCAAATTGGACCTATTGGTATGAATCTAAAACCAAATTTAAAGCTAGAACAGATCAAAACTTTCTAAATTCAATGAAAACAAATCACTCCAGCCAACAACTCCAAAGCCCTTACTATGGATGCAAGTGACTCTCATAGGCTCTGTGGACACAAGCAAAAACAAGACATAATCTCTGCCCTCAAGGAGGTGACAGACTACTGAGAGAGGCAGCTTGGCTCTAAAACCAGACAGACGAAAGAATGTTATCTATCCTAAAATAAGAATCTTCTGTCTATGTGTAAATCAGACATCCACATTTGTAGACAGTTACTGTTTAAATTGGCTGATGAATTTTCCCCACTACACTTAAGAGTGAGTTTCATTCATGCACTGTGGAAGAGCCTTGCAAATGGGCAGTGAAGCAGAAATAGAAATACAGAGAGCCATATTCTTTTCAAATGAGTTCTCCCATTTTATTCTTTCTACGCTAAAAGCTATTCATGGGTTACAAGCTAGATCTGACATCAATACACCCCATGGTCCTAACCTGAAGATCTTCAGTCTGGAAAATGAAACACACAGCTATTTAAACGTATCTGGGACAACTCAGTTAAAGTGCAGGCATTACAGTCGTGGGAGTTCTGCTTATGTTGTGTGTGCCATTAACGAGTGACAATGTGTGGGTTTCTCAAAGTAAATTCATCTTACTGTGATATGGAGCTTCTATGCTAAGAGGAATGCTGATGGACATGACAGTGGGCGATCGTTCACAGAAATCATGAACATCTCCTTCTCACCTATGCTTCTACTGCTCCATATGCCAAAGTTAAACCCTTGTTTCCTTGTTAGATGGACAGGGTCCAAGGAAGAGATAAAGCCAAGATCGCCTCAGGGAGCACTCACCTCTGAAGTTGCAACTGTGAGGCAGGGCTCTGAGAAACAAAGTTTCCCGAGTTCATTGGAGGGTGTGGGTGCTTCTGATGTTGACATTAAGAGTGTGACATCAGAAGCCAGATACTTTATAAACCCAATGAACCAATGAAGGGGGTGGAGAAACCCAGTTGTTGGATGGAGGATTAAAATGTCCATCAACAACTTGAGTCCATAAATACTGTATGAGCTGATACAGAGCACCCCTCCCAGACACAGAGAACCATGTGATTGCAGGGCTGAAACTGTGGTCACCTCACTGAAATCCTCTGGATTCTCTTGAGCAGCCTCTCTTATCAAAGAGCTCTCGAGTTCATGTCCTTCCCCCGATAAGGAACTCAGGCTTCCTGTGCCTCAAGCTGAGGCTTCCATTTCCGGACACTCAGACAAAATCGGCCTCCCTGGAGCTTTCCGCAGATGACTGGGATTCCATCCCTCAGAACCACCCAAAACAAGCTTACTTCCTTCTTCCTTCCATTCGACAGACTGTCAGCTGTAGGCTGAAAGCTCTCCTGTTGCCCTGAGTCCTCTGATTCTGCTTCATGTGATAAAACTTGGAGCCCTCCCCTTCCTCCTAACTCATTCCAGTTTGTGGTCCCATTAACTGTGGGGCACCCAGGCCTCAGTGAAACTCTCACGTCACAGTTTTAAAAGTACAGTGCCAACTGCAGTGACCACTGTCCTTCTGCAAGATTCTTTCAACTCACCAATTATGAGGCTGCCGTTTTGATCACAATAAAGCACAATATCCCATAAAAACCATGAAGAAGCTGACTGCCTTCTCCATAAAGTCATGCCTATTACACCTTAACCTTCTGCTACTTACTTGGATCCCATTTAATTTTAGTAGATTTAATGTACAAATATTTATGAAGTACCTACGTTGCGAAGGAAGGATACAGTTAGGGATTTGGGATACCTTGATGAGTACAACAAAGGACCTACTCAGGGAACACATACTCTAGAAGGAAAGACAGAAGTGCTACCATAAAAAATTAAGGTGTGATATATGTTATGACTAAAATATTCAAGAAGGTCTAAAGAAGAAAGCATCGTCAGCTCTGCTTAGGAGCTGTGGGGACGCTAAAAATGGCCCAGAAGAAGGAGGAACTATTGTCAATGACTTTAAAAGGTTAATAGAATTTTCTTGTTGATATTTCACAGAAAACCACAAAATTCTGTAAAGCAATTATCCTTCAATTAAAAAAAAATAAATAAAGTGGCAAAAAAAGGTTAATAGAATTTTGATAGAAAGTTATTCCAATGAAAGTAAATTTGTGCCAAAGCACAGAGGTGTGAAAGCATTAGTGAGCCCAAGGACACTGCAGGTGGGAGCAAAGGCTCGTGGGTGGATAGAACTAAAGCTGCTGGCTGAGGGTCTGGATAACTTTGGACTTTGTTCCGCAGGAAACACCATTCCATCCAGGGTTTTGAGCAGAGAACTAAATGATGAGACATGTTTTTGAAAAACAATCATCAATTAAAGAATATGAAAAATGACTTAGATGGAAGAGAAAATAGAAAACTGCTAGCAGGGCCACTGGTCAGACAGGCTGTTGAAGTCATTCAGACAAGAGGGGAGGAAGCTTGGGCTGAAGAACTAATGGAGGCGACGGTGGCTGGGGGCGGAGCCATGGGGGTAAATTGATGGACATGAAATGATTGGGTGTTGAGGGGAGGAGCCTGGAGGCCTGTGGAGATAGACGGTGGTCCTCCAGGACACAGAAATGGGGAAAATGCCATTATAAGAGAAAACGGAGCTATATTTTTTCCAACTTATATAAGGTTCCATTAATAATTATATCTCATTCTCTAACTGTAACTGTTAAGAATAAAATAGTTGTTTTTTTAGCATGTGTGAAGCATCCACGTGAAAATACAACATGTAGTTGGAAATCTGAGTGTGGACAGGAGATCTGAGTAGGGTATCATCAACCTGGGTGACAGGGAGAGGACCATATAGTTCACCCTGGTGAATTCTGTCACATTAGACTCACCATGGACATCCCACCTATCCAGTGGATCAGTCATTACAAAGCAAGGGATTTACCCACAAACAGCTATGAAGCCAAAACGAAATGTCAAAATCCATGACTCACCTAGGATAAACCTACAGTTTTACTTTCCAGGGTGAATGTACCTCAAAGGCTGCACACAAGTCATGAGGGTCATTTTCCCTGGGACCTGAATCCAGCCATAATATTGGAAACAGGTTTCATTTTAAAGGAACCATTCGGTATGGCACATGTTCTCTGTTTATGGATGGGAGGAGCAGTTCCTGTTTAATGATGAGTACAGGGCAAAAAAGTAAACCATTCCCTAAACTATCCTGGTCAAAGCTTGGCATTACTTTGTTTTCATGGCCCTGTAATATGAAAAGAACTTTGGTATATAATTTGCTCCTGAATATAGTAGATATTAGAGTAGAAAAATAGCATATTGTTAAAGGCAACAAGAAATGCTGACAGCAGGACAGAGAGGTCTAAACGCCTTGACACCGTACGCTGATTAAATACTTGTATATGTACTTTTGTTTGTTCTGGTCCTCTAAATCTCTGTCTCCCCCTGACTGGTTTTACCATAAGATAAAACAACCAAGTCAAATACAATATATAAATACTGGCACCTTTCAACCTCACTTTTCATCCCAAGCCTAAAAGGCAGAGAACTTCAGTGGGTTTCCTGGCTGTTCCCAGTGAGTCTGGAGCGGTTTGTTTACCTAAGATGGAATCATGGGCAAACAGTTCACTACAGCTCTACAAACAAGCTAAAATTATGACCTGATGCCATTGTTTCTCACAATCCGAAGCTTTGACGCAGCCTGTTAGCCCTTTCCAGTGTAATTGGATATGAAGCCACTCTTGTTTAAGATGAGTTAGGAAGATTTGTCATTCATTGGGTGGGTTTGGGTAATTCTGCTGTTTAGGTTTCACTGTGTCCAAGTGACTCAGAAGAATCCTTGGCAAGGGAATGACAAATCAGCCTGGTCTTGAGACACCAGCAAGGGCTTTCGTGGGAGACCCCTGACAATGTTAAATATTCCTTCACCAGGTGAAATGAACCACCTGTGCCCCTACTGAAACACTGAAGGGAAAGAGCATTAAGATTGGAAAAAAAAACAGGACTTCCCTGAAAGTCCAGTGGTTAAGACTCCACGCTTCCACTGCAGGTGGCATAGGTTCCATCCCTGGTTGGGGAACTAAGATTCCATGTGTTGAATAGCATGGCCTCCCCCCAAAAAGAGATAGGAAAAACAAGAACAAATTAGGGATTGGTTTGGCAGCATTTAAAAGAAAAAATATCACTTACAGAAAAATATGCCTGGAAATGGTGCTTATTTCTTCTGTTCCCCCACCAATGTTTCTTTAATACCATTTCTACATTTATGCCACATTGTGCCCAGTTTTCAACAATGCACATCATTCTAATGGAGCTGCTGTGACTCAATATTTCTGACAAGGATCAAGTAAAATTTCCTATTCTGAGAAATACAGTTCAACAGCTTTAAGTATGAGGAAATTTAGTTAGGAGGTTTGGCTTTTTAAAAATGAACTATAGTTATGATAGAATCCATTAACCAATTCTAAATTAAAGTGGAATTGAAATAAAATTATAGAACATGTATAAAAGAACATGTGACATCCACATGGATACCAAATGAATCCATTATACTAAGTACTTTTCCGGTAATAGCAAATGAATTCATAATGATGGCACACTTAAGATCAAATGAAACCTAAAAATATAAATGTCAAAATATCTATACATGGTTTCTTCTCATAATGTACCTTTTCATTGCACAACAAATACAAAGTCAAAATGCTACCATGTTGAAGAGTTTAGTCTAACACTTCTCACTTGTGAATTGGGTTTGATGATTATAAATGGAGTTTTATGTAAATCAGAAAGACAGATGATAAATTTCATGGGTTTGTCATGTCAAAGATGGCAAATTTCACAGTAAGTCACAGGCTAACTTACAGAAACACAACCACAAATAAAATCAATTTAACTGCTAAGTAAATTACTCTTTGGGATTATAAATGAGTGCATGAATGTGCCACAAGGTAATTCCATATGATGCACTGAAAACTATATTCTAAAGCAACAAGTCTAGAAAAAAATCATCTTCAGGAAAATAGTGATCTCCTCTGGGTAAGCATACTGATCATTTAAAAATATTGTTGCTATTTCTGAACATCTCAAATCATGGATAATCATTGCAGATAATCAATGTGTTCTATTTTCAATGCTGAGTCCCTGTGGATTAGCTTTTTCATTCAGGCTTTATATGGATTCTCTTAAAGTTCTGTCATTTATCATGGCAATAACTAATAGAGCAATGAACACATTTTTCTTTTCCTTGAAGGAGTGGATGTCAGACAGATGGAGGGACCTACACAGTTTTTAAAGTCTTATAAAAAAAAAAAAAAGCATGTGAAATGCTAAAGCTGGCCAGTGTTCACCCAGGCATTGAGAGACAGGTCAAATATTTTTCACATGTAAGCTCAGGCTCATCAAAATGCTTACTAGCCCATCACTGAAAACACAATTTCGTCTGCCCATCCAAACACCATTTTTTTCTAAACCTAGGAGGTCCATTTCAATATTATGAATATGATATAATTGTTCTGCCAGCATTACAGATTTTCATACAGCCGAGTGGAATTTATAACTGAGGCAATTTACCATAATGGTGTAGGCACATGGGCACAACACACACACACACACACACACACACACACTCACACACACCCTATCATGCTATCTACAAAAGAATGTCTTTCACAGAATACAAAGGACAAAGGTCCTACATGACTAACTGAAATTCTATTAGGGGAATTCTAGTTAATCTGGAGCTTTCTAATCTCTAAGAGTTAGAAAAATTTCTAGCCACAGAAAAAACATTTTTGATAGGACATTTGCTTGCCAATTAAATCCTCAGGAGTACAGCAACAGAGTAGGGCTAAATACAGATAATATAATTTGGCCTGTTGTTTGCACAGCAGTAAATTAGAATCTTGAAAAATAATTGAGTCCACAGATGTTCTTTCTAAACAACAACAGAACAATTTTTCAATGCTCTTCTGCACTTATATTCCAAAACACCCCTTGTGAGCGTCTTCCTGGAAGCCTTGGCAAAAGGCCAAGGTCAGAATAGCTTATGGGGAAGAATGGAGCAGGGAAGGGGAGTCTGCAGAGGCAGAGGGGCTTCAGAGGCAAGACAGGAGTGGGGGCTCGGTGAGGAATATAGTGGTCCCTAAGAATGGGATCTCTCCACTTCCACAGCACACCCCTCTTTAGATCAATAGGGGCTCAAAGACTCTCTAGGGGAACTCCATCACTTCAGGTGCCTGATACATTTAATTAAGCTAAGTAGAACGAGCACCTACCCTAGGTGACAGCCTGCTTGCCTGGCCCTGTTGCAGAGAATGCTAGTTTGAACAAAGCATCAGGAAGTAGAGATTTGGCAATTTTGCAGTTCATCTGTTCAATCAAAGTGGCCAAGGTAGATTATTTTTTGTCTGAATTATCAAGTTTGGCTGTCTCTGTTGATGAAATGACCCAGATAATTGCCAAATCTCCATTTCACCAGTCTCCACGACCCAAATATGTCACCGATCTTTTGAGGATCACATCACTTACCCTGACACTTTCCCCATTTGTTAAATAAGATGAACAGCGCCTGACATCACATCTCATTTAGAAAGCAATATGTAACCTTCAGGTGAAATGCATAAATTACTGTGTGTTTAAGCTTTAACAGAAAATACAAAGACAAAGACCAATACAAACAAAATTTGATATTAAAACCTTGAGATTCTATTGTCTATATTTAGTCTTTATTTTGTCCTTCCTTAGAAATACTGTCTGATTTTGCAGCACTCTTGGTGAGTAAGCTGCTTTCCAAAGGAAACATATGGCAAGTGAAAATGCAAAGGCAGGGACCCACCAGTTTCCTAGCAGTAGTGCCTATTCTGGCAGCTTGTCTAAGGACAAATTGTGGCTTTCACTGTGCTAAATTTCTAAAACTGATTTTTCCCCCTGAAAGACCCAAACACAGACCCAGTGTGAGAGTTCGTCATGATCTACCAAGAGTCATGACTTTCCCTATCACTTTATTCTGACTTTGTTATGATGGCACTTGGCCTCCAGATACAGCCTTCCCAGCTCTTCCAAGTATCAGTGCCACCCAGATAGCATTATAGATGCCTTTTTCAAATCCCACTCCTACATTTTCCTTGACTGCTGTACACATGATTAGTCATTATCGTAGCAGCTTACTCTAAGCCAAAGATATAAATGTGTCTGGAATCTGACTGGCAGGGGTGTCATAAAACAGTGCAGACTGAGTGTGTATGTGTGTGTGTGTGCACGCACATGCACTCACACATATGCGAGTGTGCACACACACAAATGCATGAGGCTGCTTTCTACCTCTCCCTAGGGAGAAGCAGAAATATATTTTTCTCATGATAAAAAGCTAGAATTGATTCCCATCAATCAATCAAGCCCTGTCTACCCCTATCCATCTCTTCCCACAGCAGCAGTCAGCAAACTCCTGAAATGTTTACTCGAATTATGGCCTTGGTACTCCATCAGAAACAGTAGCATTATATCGACTTGAAATGTGGCATATCAAAAGTTGAGGTCCATATAATATTACACGCTCCAAAACCCCCTGGGAAAAAGATTTTCTCACTCTCATCAATTGGTGTCAATTGATCTCTCTTATTGCGAAATAAACTGCAAGACTCCATAAAAACACATATCTGCTTTCCTTGGTTTTGAAGAAATTCAGTCCTATATCAAGTATACAATCTAGGTTAACATACTAGGCAGAAGAAATACTGGAATTCAAAGGACACTCACTGTTTCAGCTGCACATTTCATTTTATTTATATCCTAAGAGGGAGGCGCACATCTGTAAATATTTTCAAAGTTTCAAGCACAATGCAGAGAGACTGCCTACATTATCATATATGCAGGGCACGCAGTCTAACATTTGTTTATGCAAACCATATAATTGGAAACTCTGTCCATTTTCTGCTTGTGCTAAGTATTCTGTGTATAAATACTTTTTCATAGTAGCTAAATAGGGTTTTTATTTAGGTCTTATCACCTTCATATTACATATTCATTGATTTCTAAACTGCCTTAAACAGCTCTGTAGCTGGGAAACATTATGAATTCAGCTTTGGCACCTTGGTATTAAATTTGCATAGCAGGTCACGCGTCGCTTGACATACATGCAAAATTGCACTGCGGCTATTTTATTACAAGCCACAAAAGATATTCAGAAACTGCATATAGCATCAAAAATAAATTAAAATGGATCAAAGACCCAATAGGAAGCCCCATTTTTTATTGTTTTGTGATGTCTAAAGCCATTTAGATGTTCTAGTCAATAAACAAAAGTTAGACTAACAATTTTTAGTCCTCCTGGTTTTATATTCTAATTACCAAAGGTTAACACATATTTTTTTTTAATCACATCAGGACCAACTTTAGTTGTAGTTAAGAGTTAAATATTAAATCCCTTGTACTATGATGCCTACAATTACATGTCTACTCTAGATACACACGTGTGTGTTTGTTGCCAAAATAAAAGTATGTTTCATTGCAACACATTCAGCATTTGTACTTCTGAGGGGATTTGGCATTTATTAAAAGTGTATCAACATCCCTTTAAAAATTACCTGTCCTGGTATTTTATGTTCAAATATATTAGCAAAACATTTTTCTAGGCTAAAACTATGACACATATTACAAAAGAGCTGTAGTTGTATCATTTCTAGATGTTCTGAAATCATGCTCAGTAGACAAAAGACTGAGAGATCTGGGTTGGACTCTGGTCTATCAGAGACACAACACCCCACCAGGTCCTTGTGAACCCAATGACTTCAGCTACTCAGGTATGAAGACTATTCATCAAATTGGCAATGTTCATAATAGTAAATATACTTAAACTGACTCCTTTTAAAAAGGAACTATAGATAAGATAAATGTCTCCTGTTGGAGAGGAAGGAGAGAGACTGAAAAATGGGAGGAGTAGAAGGCTTTTCAAGCAAGAGAAAGTGGTATGAACAATGGTAGGGAGAAAAAAATGTGCCAGAAGAGTCTGGGGGTTGCTGGATGGCCCGATCTGGCAGCTGTAGAAAATGTAGTGGCAAGACATAAACACAAGAGCTGTAATTCCCAACTTTATTCATTCATCTAGGACAGTAGCCCTCAGTCTAGAATGCTGACCCTCTATAGTTAGAGAAGCTCTTTCAACTGAACTTGATTACAACCCTGAGTTGGCCCTTGAATCAAAGGATATTATTTAAATGGGGTATCACAAATTTTGGTACATCAAAATCTATGTCATAATTTCACCCATAAAATTGTTCATTCATTCACAAATCTTTTAATCCAAGGCCAAGGCTTTGGAGCACAGATCACAGGCTGGGCTTCCACCACATACTTCTCAAATAAACAAAACTTACAATGCATCCTCAATAATTTCTCCTTTGAGATTCTTTAAAAATGAACTAAGAACTTAAAGACACGTAAGAGGCAATGTGAGTGCAAAATCTTTTAGATTGTTATAATTTTTCCTCAATCTTTAGTGACTGTCTCCTTAATGCCTATTTTGATTGCAGTTTTCTAATCAATTGAACTTGACTGTTGTGACAGGTTGAAACTTGTGGGAATGTTGGGATGAAGGGAGTGTGTTTTGCATGTGGGATGGACATGAATCTTTGGGGGCCAGAGATTGGACTGTGGTAGATGCCCCAAAAGATGTCCATCTCAATCCCCAGAACATTTGAATATGTGACCTTATGTTGCAAAAGGGACTTTGCAGATGTGGTTAAGGATCTTGAGATGAGGAGATTGTTCCAGACTATCCCACACCAATATAATCACTAGTCCTCTAAGGTGGAAGAGGGAGGCAGAAGAGTCAGTGTAAGAGAAGGCCACATTACACCATGAGCAGAGGCAGAGCGGGGCATGTGAGGATGGGAGCAGAGGTCAGAGAGAGAAAGATTTGAAGTTAGTACACTGCTGGCTTGGAAGACAGAGGAAGGGGTTATAAGCCAGCGAATATAAGTAGCCTCCAGAAGCTAAAAAAGGCAAGAACCAAAATTTCCCCTAAAGCCTCCAGCAGGAACAGAGCCCTGTTGGCATGTTTATTTTAGCCTGATAATTCCCATCTCAGATTTACGATCCCCAGAAATCTAAGAGAATAAATGAATTGTTCTAAGCCACTAAGTTTGTGGTCATTTGTGACAGCAGCAATAAGGAACTAATAAAACTGAGTTTTTCCAGAATATTCAACTTCATTTCACACTCATTTTTCTTTGCTTTGTGCAGTTCTGAATTAAATGACAGAATTACAATATTAGGTACAGCTGGCATTAACAGGACTGGGAAAAACAAAGACAATGAACTCCCACTTGCCAGACAATTCAACTGGCAGGAGCAGAAGCAGCAGGTGGACCTCAAGTTGCCTCAGGCCATTACTGCAGACATCAGGGGAGTAGATTCCCCACAGGGCATAGCGTACTGGCTAATCTTACAAGTTCTCAACTGGGTGAGGGCAAGTGAAGGTAGCTGCTTCCCTGGTATTGAGTATTGGAGCAAAGGTTCTTCCCATTCCTACTCCTTGCCCTGCTCTTAAAAGCACAACACTGCCACAAGATACAAATATCTTTTGAGTAGTGAAGTAAATCTGCAATAACCCGGTATACGAGACAGCAAAAGAGACACTGATGTATAGAACAGTCTTATGGACTCTGTGGGAGAGGGAGAGGGTGGGAAGATTTGGGAGAATGACATTGAAACATGTAAAATATCATGTAAGAAACGAGTTGCCAGTCCAGGTTCGATACACGATACTGGATGCTTGGGGCTAGTGCACTGGGACGACCCAGAGGGATGGTATGGGGAGGGAGGAGGGAGGAGGGTTCAGGATGGGGAACACATGTACACCTGTGGCGGATTCATTTTGATATTTGGCAAAACTAATACAATTATGTAAAGTTTAAAAATAAAATAAAATTTAAAAAAAACTATATTTAAAGTTTGAATTTGGAATGAGGAATTTTGATGGATTCCTTAGCCTGGTTGTAGATCACTGATAGAATGGTATACCTTCGGGAGTTAACTGGAGCTGTGCCTATGAAGATATGCAGTTGTTGTTGTTCAGTCGCCAAGTCATGTCTGACTCTTTGAGACTCCATAGACTGTAGCTTGCTAGGCTCTTCTGTCCATGGGATTTCCCAGGCAAGAATACTGGAGGGCATTGCCATTTCCTACCCCAGGGGAATCTTCCCAACTCTGGGATGGAACTTGTGTCTCCTGCATTGGCAGGCAGATTCTTTACCTCTGAGTCACCAGGGAAGCCCATGACAGTATACAGAGAGACACATTAAAAACTCTTGAAAATCTTCACAAGCCCTAGTCCCTGGCCCTTGGACAGAAACAGAGGTCAGAATCATTCCAAAATAATGTAATGTTTTCCTGGAGTTTGTTCTCATGAGATGTGGTAGAAAATTTGGCATTATAAGACAGCTAAGCCACAATGGCTGTGAAAAGAAGGGAAGCAAAAAGCAAAGGAGAAAAGGAAAGATATACCCATTTGAATTCAGAGTTCAAAAGAATAGCAAGGAGAGATAAGAAAGCCTTCCTCAGTGATTGATGCAAAGAAATAGAGGAAAACAATAGAATGGGAAAGACTAGAGATCTCTTCAAGAAAATTAGACATACCAAGGGAACATTTCACGCAAAGATGGGCTCAATAAAGGACAGAAATGGTACGGACCTAACAGAAGCAGAAGATATTAAGAAGAGGTGGCAAGAATACACAGAAGAACTGTACAAAAAAGATTTTCATGACCCAGATAATCACAATGGTGTGATCATTCACCTAGAGCCAGACATCCTGGAATGCGAAGTCAAGTGGGCCTTAAGAAGCATTCCTATGAACAAAGCTAGTGGAAGTGATGGAATTCCAGTGGAGCTATTTCAAATCCTGAAAGATGATGCTGTGAAAGTGCTGCACTCAATATGCCAGCAAATTTGGAAAACTCAGCAGTGGCCACAGGACTGGAAAAGGTCAGTTTTCATTCTAATCCCAAAGAAAAGCAATGCCAAAGAATACTCAAACTACCACACAGTTGCACTCATCTCACACTCTAGTAAAGTAATGCTTAAAATTCTCAAAGCCAGGCTTCAGCAAGACGCAAACCATGAACTTCCAGATGTTCAAGCTGCTTTTAGAAAAAGCAGAGGACCAGAGATCAAATTTCCAGCATCTGCTGGATCATCGAAAAAGCAAGAGAGTTCGAGAAAAACATCTATTTCTGCTTTCTTGACTATGTCAAAGCCTTTGACTGTGTGGATCACAATAAACTGTGGAAAATTCTGAAAGAGATGGGAATACCAGACCACCTGACCTGTCTCTTGAGAAATCTGTATGCAGTTCAGGAAGCAACAGTTAGAACTGGACATGGAACAACAGACTGGTTCCAAATAGGAAAAGGAGTACGTCAAGGCTGTATATTGTCACCCTGCTTATTTAACATATATGCAGAGTACATCATGAGAAATGCTGGGCTGGATGAAGCACAAGCTGGAATCAAGATTGCGGGGAGAAATATCAATGACCTCAGATATGCATATGACACCACCCTTATGGCAGAAAGTGAAGAAGAACTAAAGAGCCTCTTGATGAAGTGAAAGAGGAGAGTGAAAAAGTTGGCTTAAAGCCCAGCATTCAGAAAACTAAGATCATGGCATCCGGTCCTACCACTTCATGGCAAATAGATGGGGAAACAGTGTCAGACTTTATTTTTCTGGGCTCCAAAATCAGTGCAGATGGTGGTTTCCTTCCTTACTCCTTGGAAGGAAAGTTATGACCAACATAGACAGCATATTGAAAAGCAGAGACATGACTTTGTCAACAAAGGTTCGTCTAGTCAAGGTTATGGTTTTTCCAGTGGTCATGTATGTATGTGAGAGTTGGACTGTGAAGCAAGCTGAGCGCTGAAGAATTGATGCTTTTGAACTGTGGTGTTGGAGAAGACTCTTGAGAGTCCCTTGGACTGCAAGGAGATCCAACCAGTCCATCCTAAAGGAAATCAGACTGGGTCTTCATTGGAGGGACTGATGCTGAAGCTGAAACTCCAATACTTTGGCCATCTAATGCAAAGAGCTGACTCAGTGGTAAAGTCTCTGATGCTGGGAAAGATTGAGGGTAGGAGAAGGGGACGACAGAGGATGAGATGGTTGGATGGCATCACCGACTCAATGGACATGGGTTTGGGTAAACTCCAGGAGTTGGTGATGGACAGGAAAGCCTGGTGTGCTGTGGTTCATGGGATCGCAAAGAGTTGGACACGACTGAGCAACAGAACTGACTGATGGACTGAAGCCACAATGGAGATGTTTCGTCAAGAAAGCATCTCTTCTTCCAAATGTACAAATGTCCATCAACAGACAAATGGATAAAGAAGATATGGTACATATATACAATGGAATACTACTCAGTTATTAGAAGGAATGAAATAATTTCTTTTGCATTAGCATGGATGGACGTGGAGATTTTCATAATTGGTGAAGTCAGTTAGACAAAGAAAGACAAATAAATTAATATGATATTACTTATATGTGGATTCTAAAAAATTAATACAAATGAACTTATTTACAAAAGAGAAACATATTCACAGGCTTAGAGCATGATCTTATGGTTACCAAGGGATGGAGGGAGGGTGTGTGGAAGGGATAGTTAGGGAGTTTGGGATGGACATGTACACACTGCTATATTTAAAATAGATAACAACAAATATCTACTGTACAGCACAGGGAACTCTGCTCAATATTCTGTATTAACCTAAATGGGAAACGAGTTTGAAAAAGAATAGATACATGTATATGTATAACTGAACTACTATGAGGTACACCTTAAACTAACACAACATTGTTAATCAAGTATGGTAGTGGTGGTTTAGTCACTAAGCTGTGTCCAACTCTTGAGACTCCATGGACTATATTCTGCCAGGCTCCTCTCTCCATGGGATTTTCCAGGCAAGGATACTGAAGTGTATTGCCATTTCCTTCTCCAGGGGATCTTCCCAACCCAGGAATTGAACCCAGGTCTCGTGCATTGCAGGCAGATTTTTTACCGACTGAGCTATGAGGGAAGCCAAGGAAACCCATGATAATATACAGAGATCAACTATACTCCAATATAAAATAACTTTAAAAAAAGAAGTGAGATCAAAAAGAGAGATTTGTTTGTGTCTTGTAAAATGAGTCTTTTTCTACATCTCATTAAAGTACTTACCTTAGGTCAGTACTGTATGGTCTGATAATGCCATGGTCTGTATTGGTCTGTATGGTCAAATAATGCCATGATATTAGCATCAGCTTTTGTCTTACTTACATCAAAAAGCTCTACTTTCAGGTAAATTCTACTGGCTCATGGATGGCTTACCTCCCATCTTGTCCTGGCTTTCTGACAGCTCGCCCACCTGATGAAACCTAACAAGAACCACTTTCTCTGGAGTACAGCTTTTTTAAAAGGAACAAATTCATTCAAAGTGTTATTACAGACCACCATATGAAATTCCCACATTCTTAGCAGTTTGAAAAATGTTTAATTTATGTTTATGTATTCTTACTCAAAATGTTAGTTAACAGCCTGTAGGGACCCAGTAATAGGACCTTTTTTTCTTTTTTATGTTTATTAGCTACATTAATGACTGTTTCTGCAATTCTACTGCAAAGACTTTCGTTAATGAATGCCAATTAATTCTGAAATGATTTTAAACAAAGGGTGATGAGAATAACCAATCAACCATGACAGTTTAGAGAGCAAGGAGGCTGCTGTGGCCTAAATTTCCTGCGTTGATTATTTGCTGTCAGATGGTACTGTTGTTCATCAGGCCTGTCTTCAGACTCTATATACACGCATTAGATGAGAGGATCATGATCTCAGACTGAGTTGGGACCCTGTCTCCAATGGTACAGGTTCTATCATGACCAGGTATCTGTACCATCCAAATGGCCAGCTTCACTACCTGCCACTAAATGGGGTATGATAGTTCAAATACTGCTTTCTACTTAGGAGACACTCAAGAGATATGTGTAAAGTGGAAATGAGGCTAGAAGTAAAACCTAGTCGACATAAATGGTGACTGAGTGGACAGGTTGCACGGTTGTTAAAAATGTGCTTATAATGCACCATTCATAGTTCAAAACAGACATTCTATTTTCCACTGTAAAAATTAAATAGAAATTCTCAAAACCCTTCCTAGAAATGTTTAAGCAAGTAATTTTCCTAAACCCATTCATTATAATTACATGACAATTGCAGTATAAATGCAAAATGCTTACGTGTATGTATCTCTTCAACGTTAGAACATGAAAACATTCAAATAAACCCCAGGTGATCTGAGCCCAACAAAGGCAGTATTTTTTTTTTTTTTTACTAACAAGATTGAAAATACTAAAACATTTTGCTCAAGTGTAGCTTTGGAACTTTAAGAATTTCACTCCCATCCCTGCCCACCCCTCCCTCCCTCACCTGGCAAGGTTGGTGGACATTAGACTATAAGCAACAATCCCTTCAAGTTCAAAAAGAGTAGGGCCCTAGAGCTCTGACTTAGTTAAGGGTCTCCTCCAGCTAACAGAGACTTCTTCATAAGGCATCATCAATAGGCTGGTCTTTGCCAACTGCACAACTTTCTGTCCTTGGGTATTTAATTTTTAAATAGGACTCCGATTTGACTTGCGTTTTGAAGGGGTGGCAGGAGGAGAGGGACTTGAATTCAATGTCAGTTGTCACCAAATGACAACTTATTGCCAGAGGAGACCAGTTGAAAGAACAGATTTTTTTCTGGGAAATTCAACAGTTTCCCCTCCGTTGAAAGGTACAACCAATGAACTTTGGTTCTCACGAGTATACAAAAGAAAGAACTATGTCCATACATAGAAAATGATGGCCCTTCCTCAAGTGGCTTGGTCCAGAAGGCCAGAAACAAGTATCAGTTTGGGTCAATTGAAGAAGTTAAAATGAAATGACACACACATCAGGCTACTCCAGAAACAAATGGTGGAAGAACTAAAAATAGGCATGAAAAGTCATAAGTGAAACATCTATTAAATGCACCACCATCAATGTTAAGATCACTCTCCATCAGATGCAAGGGATATGCATATTTATATAGAAACATGTGTCCATGTCATGTCCCCACTGTCCCAGATCCCTGCCTCTATTCCAGACAGAAGCACACAGTCCTCCAACAGCTGGCAGAGTTGGCTGCTGGTTGGTCTCAATTGAGTCATCTTTCCTGGAATAGCCCTAGCCCTAAGAAAGTCCCTCATCCAAAGATGCACCCACTCTTTGGGGACAGCCAACATCCAGTAACTGGTTGATGCAAGGGTTTAAAGGCCTGGCACGTGACTTTCATTCAGGACAACTCTGAAGGGCTATTTCACTTTCTTTCCTCTTTCATAAGTTTTGGTTCTAAAAACACTCCTCAAAAAACTTCCCATATACAAATCTCCATCTCAGAGTTGACTTCCTGGGGAAACTGATCCATCTAGTCAAAGCTATGGTTTTTCCAGTAGTCATGTATGGGTGTGAGAGTTGGACTATAAAGAAAGCTGAGCACCAAAGAATTGATGCTTTTGAACTGTGTTGTTGGAGGAGACTCTTGAGAGTCCCTTGGACTGCAAAAAGATCCAATCAGTCCATCCTGAAGGAAACCAGTCCTGAATTTCATTGGAAGGACTGATGTTGAAGCTGAAACTCCAATCCTTTGGCCACCTGATGCAAAAACTGACTCACTGGAAAAGATCCTGATGCTGGGAAAGATTGAAGGTGGGAAGAGAAGGGGAAGACAGAGGATGAGATGGTTGGATAGCATCACCAACACAATGGACATGAGTTTGAGTAAACTCCGGGAGTTGGTGATGGACAGGAAAGCCTAGCATGCTGCAGTCCATGGGGTCACAAAGAGTCGGACATGACTGAGCAACTGAACTGAACTGAGCATCACTATAGGTTAATAGTATCCTTTTGTCTCTGCCTACTTATATGGCACAACATAAGAATGTAAATAGCATATGCAACTATATCTTAGGTTTTATATGGTTATATATAATATATGCATAGCACTAAAGTAAATGTGATTTTATATTGCTAGAAATGAATAGTGCATGATTTTAAAAATTTACATAAAACTCCACAAAACCAAAAGTGGATATTTAAGTTTAATTTACCTTAATAAAAACATCTTTTCTGAACAAAAACATGGGTATGGAAGGAGCACATAGAAAAACAGGGCAAAATTTCCAAAATATCATGTACAGCCCAGGGGCCTTGAGAAACAAATTGGTAATGCTGATCAACCTACTGTGTTCTACATGTTTACCTTATTATAATAGAGAGTAATCCCAGGGATTTTGTTTTATTTGAAATTGTAAGGAAAATCACTTATCCCTCAGAGTAAAAGCAAAAATACTATGATGAATCATTCTTTGAAACTTTTCACTGCTGACTTTTAGGCCAAGATTCCCATGCCCACGAAATGATGATGTTATCTGAACATTTAAGAACCTTATAAATTCAGATGAACATGGGGGGACAGTTTTACCTTTACTTTTTTTTTTTTTCCAGGAAACCCTTGTAAACCCAAATTGCTATATGTGATCTAACTCCAGTCCTTTCTGAAGAATGCTTGTGTCACATCTACAAATCATGCAAGGAAGAAAATTTTTGAAAATTAAAAATGACATAATTTTAGACTCTGATTCCCAAGACTATTTTTTTTTAGGTAAAACAAATGTTTCTGGCTTAATTTTTTCATTAATAATTGCCATTGCCTCCAGCTGGGATAGAGGCCACCTCCAGTCAATTAGTAATGGCTATGTTGCCATGGGCTCTAAGGCTTTACTCAGGCACCCAGGGAATGAGTGCTGCTATCTATTGGTCATCACTGACAGCCAACTCTAACATACAGGATATAAGTCTAACCTCCTGAGACAACACAGAATTCTCTCTCATTGCATACCATTTTGCCCAGCACATCCGATAATCCAGCCATAGCAAACTACACTGGCTCCATGCACCACCGTGCACTCCCTAGCCTTTGTGTATGGGCTTCCCTGGAGGCTCAGATAGTAAAGAATCCATCTGCAATGCAGGAGATTTGGGTTCAATCTTTTGGTCAGGAAGATCCCCTGGAGAAGGTAATGGCTACCCACTTCAGTATTCTTGCCTGGAGAATTCCATGGACCGAGGAGCCTGGTGTGCTACAGTCCATGGGGTCATAAAGAGTCAGACACGACTGAGTGACTAAGCATGTAAGCACAAGCCTTTGTACATACTGTGTGCCTCATTTATACTCCCCTATGCTTGTTAAATAAATGAATTAAAGTAGGACATATATTTACATTTTAAGTCCACATTTCTTAGGGGTCCTAGGCCCAAAACATATTTCCAGTACTAGTCAACAAATCAAGAAGGGAGGCTTTATTAAACAATAGCCCGTGGGACAAGAAGCACAAACATAGTGATTATTCCATCCTCTGTTAATTATTTTTACCTTTCAGGGACACTATCTAGGACTGTCTTTAAACATGCATACTATGTTTCCAGCTCTCATAACCCTCTGTATGAAAGTTCCAATTATACTGACCCATTTGGAACAATATAGCTTAACAAAGAGCTTTAGATCCTGTTTTGGTCAGTTTATGAATTAAAGACCCACTGGAAATGAGGAGAAAAACTACTGCTATATCCGTAGAGTCAACAACAAAACAGTTTCAAAATTATTATGAACCTAGCTTTCCAGAATATTATCTATGGGTCCACGAGGGCTTACCACACACTAGTTGCTATTCTAAACATGCTACATTTCTAAGCACATTAAACCAACTCAATCTCCACACTCCTTGGAGGTAGGATCTAATATCATTCTAGTTTTCTGGATAATATAACCAAGGCCTAGAGTCATGGTTTTGGAGCTGAAATGAATCCAGGCAGAGGAACCAGAGATCAAGTTGCCAACATCTGCTGGATCATCAAAAAAGCAAGAGAGTTCCAGAAAAACATCTATTTCTGCTTTATTGACTATGCCTAAGCCTTTGACTGTGTGGATCACAATAAACTGTGGAAAATTCTGAAAGAGATGGAAATACCAGACCACCTGACCTGACTCTTGAGAAACCTGTATGCAGGTCAGGAAGCAACAGTTAGAACTGGACATGGAACAACAGACTGGTTCCAAATAGGAAAAGGAGTACGTCAAGGCTGTGTATTGTCACCCTGCTTATTTAACTTATATGCAAAGTACATCATGAGAAACGCTGGGCTGGATGAAGCACAAGCTGGAATCAAGATTGCAGGGAGAAATATCAATGACCTCAGATATGCATATGACACCACCCTTATGGCAGAAAGTGAAGAAGAACTAAAGAGCCTCTTGATGAAAGTGAAAAAGGAGAGTGAAAAAGTTGGCTTAAAGCTCAGCATTCAGAAAACTAGGATCATGGCATCTGGTCCCATCACTCACTTCATGGGAAGTAGATGGGGAAACAGTGGACACAATGGCTGACTTTATTTTTCTGGGCTCCAAAATCAGTGCAGATGGTGATTGCAGCCATGAAATGAAAAGATGCTTACTCATTGGAAGGAAAGTTATGACCAACATAGACAGCATATTAAAAAGCAGAGACGTTACTTTGCCAACAAAGGTCTGTCTAGTCAAGGCTATGGTTTTTCCTGTGGTCATGTATGGATGTGAGAATTGGACTGTGAAGAAGGCTGAGCGCCGAAGAATTGATGCTTTTGAACTGTGGTGTTGGAGAAGACTCTTGAGAGTCCCTTGGACTGCAAGGAGATCCAACCAGTCCATCCTAAAGGAGATCAGTCCTGGGTGTTCATTGGAGAGACTGATGTTGAAGCTGAAACTCCAGTACTTTAGCCACCTGATGAGAAGAGCTGACTCATTTGAAAAGACCCTGATGCTGGGAAAAACTGAAGGCAGGAGGAGAAGGGGATGACAGAAGATGAGATGGTTGGATGGCATCACCAACTCGATAGACACGGGTTTGGGTGGACTCTGGGAGTTGGTGATGGACAGGGAGGCCTGTCGTGCTGGGGTTCATGGGGTCGCGCAGAGTCGGACACGACTGAGTGACTGAACTGAACTGAACAGAGTCCTGCAAAATTCATATGTTGGTATCCTAACCTCCAGCATCTCAAAATGTAATTATATTTGCAAACATGGTCTTTAAAAAAGTAATTAAGGTTAAATAAGGTCAGTGTGATTGGCCCTAATCCAACAGGACTGGTATCTTTATAAGAAGAGATTAGGACACAGGCACATAGAGGAGAACCACATGAAAACCTGAGACCAAAACTGCCATCTACAAGTCGAGGGGCCTTCAGAAGAAACCAACTCTGCCAACGCCTTGACTTTGGACTTCTAGCCTCTAGAACCATAAGGAAATAAATTACTGCTTGTTAAGTCACCCAGTCTGCAGCCTAGCAAACTAATACAGACATGAAGTACATTGTTGAAGGTCATACAGCTAATATGGGATTCAAACTCAGGTAGCTTGGTTCTTGAGTGAATGCTCTTATCCACCATGCTCTACTGTCTCTCAGCTGAGATGCTCAGCCACCCTCCCACAAGTGAGGGCTGGCAGAGTTCCAAACACTCTGACATGATGCAGAAAGATGGTGAACTGAGGGTCATGACACCTAAATCCTGTTTCCTGATGTTTTTACTGGTGCAACACATTGCTGCAAGGAATTCCCTGATGCTCTTTGGGCCTCATTTTACTCAAATGCCTAAGTGAGAGGTTTGGACTAGATGGCTTTCCTATGGATCCTTCCTTTATTCCATGTGGTTCAAGGAGTCAACAGTCCAAATGGCTAAAGAACTGATTGTAAGGATAGGTCCAGTGAGAAACCAAAAGTTTTTACCCAGGGTACTGAATAAAAACTTATCTGAATCATCCTCTTTCCCAATTATTTGATGACTACAGCTGCATTTACCAGGTTCCCTCTTGCTGACAATCCTTCTCTGCAAATGTCAGTCAGTGCAGGCAACCATCCCCTTTCCTCTAGAAGAGCTATGATCCTAGGCAGTTTTTCTTCTGCCATCTGGGTCACATGACGTGAGGGGCCCAGTGATTCAAACAGCCCTTCCATTGGATTAGCTGCCAGGCCTGGTTGAGAAAGGCTGAGTCTTCCAGTAACATTTTAATTTCATATCTCATCTGCAGGTATGTCTGGAATTTTATGCACACCAAGAATCCTTTAGAGACTGCACACAATGCCATTCAATCAAATACACCAGAGAGACAATGGGTTATTGATAATGTTTCCCAATGAACAAATAACCAATAGATCCCATGCATCTATAAGGTGACAAATGTTCCAAGGTCAGCCAACTCTTTTCTGAGTATCCAAGTGTGCTCTACAGCAGCAAGCCAACTCAGAGGAGTTAAGGATAAAGTTTTCCAAATATCCTTGTAAAGAGTAAATGATAAGATTTGATCATGTAAAGATGGCATTCTGCTAATAGGCACATATGAAACAGGTAAAATAGCTTTGGGTACTGAGGGTAAGGGCACAGCCCTCTGCAACTGGCAGTACCACTGACATCACTAAGGGACATCCGTAGTCCACCTCTGGTGTCCACAACAACCTAGTGGCATCGCTGCTCGAGCCAACTCAGCTGAACTAGAAAAAGGGAGATTCGCTGCCTGGCAGTGGTCTTGCAGAGCACACATGCACTTAAAACCTGGGGCCTCCCCAACACCCCAGGAGCCCACTGTGAGAATCTCACTCCCATACATATGAAAACAGGCCTTAGGCAGGACAATTGTCTGCCAGACTGCCTGTATCAGAAAGGCAAGTGTGAATTGAACTGTGCCTGCTCAAAATTATATGCAGAAGCCCTAATCTCCAGGACCACAGAATGTGACTGTGTTTGGACACAGGGTCTTTAAAGACATGATTAAGTTAAAATGAGGTCAACGGCAAGCCTTCATCCAATATAAGCAGTGTCCTTATAAGAGGAGACCAGGAAACAAAGACACACGATGGGAGACCATGTGAAGACACAGGGAGAAGGTCCAGAAAAAACTGACCCTGCCTACCCCTTGATCTTGGATTTCTAGCCTTGATTTTGGGAGAAAATAGATGTCTGTGTTTAAGCCCTCTGGTCTGTGGTACTTCGTCCTGACAGCCCAAGTAGACTAATACAGCAAAAACACAGTGGCCAGCATTGACTGGGCCCCGCCGAAGTGCTAGGTGCTGTGCAAGGTGCTGGGTATACAGTGATCAGCCACCTGATCTACGCTCTCTGCTTTCAAGGAGTTTCCAGGCTATTGGAAAAGAAACATATATAAAGAGGCAATCAAAATAGAATGTGGTGAAGAGGAGTGCCTGACTTGGGAAGTCTTCCGAGAGAGTGTTAAGTGCAGAGTGAGGGCAGAAGGCAGTGGATGAGGAAGTGCTGAGAGAAGAAGCCAGTCGTTGCAGGTCAGGTCAAGGCATTTCCAGACATTCATCTATGTCCTTAGGCACTGGAAGGGACTAAAAGCTCAGCCTGGTTGTCAGGTGAAGAAGGTACGGTGGGGACAGGCGGGACCAGAGGCCAGAAAACCAGGTGCAGAAACCAGGTGAGACACAATGCTCAGCTGGTGTAAGGTGAGGGCCAATAGTTGCCAAGTGAACGAGGGAGGGAGGACTTGACGGTAGATGAGAGAGCAGGAGGGAGCTCGAGGGATGCCGCCAGTTTCTGGAATTGACAGTAGTGCCATCAACTGTTCAGTGCTGGCTGTGTTGTGTTGGGGGTGCCTATGAGAACATCTGAGTCCAGATGTCTCCACGGCAGCTGCATATGCATATCTGATGTCTAGCATGTAGCAGGTATTCTACAGAGGACAGGGAGGCAGGTGGCGGGGAGGAGGAGAAAGGCGGAAGGTCACGAGATTTACCCTACATTAAGTCTGAATCCATCACCCTGCTGGTTTTCTTTAAAACTTTCAGTGTTTCAACATCAATGTCCACGAAACCCATTGGCACACCTCCCTACATCATGAACTGTGTCACGAAGGGAAAACCCTGTATAGAAAGAGCCCAGGAAGTTAGAGACACAAGCCTCTGCTTTCACA
Organism: Bos javanicus; assembly: GCF_032452875.1. Lineage (NCBI taxonomy): Eukaryota > Metazoa > Chordata > Mammalia > Artiodactyla > Bovidae > Bos > Bos javanicus. The sequence goes on along the minus strand of NC_083897.1, from coordinate 31,981,466 downwards.
GCAGGAACAAGTAGAAGGGAAATCAAAGTCTCTAGATAATGAGCTCTTACCTAAGTACCAATATCATCTTAAGGAGCAAACTAAATATGTAGAAAACTCTAAATCTCATCAACTAAATGACATTTGAAGATGCACTTTTTAACATTATTTTTTCTACTATGAAAGGCACTACTAAATTTTCTGCTGCTCCCAAATCAACACGTTGATGTGCATCTAATTTGACTTTAATTAAAAATTAAGAAACAACACCACCACTGTGAGAAAACTTTCAATATCTGTCATCTCTGTTAAGTTATTTTTAAATGTCTAAAAAGTTCAAACCCATCCCAAAATGGACAAAATTACAGGTTTTAAAACAAGCTGTTGGCAAGATATTTTTTAAAGAGTTGAAACTGAAACCTGGTAATTTTTTTTTTTTTAAGAAATGGCAACCCTGTGATATAGAGGTGGTTAGTTATTTACTATCTCTCTGTTCCAATGAAAATGCCAATGAATGTTTTATGAAAATAAAACTGATGATTCCTAAGTCTGAATGAAGTCAGGAAAATTGCCCTCGTCATAAGTGACTGCTTGAGCATTAGACTAAAGTGTCTTTAGAGATCACATCAACTTTTTAAGCCCCCAGGTCTTTGTATATTCCTTCGATGCAGGCATGCATAAAAATAAAGATTTTACCTGCCTATGTATCTATACCTATCTTGTTTCTAAAACATTTTTGCTTATTAAAGGAAGGTGTTCAAGCTGTAGCTGCTGCTGCTGCTGCTAAGTCACTTCAGTCGTGTCCGACTCTGCGCGACCCCATAGACGGCAGCCCACCAGGCTCCTCTGTCCATGGGATTCTCCAGGCAAGAACACTGGAGTGGGTAATCTGTAGCTACCTAATAAATTAATTAACCAATGGTTTGATAGTAAATGCAAAGATAAATAAGGCATAGACCCAGCTCTCCCATGAATTATGATCCATGCAGCCTTAGAAAAAAACACAAAGAAACCCAAAGTATCCCAACAGAAGGAGCCTTCACTAAGTGTCATCAAGCATGGGACAAAACTGTACAGGATTCCAGGCATGGGAATCCTTCCAAGGAAGAGAATGAAATGAACTCTTTTTTGGAGGTGATACTCTGCACGGGGCATGGTTGGGCATGGTCCACATACCAGATGTTATTCTCACCCACAGCTGGAGAAAGTGAGGTTCAGAGATGCTAAATCACTTGTCTGAATGTCCTTCAGCTGAGGTCAAGTGCCTGTTGAACTGGTTCACGTCCCCTTTTGCTTTGAAAAGTGTCCCACTGAGAACAAGAACTCATATGGTTCTATGCACTCAATATTTAGCACAGAATGGGGTGCTCAGTTCCTGCATGTGGCAGGATTCCCTGATTCCATATGGACAGCAAAGAGAAGGGCCCACCGCTGATGTAAACTCCACAGCATTTCTCTATCCAAGTCTATTATCCATCACCTGGAAAATGAGATCAATGACTTCACCTCATTCCATAATTTCGGCTTCAGATATATATGAAATTGTCAGGAGTTGGTTAGGATGCAAACCATCACAGAAACTTACCATTTCATTATCATTTTTATTAGTTATCACAGAATCATTTCAATTTTTGCTAAAAATCATAGATTTGAACATTTCTACCACCAATATTCTACTTAATTCTTTGTCAGCAGTCTCTGAAATTGAAAAAAAAAAAAAACAAAAAAGAAAAAAGCATAGGCTTTTGGGCTTCAAAGAAACAAATGGAAATACATACCTATGTGTGAGTGTGGGGGAGGGTGGGAAAAAGAGAGGAGTGGAGGGTGAGAGAATAGATTTTCTTACCAGGACACATTCTATATTAAAGTTCCAAAAGTTTACAAAATTGTTAAATAGAACTGCAATTTAAAAATGAAAGATAGTCATATTCTGGTAGGAATCTAGGAGGGAGCTATGAACTACATGAAAGATATTTGGCAGTTTTGAGCATTAAATTCCAAAATCCTTACACACACGTGAATGTAAACTCGGAAATGGCTCACATTTATATTGGCAGTTCACCAGAATTGTTGTTATTCATTATAAAAAAGAATAGCCATGTGTTCAATGGTATTTTATCCTTCAATTCGAGAGTTTGGGGCTTTCATTTAGGTATTTATCATTCTGAATACCTTATCCAATGTTTAAAAAATCAAACTCATCCCAAAATTAAGTCATCACTTGAAGTAATTGTGCTAATCAGGAATGAAACCTTAACATTGCTATCAAATAGTCTACATGACCCTTTGGCATACTCCGCTAGGTCCTGCCATGAAATAGGCACAACTCACTAGGTTGAGAACATTCCTAGTTTTGTTTAAATAACGCGGGAAGTAACTAGTATGAAGGTAATTATTAAATTCCTTTTAGCCACTGGTCACAACCCTTCCACCTCCTTCACCCACTCTCCTGGCTGGAGTCAGCACCGGGATCTGAGTTCACCATGACCTAACAGATCACTCCACACTGCTCAGTATTGTGGTTCAGAGTCAATTGGCTTGCATTGGTGTGGACTTTAATTTGGGTTTTAACACATTTCATTTGAACTTAAGCACCTCCAGAAGTGCCTTTAGACAGAAATATCTAACCTGGAATCCTCTTCTAATTTACGCTACTTGAATCGGAAAAGCTTATTTTTTTTTTCAAGTACACATTTACTTCCACTTAGCCGCTGGAGTTAAGAACTGCTTTGGTTTCTAAACATGTATAATACAGATAATGCCTATGGAAAAACAGGTTCTAACAAACTCAAGGTTAAAAGAGAGCAAGGTTAGTCAAAATGAAGACATTTCCCTTTTGAGTGTATTGTACAACAAAGTGCAGCTGCAATGACCTGATTTCTACTTTACCAAATAATTACAATTGCATTTCTCAATTTAGCTACTGGGGTGCTCACTCTGGAAATTGATACTTGCTGACTGAGGGACACTTTCAAACTTAGAAGCACCACTCTGACATTTTGAAAATCAAATACGTGTGTAGGTGGCCAGGCATAGATTTGTTCTAAGTGCCTTGCCGCTGTTTTGAGTGGTTACAGGAATTTGTGCTCTGAATAGAGGGCCCAGGTTAGGAAACTGGGACTCTGGCTCATTAACAGTGTGCTTACAGGTGATCCCTTTAATCAGTCAGACTTGCTATCTCACCTTCTAAAACTGTTTTGCAGAAATGTATTCCATTTCTCACAAATGCTGTTGGGGCTCCCATGTAACATTGCAAAAACATTCTGTATTTGAAGCCACACATACAAATTTAAAGGTCAACCAAAAGCTTCCTTCAAAATCAAAACTATTAGACATGGCTAAATTCAAAGAAGCTGTAATTCTAAGGGCTGACTCTAACCAATTCAAAAGCCTTCTGATTAGTAAGGGGTAAGTCTAGTCATTCATTATTTTATAACAATAATGATTCTACTTTTTAAAAAGATAGCCTCCATCATGTCCTCTCAATGATGATGCTTTTACATTTTTAAATGCTTTTCAGATCTAGCTTGTACATCAGTCTATCTTCATTTAAAATATTTGCAAAGGCTTACACACAGGGTAACTTCTGGGCAGCTAGGTATGGGTGGAAGTAATATATGTCAGGCACAAATTCATTTTAATGATGAGAAGTCAACAGAAAGCAAGTTTCTCTTGGACAAGTTGCCTCATAAGGAGAAATGCTTTAAATAGTTCCCCAAATCTCAACAGCCAGCACAAGTCAGTGATGCCAGAAAAGTGGTCTTCTGAGAGGCAACAAGCCAACTGAAAGTCTCTCACCCTTGGAAGGGCTCAAGGCTAAACGTTGACAAGGGATAAGCAAAGCATGTGGGGCTGGTGTTTTCTCAAGATGAAGGCTGAGTGGAATGAAGGTCAGCCAGGTTTGGAAACCTTCCAAACAAGAACTGCAGTTACAACTTAACAATGCAGATGGGAGAAACAGGCCCTGGATACAAACTCTATGCTTAAAAGACATATCTCCTACCTAACACTGGTATGAGCAAAATTAACATAGCAGTCATTCAGTGCCACTCCAGACCCTGCCCCCTATCCACACAAAAAAAAAGTAAAATGGAAAAAAGTAATTCCACATGGGCAACTCGGAGTTCATAAACACCCCAAGTTAGAGTTCAATACACGGCATTTTAACCTCAAATGTCAATCCATTCCGTTAGACTGATATGGTCCTGCTAATAACACCACAGTGATTAAGAACACACATGGCACTCCTCTTGGACAGATAAAAGGGTCTGGGAAGCTCTAGCCTTGCATGCACAATTCACTTTACAGTTTAAATAGAGCTTGAACATCCATGACCTCAGTATATTTTCATATAGCCTTTTAAGAAAATTAGAGCTGGGATTCCTTCTCCCTCTGATAGAGGTGAGAAAGATTCAGCTCAGAGAAGGGATTTGGTATGTATGACCAATATCAGAAGACCCCAAACCTCAACTTAGATCAGCTGGATGATGGATGGTCAAGTTCTCTTCTGATTGCTCCACTCAGTTCGCCTCCAGCAAGGGTTTGGTGTGGCAAGACGCATATCCACTGTCATTCCCGTCCCTCCAGAACTATTGTCCTTCTAATAATAATAACAAAAATGGAAATAATAATATCTGCTATTTCCTGAGCAGATATTTTTCAAGATAGTTTACCAAAGACCTGAGGTTTAGGAATTACGGCCTATCCAAATCACCAGCCAAAAAACTCTCTGAAATAATAGAGGTAAGGATCATTTAATATAAATTTTTGATTCAAAAGTACAGAGTTAACTATTGTAAACCAAATCACAAAAATTTTGTTTTGAAAAAGCATTTCCTTTTTCATGGAAGTGAATAAGTATGCCTTGATCTATAATGAAGATTTCAATCTTGCTATATCAGTATCCTTGCTTGAAACGCCTACCATCCTCCATCCATCCATCCATCTATCCATCCACCCACCTGTTCACCCATGCACCCAGTCACCAACGTACAGCTATGAAATACCTACTTGGTGTCTAGTCTTGGACAAGACCTCATTGCTCTTCTCTAGTGCCTGCATTTTGCATCTTTCTCAGGAGCGGACTGGTCCAGCAGCCCTTTCTTGCTCAGGTAATCTGAGAAACTCATTCACATGACTCTTGGCTGTGGCCCACGGTGGCAGGGGGCCGTTGCCACTTCCATTCAAAGGATTGTAGATGTCAGGAACAAGCTTAGCCCACACGGTGTGTGTGTGCTAAGTCTTTTCGAATAATTACTCGTTTTATTTTGGACAAAAAAAGTGCAAAGCAATGAAAAGCTGAATGGAAGGTCTTTTGTTTGTGTAATGAGTATTTATTCTACCAATTTTCTTAAAATTAGGATTACATATGTTTAAGCCCTGCAATCAAAACGTTCACCATACACAAAGCCAACCTGAGTCACCTGTATGATGACCAGCTGAGTAACTTTTGATTTGAAACCCAACCACCCATTGCCACCCTCCTTTTATTCCTTCACTAAATATCATGTTTGTAAAGCTACAGAATAAGTTTGTACAACAACTACAGTATGCATTTGTCACCTGCTGCTTCTGTTCTGTTACACAGGTTTTTGTGTGTATATGTGTACACATTTGGGTTTGTGTGTGTGAGTATGGGTGCTCCTACCTAAATCTTGAGGTATCCATCAGTACATCAAAACAAAAACATGCCAAACACAGATGATGATCGTGGGTATCTGTGAAAGGTTTGAAAGCACAGAGCCCTCAGTAGAGGGGGAGACAGACCCTAAAACCCCATGGAGCACATGATGATCAACATCCAAATAGAAGGCTCATTTTAGAATTTGCTTATGTTAGGAATCCAGTGTGGGATTATATTTGTTAATTTTGCCCCATACACTCATTCTCTTTTAAATATTGGGGATTCTTTTAAAGCACCAGTAGTTTGTTGACTGGTAGGACTAGAAAGAGGAGAAAGAGCTCTCAATAAAATACCCTAAGTAAGCCCCAAGCCACTGCTCTCAGCATTGTGAGAAGCAGCATGTGCCTGGCACCTAGCCATGGACCCATGTGACTTCAGTGATCTCATGTGATGCCTCAGTACCATGAAGCAGGGGTCACTGTCCTTGCTTTATAGATGAGGAAACTGACACTCTGAGAGCTTGAGAAACCTGCCCCAGTCACAAAACTAGAGGCGATGGAGCTGCTGTTCAAATATGGCTCTACCGTCCACCATTTTCCTCCATTATACCAAAGGTCTTCATTTTGTACACATGGATTCCTCGAAGGGTCCACAGATTGTTTTCAGAAAGTCTAACCAATGGTATACAAAACTGGGTATATCCTTTTGCCCATTTTGCTGGATGGGGTAGCTATATATTTCATCAGCTTCTCAAAATAGTCTTGCTGTTATTGTTTAGTCACTCTGTCAGGCCTGACTTTGCAACCTCATGCCTAAGACCACACAAAACAGTGAGCTACAGTGACTTCACCCTAATGCTCCACAGGACCTGGTGCACATGGCAATACTTCTCTAGACCAGCCTGCACCTCTACTTCCTCTGGCCTCCCATAGCACTCTGCACGTTCCCTGACATTTTACCTTGCTTTGTTACTTGAATATGAATCTCAGCTGCCTTGCTAGAAGTAAATTTCTGGAATGTAGGGCACAATCTTGCTTAACTTCGTCTCCCTCAAAGCCCCAGAACAGTCCTCTATACATAAGTGTTCCTTGACAAAGGTCAAACGAGGCTGATTTTGTGACTGGTTTGTTATCAAAACTGTTCTTACTTCTCTTCTTGCTATTGGGTCATCCAATTCCCCTCATCCAGAAACCTCACCTCTTCAAATCCTAGCCTGCATTGTTGGCCAGTCTCAGGGCCTTCATCTTCAAGAAAGGGCTGCATGCAAAATGCCCTGATATCTGTACCTTGTTATCACAAAACTGAATATACATGTTCTTCTGACTACCATCTAATTGCCTCAAATATACTATGGACTCATCCATTCTTCAGAGGCCTAGTTAACTTATTCAGCACATGTTTAATGACCACCTACTCTTTGCCAAGAACTCTGACTGGAATTGGCAAAAAATCCAGTCATCTCTTCTTCTAACACCTTCAGATACCTGATAAAGATTGAAATCACATTATGCATGTAGATGTGCCTGATACATAATAAATGAATGAATAACTATCCATCTTACCTTGAGATTGCTTTTGTTCTTCCTAATAGTTCAGAATGGGCTCATTTTATTCCTTCCATCTTTAGAAACATTGATTTGCTCTGAAACTAGTGTGCTTGTTCAGGATTATGGGATTTATTAAACTTAAAAAACACTTTCTAATTAATTTACAGAGTTAATAAAGTAATGACCTTCATATTTATATTTGAAATCTGGAGTCACATAAATGGCACTGAGAATCTTCAAATAAGCTGAAGTTATTGCCTCCTTGCCTTGGGGATGGAGGTGTCAAAGCTGATAATTCTGTGACCTACAACCTTGGGATTTTACATACCTAGGAAGGGAGGACAGCAGGGGTGATGGAAACTTATTTTAAGAAGAATCAGAATAAGAAAAAGCAGTGTGGACTGTTCTAATGAAATGTGTTTAGTTTGGCAAGGTGAGCGGGTCGTGGAGCTTCCACTCGGCATCACTAACATCTTAGCTGTCCAGGATGTTACCCAACCAAAAGAAAAACTGAGGCCATTCATCTGGGATGGTATTCTGTCAGGGCCCTTCCACTTCTCAAGAGTCTTCTTTTTCAAATTCTACACAAATGAATAATTAAAGAGGAGACTGAAAATACATATTAAGAGTTTTCTTAAACCATGTTCTCAAGGCTTTTTTTATCCCATTTAAATTTTAAAGGTAATTATATTGCCTACTGCCAAGAAAGTTAACACTAATTATTGCAATAAATAATGCTGTACAGGTTAAATAGAAAATGCAAAGACAAAAATGCCTAATGGCTTATTCAAAACAGGAAGCACAACACTGTTATTCTGAGCTTGAAGTGCTATCTCCTCTTGATTTATGAAGATGCAATTTTTTAAAAACTTCTCTTGGTAAAGCTTCTTTTTCCCTATACCATTTGACTTTACTACAAGATTACCATTAAAAAATTAACGGTCATCTTTGCTCAGCAGTGATTAAGCGTAATTTTGGCTTGTTTTATTATATGGCTTTTATGTGTATATTGTTATATGGTTTGGAGAGAAATATATTTATGTCTACCTATGTAAATCACTTAAGGAATGATGTAGCAATTAAAATCCACAAACTAAATCTATTATTATGTTTGTTCATAATTTATCTCCAACTCAATATGTATTTTAACATGATAAAGCATTGCTATATAACACGTGGTGATTTTTAACAGCAATTTGCATTAATTCTACTTAAGAATTGAAACAGTAATAAGAAAATGTAGAAAATGCCTTTTTATTGTGGTTTTGCCTGTGTAGAAAGCACTGGCATTCAATCTTTCAATCTTGCCAAACTCTAAAGGCTAATTTCAGGAAGATTCAATAACACATTGCAGCTGCAATTTCATTTCTTTTCTTCCCAGAAGGTGAAATGAACATATTTATGTGGTGGGCATGCTGCTTCTTTCATAAGTCAAAATACAGAAGCAAGATGTTGTTTTTTTCCTATGACTAACATATTTGCTGGAGTGTCCCAACTAAGGACTTTTATCCATAACTTTGAGTTGTGGAAAGTGGCCAAGTGCCACTTTGCACTTGATTATTTTTGATGCACGTGCTCTCACATGAAGTTATCATCTGTGGCTTTTAAGGACTTTCCCATTCCTGGGTGAGAAATGTGCAGCCTAAGAGCTGACTCATTTGAAAAGACCCTGATGCTGGGAAAGACTGAAGGTAGGAGGAATGAACATATTTATGTGGATTGAAGGCAGGAGGAGAAGGGGATGACAGAGGATGAGATGGTTGGATGGCATCACCGACTCAATGGACATGAGACTGAGTAAATTCCAGGAGTTGGTGATGGACAGGCAGACCTGGCATGCTGCAGTTCATGGGGTCACAAAAAGTCGGACATGATTGAGCAACTGAACTGAACTGAACTGAAGAGCCAACTAATGCAATTCTATTAAGCCAGTTGACATTGTTGGCTTTGCAGACTCCTTCCAGCATCAAGAGTCTGTAATTCTATAAATTGCACCATTGTTCTTTAAGATGCTGATGGCTTTGTTCTTTGAACTTAATGTACTGAGTTACAAGTCTAGAGTTCAAGGCTCAGCTCAGTAAGTAGTCATGGTGTGGTCTTCGCTGAGACCTCCCACACCTGCTTTCCATGTTCTTCACTGCAAAATGTGAGGCTCTCAGCTCCCAATCTCTCCCTGTTTAGAATACTTTCTGAACAGGAAAGTATCAAGAAGTTACAGAGATAATTTCAAACAGTTGAGAAAAGGAGTAGATAAGCAAAATAAGGTAAATATATTATGATTAATTCTCCAATAATTGAAAAACACGATTTTAATCCCAGTAACTATGAACTGCAAAAATGTTGTAAACTCAATTCTAGTCCTTTCTTCTGCCTCCACTCCAGAAATTCATGACCTTAACTGAATGGCAATCTACATGTCCACCAAACAAAGGCAAGGAAGTTGAGCTGAACAATTTTCCAGGTAACAATTTATACAGATGGTCAGTTGTAATAATCCTACACCAAGTCTACCAGGGCTTGCTGGTGCCTCAGATGGTAATGAATTTGCCTGCAGTGCAGGAGACCCAGGTTCGATCCCTGAGTTGGGAAGATCCTCTGGAGAAGGGAATGGCTACCCACTTCACTATTCTTACCTGGAGAATTCCATGGACAGAGGAGCCCAGTGGGCTACAGTCCATGGAGTCACAAAGAGCTGGACACAACTGAGTGACTAACACTTTCACTCTCAAGTCTGCCAAAAACAAAAGATGTGTTTTATTACTAAAGATTATTTCTTAGAGTGGGGGGTTGGGGAGAATGATGCAGGGTTGGAAGTTAACCCCAACTCTCTATTTGAAGCAGATGCCCTGTGTACACAGCTTGAGTCCAAAGGGAAAAAAAAAAAAAAAAACTCAGGAAAGATCATAGCAAAGCCCACAGCTATCACTACAAGAGAAATGCAACTGGTAATGTGCTCATTTGACTTCCAAAAATTACAAAATACAAAACATAATTTAACATTTAATATACTCAATAACTTATAGGAAAATTCACTTATTTTCTGTGCTTTCTAAGAAAGTATTCAGCATATTTTCCTATGCTTTCTAAAGTACTAATAAAATCTTTATGAGTTATTAATTTTAAGTGGTGAATCAAAAAAGGCCATTTATAGGAAATCCTTCATTGGAGCATAAGAAAATAATCATGATTTTTTCAAACAAAGCTTTGAACAAACAGCACTGTGCAAACATTAATCAAATATCATGACATTCAAAGCCTATAATATCATGACAGCATGACGATAAAAGAGATAAAAGAAGAAGCTTTTCTGCTTTGTGAAGATTTGTGTGTCAAAGAAAAGAATCTTAGATAATGGTGTTTACCAGCCATTGGTTGCCCTAGCCTGAAACCTGAGTCATTTTAGATCCTCTCAGTGGGCTTCCTCTCAATGGCCCATCTAATTAGTCACCAAATCTCATCAAATCAACTCTCATCTCACCAAATCTGCTTCATTGACTATTCTAAAGCCTTTGACTGTGTGGATCACAACAAACTGTAAAATTCTTCAAGAGATGGGAACATCAGACCACCTTACCTGCCTCCTGAGAAATCTGTATGAAGGTCTAGAAGCAACAGTTAGAAACAGACATGGAACAACAGACTGGTTCCAAATTGGGAAAGGAATATGTCAGGGCTGTATATTGTTACCCTGCTTATTTAACTTATATGCAGAATACACCATGCAAAATGCTGGGCTGGATGAAGCACAAGCTGGAATCAAGACTGCTGTGAGAAATATCAATAACCTCAGATATGCAGATTAAACCACCCTTATGGCAGAAAGCAAAGAGGAACTAAAGAGTCTCTTGATGAAAGTGAAAGAGGAGAGAGAAAAAGCTGGCTTAAAACTCAAAATTGAAAAAAACTAAGATCATGGCATCCGGTCCCATCACTTCATGGCAAATATATGGGGAAACAATGGAAACAGTGAGGGACTTTATTTTCCTGGGCTCCAACATCACTGCAGATGGTGACCACAACCATGAAATTAAAAGACGCTTGCTCCTTGGAACAAAAGCTATGACCAATCTAGATAGCAGATTAAAAAGCAGAGATAGTACTTTGCCAACAAAGGTCCATCTAGTCAAAGCTATGGCTTTATCAGTAGCCACATAGGGATGTGAGAGTTGGACCATAAAGAAGGCTGAGCACCGAAAAATTGATGCTTTTCAACTGTGGTGTCGGAGAAGATGCTTGAGATTCGCTTGGACTGCAAGGAGATCCAACCAGTCAATCCTAAAGGAAATCAGTCCTGAATTTCATTGGAAGGACTGATTCTGAAGCTGAGAGTCCAATCCTTTGGCCACCTGATGGGAAGAACAAACTCATTGGAAAAGACCCTGATGCTGGGAAAGATTGAAGGCAGGAGGAGAAGGGGACGACAGAGGATGAGATGGTTGGATAGCATCACCAACTCAACGGACATGAGTCTGAGCAAGCTCTGGGAGTTGGTGATGGACAGGGAAGCTTGGCGTGCTGCATTCCATGGGGTTGCAAATAGTCGGACACGATTGAGCGACTGATTAGGCATCAAATCTCATCAAATCAACCTTTAAAATCTATCTCAGGGCTTCCCTGGTGGTCCAGTGGTTAAGAATCCACCTTTCAGTTCAGGGGTACAAGTTTGATTCCTGGTTGGGGAGCCTTGCCCACATGCCTCATGGTTAAAGAAACAAAACATAAAACAGAAACAATATTGCAGCAAATTCAATAAAGATTTTAAAAATGGTTCATATTAAAAAAAATCTATCTCAAAATTGGCTCTAATTCAAACTGCTAGAATTTCTGGCCTGGAATATTTCAACAGCCTTCTCAGGGTCTTTCTGCCTCAAACCTTACAAGCCCTATCACACTGACCACCCCTTTCCCCCATTCCCCAGGCAATTCCCCCACCAGCGTGACTTTTCTAAAACATTATCTGCTATACTTGTAGCATTCAAAGTCTCCTCCTTACCTAGAGCTGACATGAAGATCCTGATCTTCCCAAGCAATATCCCCTCCTAACTCCCCAAACACAGCTGATTGTTTTGTGTCTCATGAATCCCAGGAGTCAATGGGCCCACTTATAACTTGATGTGGGCTTACATGGTAGGAAATGCCTGTACAGCCACTTCTTCACCAAGAGAACTTCTAATCACACTGCAAGGTACTTCCTCCTTTAAGAAGCTTTCCTGAACATTTCACACACCCTTAGTCGCTCTCTCCACTCCCACATAATACTGAACAATCATCTATTAATATTATATTTCACTGTGATTTTTCTGCTTTTGTGTCCATATTCCCTGACTTAAGCTACTTAAGATCAAGCAACATGCCTTCAGCATTTCAGTTTTCCAGCTTTTAGCACAATGGGAGGAACACAGTAAATAAATCCAATCAATCAATCAATCAAAGAAGATATGAGGTCTTACAGGCATTCTCTTCTAATGGGTCTTTCCAACAATAGATATAATAATATTTTCAGATTTAAATCATCCCAATTCATAACATCAGGCTGAATATAAACAACTTGAAATATTACACTGTTGTTTATATGTTTGTCCTTGGGCCAGGTTTTGGACTTGTATATCCAAAAAAAACTATTTTCTTTGAGACTTATTTTAGGTGGATTGTGGATTCAGACTTAGCTCTCTCATATGGGTCCTTTTTACCCATCAATCTTGCCTGGGAAGGGATATTACATCTTCCCATTTTTCCAAGGATCCTGAGGCCACATTTGTTCAAATACATATCACAGAGCCGCAGAGATATTGTTTCCGTGTCTCAATACAAAGGAGAGACCATGTGACAAGACTCCACTCAGAGCAGCAACACGGTCTTCATTTCCAGCAGGTGTCCAGGAGGGCATATCTGGATGTCCCTTGGGAAGCTGGCTCCCCCAGTAAGTTTGCATCAAGACCTGAATGAACAGGAGATGATGACAGGCAGAGGAAGGTCTGCCATAAAGCCAGGGTCATCTCCTTAACCAGTTTCAGAAGTCATCAGTCCCACTGTAGCCTATGTGAATGATGATGCCTAAAACTGCAAGATGGTAGCTACTTCTCCCTTTGCCAACCTAGTTAATGAAATTGCAACACAGCTGTAACATTCTTCAATGATACAGTCTTTAAGCAGTGGGCTATCAGATTCATTCATTTGGCTAAGATACGATATCTTTTTTTTTTTTTCCCCATGCATCTTAGCTTGAAGCTTTAGCTCAACCTCATTTCACCTTTGAAACCTCAACAGAATAGATCCTTTCCTCCATTATTTCTTCATTCCAAGTCACCTCAAAACTTAGATACAGTACTGCCTTGGAGGCTGGGCAAGAACTTCATGAAGTACCAAGAAAGCCATCATTCTCTAGCCTTCTCCTCCCAGAATTCCACTGGCTTTCTGTGGTTCCCCTAGAGAGACACACAGACAATGGCACATGTATATGTACACATGCATACACAATACCCCACATGCCAGTTACAAAGAGTCTAAGAGGCTTCCACAAACCAGCGGCCTTTTCATTCCATTTAATCCAAATTCTCAGGCTGTGTGAGAGGACTTGCTATTCCTCGAAACTTGGAAATCCCTCCCACCCCACATCCAAGTCAAATACACACTTTAATCCTCCCAATCCATAAGGGATTCCAGAATCCTAATTGTGTTTACACTAGGTTCTTTTCCCTAGACAAAATGATATGATCAGCTTCCTTTTAGTGGTTATCTCTGAGATCATCTCTGTATCCTGTGATTCTGAGCCCAGCGTGGGCACACAAATGGTCCCCTGCCCTAGGGGCTGAGCCATGCCAATTCTAAGAAAGCAAAAGATCAAATGCCCTTCTTCCCATGAGTCAATAAGGAAAGAGAATCCCCTTGAACAGAGATGTGTTTTGTGGTGTGAAGACTATTTATAATCCTGAGTATCAAGCCTTCTCCTCCATCTGCTTATAAGCCTGAGGGAGCCTGTCTTCAACTGGCAGGTCCTACCTCCACTATTGACACACCTCTCTTAACTCTAGGATTCTGCAAGTTGCACAACTGACCTTCTTCACCTCTCTACTCAAAGCCATCTTCCTATTGATGACAAGTAGAGCAAGCCAATGTTTTTTGTCTGAAGCTTTGTCTTGATCTAGGCCACAAGTCAGCACATTGATTTGCAAGTCACATGTAGCCAACCACCTGGTTTTTTTTTTGTTGTTGTTGTTGTTGTTTGGTATGGCTCACAGGCTAAGAATGGTTTCTACATTGCAAGATGGTTGAAAGAAATCAAAAGGATATTTTGTGACACATGAAAACAGAGGATATTTGAGTTTTGGTATTCACATATAAAATTTTGGCATATAGCCTTTCCCTTTCACTGATGTATTGTCTATGGCCGTTCTCATGCTACAGTGACACAGTTGAGGATCTGCCTCAGACTGTATGGCCTACATGACTGAAAATATTTACTTCATGGAAAAAAATTGCCCACCTAAGCTCAAGCTCATAATCAAGGCAACTGCATTGAAAAATTATTTTTTCTCTATTACTTAATTAGAAAGAAACATTATAGTTACTATTCTAAAGGATTTTTAAAAGTCACTTCTCCACAATTGGATTTAACAGTTTATCCACAGTCAAATTTAAGAGCTTAAAGAGAATCTGGCTCAGAACCTTTGAGGAGTAAACCTGATTTTAGTTGTGAGGTGTGGAAGCCCACCTCCCTCTTGTGGACTGGCTAAGGTTTTTCCTAATGAACTCTGCTGGCCCCCCTCCATCTTCAGTCTGGGAAATGTGAAGGATTGCAGTTCTCATAGTGGGTTGACTGATGGCCCCCTACAACTCATGTCTACCTAGAACTTCAAACTGTAACACTACTTGGAAATACGGGCTTTGCAGATGTAATTAGTTAAGGATCTAGACATGAAGTCATCTTGGATACAGAGTGGGCCCTACAGTCAATTACTGATGCCCTTATAAGAAAAGGAGAGGGCACAGAGAGACATACAGAGAAGAAGGCCATGTGGAGACAAAGGTGGAGAGTGTAATGATGTGGCTACAAGCCAAGGAATGCCTGGGGCCACCAGAAACTGGAAGAGGCTAGGAAGGATCCTGTTCTAGAACCTTTGGAGAGTGCTCAACCCTGCCAATATATTTTTGGATTTATAGCCTCCATAACTGTGAAAGGATAACTTCTGGTGTTTTAACCTGCCCAGTTTATGATACTTTTGTTACACCACGTATGGAAAACTAATATTGTGTTGGCCAAAAAGTTCATTTGCATCTTTCTAACATCTTCTGGAAAATTCTGAATAAACTTTTTGGCCAACCCAATATATCTCCCATTTCCAGAATATGGTAAAAATTTCAAAGACCTTTCACAACTATTTAGTTCATGGATTCTCAGTGATTTTCTGAGTAGGCAGTATATGGATTCCCTGTCCTCTTTTGCTAAGGTACAGGGAGACTTACCTATTCAACATGTAGATAAAAGCAAGGGAGCCTTCCTGTTCCTTGCTGACTACTCTTGGAATTCAATGATCTGTAAGTTTTTCCCATTACTGTACTCAGGGGGGCCTCAAACATTTGAGATACATGTTGTTCCTCCTATAACAATTCTTTACATGCCCACTTTTAATTGATCCCTCATTCACATCTAATGTTTATCTAGAATATAGTTGTTTCAGCTGCAGAAATCCAGATTTTAGCTCTGTTGTCTGAGCATTCTGCTAAAATTATCCTACCAAATAGACAAAAAAACAAAACTTTATGAACCAAGAAAAGGTCCTCTAACAAGTTGTGTCATATGTTACTCATTGAGGAATATTGCAAAAACACTACTTCTCACCATATTTGTAAATCAAAAACACATGAGTGTAACCTGTACTACCATAGGGAAAATTGCTCTGTTGGAAGGTTTGGCCCCTGACTTTTGAAATATGAACCCATCAGGGGAATTTCAACTTTTTTTTTTTTTTGTATTCATAGATAAGCTTTATTTCAATGTTTACATAAAAATGAGTTGATGTCGAACAGGAAAAGGTTTTTACAAAGGGTTAAAATTTATCAAACAACAGAACTTGGTCCTTCCCTTTAGTTTGAATTCAGTTGGCTGACGCATCGTTATTAGTATCCACCCTCACTAATCATTTTCATCACACACAGTATCTAAACGTCTTCAGGTGGCACTTCCTATTTCCCTGGAAGTCTCTTAAACTGCTTTCAGTTACAAGAGAAGGGCAAGGATTTTATTGGCTCATACTCTACTCCACTGGAGGCAAAGATACATCCCTCAATTCTCTTGTTTAAATTGTGGTTGTTGGCAAAGGGTCCAAATGAAGAATTTAATGCTAACACACAAAGAACATAGTATAATCTATGTATAACAGTAACTTTGCTTCAAATTTTTTTCATTAAGAATAATTTTTATTCTCTTTCCACAAGGAAGTTATAAAAATACCTGTAAAAACATTGAAAAGGCTCTTTAAAATCCTGGAATGAAAAATTCTGAAGTATAAATTATGATACATTGTCTATGATTTGCAAATAAAGAATAAAATAAATTCTACAAGTTGGAATTTCTGAATGATTTTGGCAGGAATTTACCAGAAGGAGCCAGAACATCAAACCTTAACAATTTTCTATTTTCATCCCAATTGAGTTTTTGAAAAGCTGTATAATCTGTTGACAGGTACAGTCCACATACAAACTTGCTTCTGCCGTTAATGATGAAGTCAATCTGAAGACAGAGATTTGTACGCTGGATGCACCAGGCTCTTCCATGCAACTGACTGGTTTTCTCTTATTTTCCATCATGTTTTAAATAAAAGTAAATATATATATATGGTAAAAAAATTTAAATGGTACAAGAAGATTTAAAATAATCAGTAAATATCCTTTTTGCCTATAACCTAGAAAGTCTGATGTCTTCCAAATCATCAGTCACATGAATAATTTGCAAAGTGAAGTCAACCTTAGAGTCTCTTCATCTGAAAATTATTCTCGGGATTTCTGAAATGTGTTGATTCTCTCATATATTGCCTCTGTTACAGAGGAAAGCCATGCAGTCTTCTTCTAAAAAACAACTAACTACAAAAACAACTCGCACGCTCTGCTTTGAGAGAGCAAGTCCAGGCAACACCTTGTACTCCATGGATCTGGTCCTGGCTACAGGCAGAAGCTCTGGTATCAACCAGAGACTTGGGCGGGTGGCCAGAGCTCAGCCAAGCCCTTCCTGAATGCCTCGGATCCTCCGGGCCAGCTGCACATCCTTCGGGAAGAGCGTGACGCGGCCGGCGTGTAAGGAGAGGAGATAGGCATCCTCAAAGAGATGAACTAGAAATGCTTCTGCCGCCTCTTGTAGGGCCAACAGGGCCTGGGCTTGCCAATTGAAGTCCACACCACGAGTGAATTGAACACATATTTCTCTTGCCAGGCGGCAGAAGGGGCTCTTTCTTAACAGCAGGTGTGTGGTCTTCTGAAGAGTTCGGATCTCCTTCAGGACTGTATGTCTCCGGCGAGCAAGTGGACGGGAGGACGTGCCTAAGGACGGGGCCGGCCGGGGGGCGGCGGGAGCCGGGCTCGCGGGGCGCCTCCTTGGTGTTTCGGGCTTGCGTTTCTGGCGGCGGGGGCCCATGGCGGGCGCGCAGGGCTGGAGCCCTGCGGCTCCTTCTAGATCTTCCGGAATTTCAACTTAAGCTGGATTCAGCTCATTATTCTCTTGCCCCTCATGTGCCATTAGAGAAGCTGATTTTAGAAAATTAATCCATACATATTAAGCAGCACACTGGACACCAAATAGCATCATGGAGATAGCACTAGTGACCTGGGTTCTTATCCCAGCATTGCCATTTGCTGACTGAGTGATTATAGGTTAGTAACTCTTACTTTCTCTGAGTCTACATGTCTGCCCTTGTGAAAAGAGAATGATGATAATCCCAGGCTCTGTGAGAATCTAGTCAAAGTAGGATGGCTGGGGTTTGGGGAAATGGGGAGATATTGCTAAAGGGGTACAAAGTTTCAGTGATGCAGGATGAATAAATTCTAGAGACAATATATAGCATGGTGGCTCTAGTTAATAATACCATATTGTACACTTGAGATTTGCTAAGAAGATAGATCTTAAGTATTCTCACCACATGTGCACACACACACACACACACACACACACAATGGTAGCTGTGTGAGGTGATGGATATGTTCATTAGCATTATTGTAGAGGTTATTTTACAATGTTTATGTATATCAAAATATCAAGCTGTACACTGTAAACATATACAATTGTTAGTTGTCAACTATACCTCGATAAAGCTAGAAAAATTATATGAAAATGACTTTAAACTCTAAGTATAAAAGGCAATAGATTTTTGTTATTGTCACCTATATTATAAACTCTATTCAGTAACCAAAGCATAGCACTTTTTAAAAAGATAATTAAAGATCATTTGCTTTCATGTCAATTAAAAAATGCTTAAGAGACTTACAATAGCCATAAAGACTTTTATAACTCCTCTATAAAACCCTTCACATTCACTATTTGGCATGAATCAATATGGTTATCTACCTGTCAATTTTTCTTATTCTTGAACACAGAATGTGAGCAGTCTGTTTTATGACTGACTCAGAATGTACTAAGCTAATCGATATATCCAGTGATAACAGGATGATTTGGAACACACGGAACAAAAGCTTATCACTTTACTGCATACTGAATCTGTCAAAATATTTTCCTAGAAGTAATGTGAAAATAGAAGTTCTCCATCTTTCATTATGTTAGTGGGTGGTGACAAAAGTATTAGCAGGCTATTTCCTGAGTGTACAGTTTGGTGTTTTCCAGTGAAATGCAGCCTATAATTGTTTTATTATTTTTTTTCTTTAAAAAAAATGAGTTGAAATATACTAATAATCCAGGAGGAATTGGCATCCAACCCCAAAAGAAGATCCAATTCTTGTTTGCCTGTATTGACATAGTCTTCAAAATCTCCCAAGTGTTCTGAAGGATGGTAGTGAGCGGCAGGCAGGCAGGCCTCACACCCTCCATGTCATTCTGAGGCACATGCTCTTAGAGGGTAGGTGGGAGGGAGGCAATGGCTGAAGGAAATTTACAAACAAGGTGGCCTTCACCTTAACCACAAAGGAGAAGCATATCCTAAGAGATGTACAGCTAGAAGAAACCTCACAGATGAGCTAATCTAAACACCCCCAATAACAAGAGGCCTACACTGGTAAAATCACTCAAGTTCACCAAGCAAGTCCAGGCTAGAATAGGAACCACAACTCAGCAAACCTCATTCAAACTATACTTTGTGATACACCACACATTCATCCCCATAATACTTACTTCCAGTTAGCTCACAAAGAATTAATACAAGTACTAATAAATCATGATGTTTTATCATTATTAGTGATGATTTAAATTGGCATAGTATAAAAATTAAAGGTTTTTTTCATATTAAGAATAAATCGATCTTTCCAACTGGAAAAAAAATGTTCAAAGTGACAAGGGATTTACAAGCACAGAACTCCAAGATCATTGCATTGAACCAAATCATTGAAATTAATTTAAAAAAAATGGAATGTTGAAATAGCTAACTTGGTTCTGGGATGCTAATGGTGGAGTCAGTTACATACAGCCTTAGAAAAGAAATATATATATATATGCTAAAGAAGAGGACTTGAGGAAATGAGAAGGGAAAAAAAAAGAGAGTTAGGTATTTACATAATCTTTAGGAAGCCAAAGTTGACCTCTCTTCCTGAGTTTGGCTAGAGAGAATGAAGGGAGATGGGCTAACAGAGGACAAGGGAGAAGAGTGGTTTAGACCAACCATTTCAGCACGACTTTAGAGCCTCCAGAAAGCATGTGAGGAAACCGATGCCCACAGAACAAGAAATGTGATGTGCTTTCAGGTAATGGAATGGAGAACACAGTAGCTCAGAAATAACTGCTCAAGTCGGTGACAGTGACTGGCCTGAGTTCCTAGGTCAGCCCCCATGAAGCCACTGGGATAATGGAGCTTCAAGTCCAGCATCATAGTCTGGATGCCACATCGCCCAGGCATTCTAGACATTACCAACTCTGGCTTTCTGAGCTCTGTCTCACTCTGGTCCCAACCCGCAGTTGCAGACACAGCAGTCTATCATCAGAATATACCTCGCATGTTCTTATCTTTTTTTTTTACCTGCAAGTCTCTCCACCCATCACTCATTTGCATACAAGTGAACTGTTCTGCCCTCCAGATCCCTCTTCATCTATTGTGATTCCACCCAGTATTCAAGGTCAAGTTCAAAATCTATCTTGCTTTGTAAATTTGTATCATCTTTTTAGATTTTGTATATAAGTGATATCATATGATATTTGTCTTTCTGTCTGACTTCACTAAAGAGAAACAGACTCACAGACTTTGAAAACATTTATGGTTACCAAAGGGGGAAGGGGAGTAAGGAAAACTTAGGATCTTGGTATTACCATATAGACACTGCTGCTGCGTCACTTCAATCATGTCCGACTCTGTGCGACCCCATGGACAGCAGCCCACCAGGCTCCTCCATCCCTGGGATTCTCCAGGCAAGAACACTGGAGTGGGTTGCCATTTCCTTCTCCAATGCATGAAAGTGAAAAGTGAAAGTGAAGTCGCTCAGTCGTGTCCAACTCTTCTTGACCTCATGGACTACAGCCTACCAGGCTCATCCGTCCATGGGATTTTCCAGACAAGAGTACTGGAGGAGGGTGCCATTGCCTTCTCTCACTATTATATATATAAAAAAAGATAATCAACAAGGACTTACTGTATAGCAAGCTTTACTCAATATTCTATAATAGGAATATAAGGGAAAAGAATCTGTAAAAGAATACATATATGTATATGTATAACTGAATCACTTTGCTGTACACCTGAAACTAACACAACATTGTAAATCAACTCTACTCCAATATAAAATAAAAAATTAAATTAAAACCTCTATCTTGCATTCCATCTCTGTGAAACCTTCCAGGGTTACTTCTATGCATCACTTTCTGGTGAGACAGCTTTATGAATGTGAGGAGGGTCTCAGCCACCCCTCCCCAAAACATCTTTTTGAATTATTGAAATATGACAATCTTAATTAAATCCTCTCCTAGCAGCTCTGACCTCTCCATCACAAAGAATGTGAGGCTCCAAGTCCTACTTCCATTATTGACTATTCTTTTCAGATGCTCAGTGAAGGTCACTTCATTCAGCTTAGGGGGACACTAAAGTTGAGGCAGGGGCAGATAAAGAGGTGTGGTAAGGAAAAGGAATTTTAATCCCAATGAGATCAAGAAATTGGAAGAGTTAGTCCAAAGCATAAAGAAAAAAGTAACCACTAGATAATGGACTGGCAGAGAATATACAAAGCTTTCTGGTTCTTATACTTCAATGGAATAAATCTGAAGGTCAAAGTCTCTGCTGGCACCCTTGAAATGTGAGGCCTTTCCAAGGTGTCTCCATTTTTTACCAATGAGGTGGGAATTACACCAGTTACAGTCATAGACTGAATACTATCTTATTTCCATAAGAATGGACAAAGAAATAAATTCACAATGTATATCAAGTAAAGAAATGCTTAGCATGGCTTGCACACAGCAGCTAAATGGCCTTCCATTCTTTGAAGGATCTGCCTCAGTGGTTTCTGTGTAGCTGCTCGGATGCAACCAGTACACGAATGGTAAGTTCCCAGCATTCTCTATTGTTCTCGCATGAGGGACCTGAGCTTCCTATTCACTTACAATAAATAAAGCTAATTACCCCCCAGTGTTCACTGCATCTGATATAAAACAAAGCAAGCGCAGTCACAACTGTGAACAATAACTTTTCAGCTGGTTGACAAAGCTAGCCACTAAAATAAGCTAAAGCCAAATCCCATTATTCATATCAGTTTCGTTCAACTTTTCTAAAGGCTTCCAATTTGGAGGCAGTTGGAGCCTCAGATAGTTTTAGGTCACAGCCAAGAGCACCTTGGAGGGCAAATGATCCTTTATGGTGATGACACTCTACACATTCTTACTGTACTTCTGAAAGCCTATTGAGCTAGGATGAAAATGCTTAATGTGTCACTGATCCTTCCATTTGCATGGAATTATTTACGTCCCAAAAGATACTAATAACACATTGTACCAAAATGCAAAACTATCTACACCAGATTTTTTTTAATCATAATGAAAAAAGAAGCAAAACATCTGTAGTTAAACCAGGCATAACGTTACATTTATTAGCAAATTCATTTCCTAATAAAACACCACCTGCGAGCAACCCTCAGTTTCCACTTGATATAAATAGGTCTTTTACTATTTTCAGATGTAGTTCCCCAAAAATTCTTCTAAGTGCAACTGCAGAACAGTTTTTTTTTTTCTTTTGGTTGCCTGGAATGATAATAGATTGTTTTTAAATATGTCATTTCTTTAAAAAGCATGATTCAATTGAAATGCTGACCTTTGGCAATAAAGTGGGTTGGATTTTATTAGTATTTATTAATATCATTATTATCAACACAGAAATTATAAGAAGGAAGGAAACTTTCAAGGATGGAAACTAAAATGTCCCCACTATATAAATAAGTATAGACACAGCAACAAATATGAGCACACACGCATGTACATTTAATTTCAGTAATCGTTTCTGGTCTCTCAACACACTAATATCATCATATCTGCTTATTTGTATATCTTAGAATGTCTCTTTTTCCTGATGATTCAACCCCTTACTGCAGCCAAATGCACTTCACAAACACACATCAGCCTCCTAGCAAGAGCCAGGAAAACTCAAAGAAATATCATGACCTCTCTATGGACAAGCTTTTTCAGTAATAATTCAAAATAATGCTACAAGTCATCAAAGATGGCTACTTTGACTAGGGACTCAGAACCTCACGCTTGGAACTCTTGGCGCCAGGAACTGGGGCTGAATTCTAATGGTAAGTGCTTTTGAAAAGTGCATCAAGATTTAATAGGATGAATTTCCAGACTTGGTCAGAGTTTTAGCCACATCAATTCCATTAGGTTCAAAGCTCCATAAGGCCCCACCCTGTCTATATTGCTGCCCATGTTTTAATCTACACCCTTCTAAATTGTCTCTTAGGCTAGCTAGCTTCTCATTCCCTTTCTGCCTATTTTTGGTTTCCACACTGCCCTTGAAGCCTGTATATTCTCCTAACCTTAGGGGCCCAAGCTTTTCTCCAGCCCTCCCTCAAGTCCTTCCTAGAGACCCATATTATGCGTGCACACAGGCTGCTCCTGGGTCATCATCTCTAGAGCAGATGACAGCTCAGACTCTTTTTGGAAATGTACATCTAGTTGGTGTACCTGAGCACTGAGCGAAAACACTGGGTTTCTTCCATATCTGGGACAACTGTGTTGTGAATGTGTAAGAGAGAAGATTACACTGGAGTGGATCTCACTGTTTCTGTGCCTCTTGTTCTGTCAGTGAGGTGTTGATACATGCTGCCAGCTCTTGATGGGCCAGTGCTATTATTTCCAAACTAGTCCTTAGTCACGGAACTGCCATGTAAAGAGGGAACAGCAGCAGATACCAGGACAAGAGAAGGGGCAAGAATGGGAGGGGCAGCCTCCCATTAGATGCCCCTTCTTTCAAAGTAGGTTGCTTTCTGCCTTTTAAGTATCACACTCCTGTATTAAGTCATCCAGGGAAAATGAAGATTAGGATTTCCAAATGACCATGCAGGACAAGAGCAAAGTAAGGCACAGGCAGTCTGGGTGAAACTAAGGAAATATATCCGAGGATGGATTTTCTAGCAAAGGTTTACCTTTGTCCGCATATTTGATTAACACTGTGGTTTAGAAAATGTAATCAAGTAACCATTTTTGAAGTTCATTCATTCAACAAACATTTATTGAGTATCTACTATGTGTCAGGTGTTTGCTAGGCACTTGGGACACAGAAAAGAAATGAGATATTCCTTGTCCTCAGGGAGCTCACAGTCTAATAGAAGAGACAGACACATAAATGAATAACTACAATACAATGAGAGAAGAGCCAAAGTGTATAGAAGGCGCTTGGGTGAGCCCAGAGAAAGGAGCTTGTCCTTAAGCCTGGTGGCATCAGTGAAGCATTTATGAAGATAGTGATGACCGAGTAGACTTGAAGAAGAAATAAGACTTCACTGGGAAGATTGAGGAGCAAAGGGAGAGACAGTCTAGGTTGAGTAGACAGCAAGCACAAAAGCAAGGAAGTGTGACAAAGCATGCCATGATGGGGAGCCACAAGTCTCTCTGCATGGCCAAGATCTCATCTTCATATGACGAAGTGGTGAGATATGAGATCAGGTAAGGAGTATGAAATCACAGAGTGAAGAGCACTGAATGTGGGACTAAGAAATTGGACTTTTTCCTGGAAACAATGAGAAGACATGGAAGACTCCAAGGGAGGGAGTGACATGATCAGATCTTCCCATCAGATCAGCCTAAATGGAGAATGGTTTAAAAGAGAGGTGAGACTAGAAGGGGGGACACCAGACAGGAGATGGCCTAGGCAAGAGATACTCACAGGAGCTTGGAAGGTGGTGAGGGTGAAGAGGTCACAGACTGGAGAGATACTTGACAAGACGTGATGAGGGATGAGAAAGCCTTCCTCAGCGATCAATGAAAGAAATAGAAGAAAACAATAGAATAGGAAAGACTAGAGATCTCTTCAATAAAATTAGAGATACCAAGGGAATATTTCACACAAAGACGGGCTCAATAAAGGACAGAAATGGTATGGACCTAACAGAAGCAGAAGATATTAAGAAGAGGTGGCAAGAATACATGGAAGAATGGAACAGAAAAGATCTTCATGACCCAGATAATCACGATGGTGTGATCACTCACCTAAGCCAGACATCCTGGAATGTGAAGTCAAGTGGGCCATCATTATGAACAAAGCTAGTGGAGGTGATGGAATTCCAGTTGAGCTATCTCAAATCCTAAAAGATGATGCTGTGAAAGTGTTGTACTCAATATGCCAGCAAATTTGGAAAACTCAGCAGTGGCCACAGGACTGGAAAAGGTCAGTTTTCATTCCAATCCCTAAGAAAAGCAATGTCAAAGAATACTCAAACTACCACACAATTGCACTCATCTCACACACTAGTAAAGTAATGCTCAAAATTCTCTAAGCCAGGCTTCAGTAATACGTGAACCGTGAACTTCCAGATGTTCAAGCTGGTTTTACAAAAGGCAGAGGAACCAGAGATCAAATTGCCAACATCCATTGGATCATGGAAAAAGCAAGAGAATTCCAGAAAAGCATCTACTTCTGCTTTATTGACTATGCCAAAGCCTTTGACTATGTGGATCACAATACACTGTGGAAAATTCTGAAAGAGATGGGAATACCAGCCACCTGACCTGCCTCTTGAGAAATCTGTATGCAGGTCAGGAAGCAACAGTTAGAACTGGACATGGAACAACAGACTGGTTCCAAATAGGAAAAGGAGCACATCAAGGCTGTATATTGTCACCCTGCTTATTTAACGTATATGCAGATTATATCATGAGAAACGCTGGGCTGGATGAAGCATAAGCTAGAATCAAGATTGCTGGGAGAAATATCAATAACCTCAGATATGCAGATGACACCACCCTTATGGCAGAAACTGAAGAAAAACTAAAGTGCCTCTTGATGAAAGTGAAAGAGGAGAGTGAAAAAGTTGGCTTAAAGCTCAACATTCAGAAAACTAGGATCATGGCATCTGGCCCCATCACTTCATGGCAAATAGGTGGGGAAAGAGTGTCAGACTTTATTTTTTTGGGCTCCAAAATTACTGCAGATGGTGATTGCAGCCATGAAATTAAAAGACGCTTACTCCTTGGAAGGAAAGTTATGACCAACCTAGACAGCATATTAAAAAGCAGAGACATTATTTTGCCAACAAAGGTCCATCTAGTCAAAGCTATGGTTTTTCCAATAATCATATATGGATGTGAGAGTTGGACTATAAAGAAAGCTGAGCACCAAAGAATTGATGCTTTTGAACTGTGGTGCTGGAGAAGACTCTTAAGAGTCCCTTGGACTGCAGAGAAATCCAACCAGTCCATCCTAAAGGAGATGAGTCCTGGGTGTTCATTGGAAAGACTGATGCTGAAGCTGAAACTCCAATACTTTGGCCACCTGATGCGAAGAACTGACTCATTGGAAAAGACCCTGATGCTGGGAAAGACTGAAGATGAGAGGAGAAGGGGACAAGAGGATGAGATGTTTGGATGGTATCACTGACTCAATGAACATGAGTTTGAGTAAACTCCGGAAGTTGGTGATGGACAAGGAGGCCTGGAGTGCTGCAGTTCATGGGGTTGCAAAGAGTCAGACACGACTAAGCGACTGAACTGAACTAACTGAACTGATGAGGCATGATGATACAAACAGCAGAACTGTCTGAGAAATGAAACAATACTCTAAACATGCATCCAGAAAATACAGCCAACAGCCCCAGTCCTCCCACCCCTTGGGTGCCCATCATCCCACGCAATCAGTGCATCTGCTGAGCATGAATAAAGGAAGAAGAGCTGGAGGGCACATAGGGTCAGACTTCTCTAATTCAGACACCACTAACTTGGACTCTGTGACAAATCAGACACACTGTGACTCCTAGCGAGTGAGAATTTCAACCTACTTTCTTCCTCTGTGTCTTTTCAAGCCTTTCGTCACCAGTAAAAGCAGAGGTTTCTTCCAATCAAGCGCTTGAGATGCAGTAGACAGCTGCTTACATGGTGGCCTCTGAGGGGCACCCAATCTCTACCCCCCACCCAGGGAGCATAAGGCCTGGGATCCAATCATTAGCGATTCATTCCTCTGGGAAAGGTTTTTGTCCCCCTGGACTTCCCTTTTATAAGGCAATGCTTCCTGAGATAGGTAAAATTGTTAGTCATTCTAAACCCAGTGGGATTTTGGTTGAGGATCATGCTTTTGGCTTTGACAGAAGGGATCAAGGTAATACAAGAGGGTTAGGTAGGCACTTGAAGAAGGTGATGCAGAAGGTAAGACTGAGGGATACGGAAGTTAATATTAAGGTCTCGCCATGGAACAGCCCTGCAAGTGCTCAAGAAACTATGGTTCTTAAAGAATGCCTTACACTTCTGTTTCCAGAAAATCACACTTTCACATCCTTGTACCTTAAGAAACTTCTACATTTTATGTTTCTGATATGCTATCTGTTAGTGAAGGCCTAGGGTGACCCACTATCTTTTCATGTATCTCATCCTGCTTAAGACCAATGAAAATCTCCAATGTGATTCATTTATACGTAATATTACTACAAATGCTGTCTCTGAAACTATTTTATAACTCCAACTTTTCATTCACTCAGACAGACCTTGTCTTTTATCATTCCAAATTATGGAGATTTAGCTGTATTTGCAGAGTGTAAATAGATCAAGTCACAAGCAACAGAAGATCAAGACTCTGACCTTGAAGAGTCTCATCTACAGCTCCAGAAGGTAAATAAGAGCTGCTTGGGAAGCCCTGATTATAGAGGTTAGAGCAATGAACTAAAAAAAATAAATAAGAAGAAATGAAACAAAGCAAAACTTTAAAAATTACTTACTTCACTTGTTTGAAGAATCGTGAACTTTGGCTGTTTAGTCTTTGAACTGGGTGCACTGGGTTTGCCATCCAAGAGTGATCCAAACGACAGATTCCCAAAGCTGTTGTCAAATTCAATCGAAGGTTTCAGTGTGGGAGAGATGTCCGGGGCCTGGTCCTGACCATCCATGGGTCGGACATAGGCGGTTGGTTTTTGCTGCCCCATGCTTGTTTTGCAGTAAAGCCCTGGTGGGAAGTTTTGAACCGAAAGGCCACTGCTGGGAGCTAATAGAGACGAGGCAACTAGGGGAGATCCAGGCGCTTGCACTGTAAATTCCGCTGCTTCTGGTGAGTTGGACTGATAGATTTCTTTGAAAGTATCCCCTCCACTGGACTTGAGAGTATTGTCTTCCTTTGCCAGTGGGTTTGATTCTTCAACTGCTCCAACCTGAGGCTGTTCAGCTGGGTAGACAAAGAAGTCTTCCAATCTGGCTGGGGGCTGGTCTGGGGTTGGCGGCTGCATCTTGTTGGGCTGACTAGTGACTTGGCTGGCTGCTACAATGCTAGTGTTCTGACTATCTCGTGACCAGTCAGGTTTTGACTTCCGGTTGCTGTGTATTAGAGTTGAATTCAGTATCACGACAGAAGGTGGAGGCATTGGCGCCGAGGAGTGAGTGTTGTCCTGCTGGTGCACTGGGACCATTCGGTGCTTTTGTTCTGGAAAAAAGCTGGGTTCATTTTTGTTGGTGGGAGTCTGGGGCATGGAATTCTTT
Source organism: Bos javanicus (assembly GCF_032452875.1). Classification (NCBI taxonomy): domain Eukaryota; kingdom Metazoa; phylum Chordata; class Mammalia; order Artiodactyla; family Bovidae; genus Bos; species Bos javanicus. The sequence goes on along the minus strand of NC_083897.1, from coordinate 31,953,019 downwards.
GGGATTCCCACTAGATGATTCTGATTAGAATGGTTAGTTAGCAAATCCTTCATTTCATCGTAATTTCCCAGCGTGTTCTGGACTCGGTTCGCGAGTGCATCACCTTTGTTTGTCTAAAATAACAAAAAGATGGGGGTGGGAGGAGAGAGAATGAATAGGTTTGTGTTTCCTACTGTTCATGTTTCAAACCGATGTCCTAAGTAGACTAACATATAGGGTTCTTTAAAATTCTCATGCTGCCATAGAATTTCATACTTCTCATGTTCAATGTAAGAAAAAAAATCAATAACACTATTGAAAGAGCCTCTTGGAATGAACTGTGTGATGAATGTCTATATACTCCCTGGCCTGTTCTTAAATATGCTCATGGGGTGGGGGAGAGTTTTAAATTATGTTGCTTATGAATTTTATTAGCAAAATAACTTATTTTAGGTCCAATGAGTTGAACTGCTACATGCTACACTTTAACAACTTCCACTTACTGATCATTGGAATTATAATAGAATGTTCAATTAATATTTGTTCTTGACATATAATGTAGCCCTTTGTGCTACATTATACCATGAAAATTCTTAGCCCTTTGGATAAGGAAGTCAATTAAACTGTGCTATCATGGCTATGTTCAGTTTAGAAAAGGCATGGGCTTAAACAATAACAAATTGAGCTAACTTATGACTAAAGTGAATCCAATTCCTTTTAATCAAAGAGTGTGTAAATTATTGGTGTCTGCCTACATATTCTGGGGACAACCATGTTTACATATTGGTGATTCATACTCGTTTACTTTGAAATGGTGCAATTGTTCATCAACAGTGACTCAAGCTCGCCTGTGTCTTTTCAAGGGTTTAGAAAAATTTATTCAAGAATTTAAGCTGTTGTTTAAATTAAAACAAAGTTAAATTTTAAAGTGAGGCTGGCAACTACATCATTCTATGGACAACACCACCTACCAAAGTGGTTGTGATTGTTTTTTTAAATAATTAAGATTTCCATGAGCTTTTGTAACATAGTAAAGAATAGCTTTCATAGCTAAAAAGTGGAGCTCCATATACTTGGAAATGACTGTCAAAAGTTTGGCTCTTCATCTTTGAACATGCCTTTTTATTATTCTCTTTACCTGCCAAAGGTGTTATCAAAACCAGCTGCTGAAGTCAGAAAGGCAAAGGGCTTCTTGCCTAGGCTGCACTACCATTGCAATGAAGGAAAGCTGCTTGCATCTGTGGAGCCATCTGGCAGCAGGGCCAGTGCATGGGGAAAATGCCCACCCTGGTAGTCTCCTTGTCCCAAGGGTCAGATGCATGTTCTCCATGAACAGGAGGGGATGACCTTCTCCTCATTAGTATGACCACCATTGGAGATTGACGTTTAACATATAAGGTTGCTTACTGCCCTTAACAGCTAATGTGGAGCCCAGGAGTATGCCTATTCACACCAGACATCTCAGGCTAAGCCTCAGATGTATGGCTGAGTGCTGTTATCTGTAAATGAAGATGGGAGAGTGTGTGAATAAATAGAGGGTGAAGAGCTGGAAATGAATGAAATCACACAGGGAAAGGAAATGAGGAATGAGAAGATAAGGCTCAGGAGGGAGCCCTGTGGAACATCAACCTTTAAGAGACTAGGAGAAGACCATCCCCTTCTCCAGGGAATCTTCCCGACCCAGGGATCGAACCTGGGTCTCCTGCATTGCAGGCAGATTCTTTACTGTCTGAGCTACCATCACCAGGCTCAGAAGAGGAGGAGCCAGCAAAGGATAATGAGAAAGAGCAACCAGAGAGGGAATCAAGCTGAGAACCTTGGCCTCATTGTTAGCATAACTGCCACAGATTGTATATAGTATTCAACACAGATCACATGGTAAATCATATAGGACACTTTCAAAGAAATGAGGGCATGTACAGAAATATGATTTCAAAGACTAAGGAAAAGTATGCAAAATGTATACTGAGGGCTCTGTGGGGGATGGGAAATTTTAGAAATCAAATAAATACCTGTCAGTTTCAGTTTTCTTATCAAGAACATCTTATACTGCATCACATGCAACCTCGGTGCTGAAGAAGTGATTAAACAATTACAGTTCCAAATAATCTTTACCTGAATAATCACTCCATTTTCAGAAGTGCATTTGAAAGGCCTAATTTAATAAATAAAGGGAGAAATCACTTTTATTCCCTGAAAGTCCCTAGGCTTTTCAATTTTAAAGGCAGAAATTATTTTGCAGCTAAGACAGGAATAAACACATTGTACACAGTGTTCTCCTTCAATGGAGTTGCACAACGAACCAGCTAGGCAGTAGCCAAATCCAGACTCTCTATTCAATCCCTAAATTCAGAACAAAGAGATTTCATCGTTGTGAAGGCCCAGTAGAATTTGATGCACGTTTTTAAACTTGCAGGGTTGTTCTGGTCCCTGAAATAGTTAACCTCTTACGTCAGATGACTGCCTAATAAACACTAATACTTGCTGTCTTCAAAGATGTGACCCAACAAGGGGAAACAAGACCATTTTATTCCTCATTTTAAATGCTTCCATTTTTACTGTCTCCTTTAATGAATAAGATAAGCTTCCTACATTAGACAAAGAGAATTCTATAACCTTTACCTTTTGGTCTTAGCTACCAGGAAGCTCAGTTATTGACCTCTCATTGAAAGTTCATTGAACTTTCGTTGAAAGACAGTTGTACTGGAATAAAAACTTTGCCCCCTGATGTCACAGAGAATGCCATAGTATCTCAAAGTTCTGAAAAGACATTCATTCTCTCTAGGCCAACATCATCAGGACTCAAGAATCTCAAGGCCCACTGGTTTGCCAGTAAGCTAGTCACATCCCTGTTCCTATTTTAGCAGTAAATAAAAGGGACATGTTCATTTTATCTTCAGTGGAGAGATCCTGGTTAGGTTTTAACATCTCTTCAGTTTATTGTTATACTGACCTGGGTTTCTGATGGTTGCTTAGAAATTTTTTTTTTCCATCTCCAGGTTTTAAAATATGCTTGAAATTAGGAGAATTTCTAAGCTGGCCAATGTCTAAAACTGTTGTGTACATGATTAAAATTAGAAGAAAACTGAAAGTTCTGAATAAAATAGAAAATTCACCTCCTACTGTTCAAGGTCTACTACACTTGTGATTTCTCTTCCAGCACAAAACTATGAGCTTTTCGTCAAGACTAGAGACCACCTTTTATTCATCATACCCTCAACACTTAGCACCATGTCTGGTGCATATGAGGTCCTCAGCAAAATGCTGCTAAATTGAACAGAATCAAATAATAATTCATACCCTGTTTATATCAAAAAAAAAGGATTTGCAATGGCTTGGAGTCAAAGGTACATAATTAGAAAAGCAAAAGTTAAGCTAATTTGGTTACTGTGATTGAATATCAGATTGAGCTGCTTGGTAGCTAAAGGCCAACAGGAAATTCTCATAGCATATAGAATTCTCTTTGTCTGATGGCAGGAAGCACATCCTAATTCATTAAATGAAACCCATGTTTGCTGGATACCAACAAGTGAAAAGGGATTCCTCTCACTGGTTTGGTTTGGTTTGGTTACAAGAACCTTTGGGGAAAAAAATAGGTCTTTTTTTCAGTACCAGTTTTACAAGAGATGCAAAGATGTTCCTCACGTTTCCTTATGATGACTAAAAAGCAAGAGCACTGGACTGCTGAAGTCTAACTCAGTGCATGTCTGCAAATGGAGTTAGAGGTCAGGCTCACAGCTCCAAGTGTGGGGCTTTCCTGTACACTAATGGCATAACGGATGAAGCTGGGATAACCTGGGGGAGTGGAAGGAGGTCAGCTCCCTTCGACTAGTTTCCCCACACAGCAACTGTCAGAGGGACTTGTGACTGGAACTGGATAGCAGATAGTTCAAGGTTGAGTTCACTGGAGACAGTTTTGAGTTGCTGATTGACGGAAGATCCGTAACAGACGTGCTGTGGCTACAAGTAGCAATTACCAGGGTCATTCTTCAGACACACACTGGTAAATTTCAAACACTCAAGAGCCAGGGTGAGGCATGAAGGACACATAGACACACAGCCTCAAGAAGTCCACCATTCAACAACCTCAAAATAATTAACAATACAGACCAGGTGGTCACCACAGGAGGTAGGTAACTGTCAACCAGTTTTTAAATTTCTCAAGATGTCAAGATGAGATCCACTGGATAGAAAATCCATTTATTTATACTTGCATGATGGATGCTCATTATATACCATAGCAACTTCTGGCTCACACTAAATCTTCTTCATCCTCCAGAGTCTTAGCAACCCTTTTAAGTAGCAAGGGATTCTTAGCAGTCCTGATTGCACATTATAAGCATGGCAAAAATGGAAATTTAGCCATTTCAATCAATTATAGGCTTCTTTCAATTTGGCCAATTCTTTACTTCCCGTTCTAGATAATTGATTGATACCTTAAAGGTAACCTCCACAGCCATTATTTTCTAAGTAATCACAATTTCTCAATCATCAAGGAAATGCATTTCCAAGTATTTTCAGGCATAAATTACATGTCTGGTTTGTGGCTCATGACTAACAGCACTCCTTCATTTAAGCTTTTTGCCTCTCATTACTTTGAGAAACGCAGAGTTGCCTCAGTTTGCTTCTAATGTTATCTACAAATCAGTAGTATAATTTCATTGCAAGACTAATGTGTTAGGAGATTATGGTACCAGGGTATTTCTTTTTAATAAAAGTAGCAAAATAATTTAAGTTTTTGGGTTTATTTTTTTCTTTTATTTCATTATGGCTAATGTATGTGATTTAGTAATTCCTTTTTTTTTTTTTTTTTGAACTCTAATATTTTTACAATTAATCTCTTTAAGCTGTGAGTTGCTATTTCTTTCTCTAATTATAATAACCATGATACCTTGAATTTGTACAGCACATTACATATTTCAAAGCAAGGCTTCCCCTGGCTGTTTGGCTTGATTCTCACAGCCACCATGTGAGTCGGCAGAGCCGTTCTGGTCTAATCTGCCTTCTACGTGCCCGGACCCAAATGACCATGGATAAGCAACTTAACGTCTCTGTGTCTCACTTTCTTCATTCTTGTTGATCTGTGAAGAGCTATAAAATGTCAGTTGCTGTTGCTATTAACAGGTATCATTTTTTCTATCAGGTATTATTATTCACTTCAGAGACAAGGAAACTTTAGGTCAGAGAAATAAAGTTTCTTCCCTAAAGTGACACAGGGTAAGCTTATCGGGTCTTCTGACTTCCTGTCAGAGGGTAAACAGCTTCCTGTTACAGGTAAAGAAGCACACTTATGGGGATATAAAGCCACAGAGAAGCCACCTCAATTCCTGAGCTTTGAATTCCTCATGGGAAACATGAGGAAAATGTGTAGCCAGTTGCTGTAGGGACTAAAGAAGCATCTGTAGAAAGTTCTAGCACAGAGGAGGCACTTGGTACATGCCAGTTCCTCGTCCTTCCCATCTTTCCACACTAATCTACACATGTCAAATGGCTTCATATTTCTCAAGCACTTTTGAACACATCCTTTTCTGCAGCACAGTACAAACTCAGATTTGAAAGTTACTAATATAAATGAAAAAAGCAGCCACAAAGGGATGTTACCCACCATCACCCCGATTGAGAGATGGTAAGCATTCTTTCCACTCTGGGAGTAATAGAAGTGAAGCCAAGAAAGGACAGCAGGTCCTAGGGACAGGTGCTCATTGGACAGTTTATGAACTACCAATGCCATCAGATAAGCAATCAGGTCATGCTTTAAGATTTAGAGTAGCAAGAAGTTTCCTGAAAGTCCTGATGAACCACCAGGAATTTTGATTTTTAATTTTGCAAGCATTCCTGCCACAACCCTCAGCAAGAGTTGTGTAGGAAAATCTTCATTTCTACAGTTGACGTGGGCCAGCTCTAGAACTCCCACTGCCACCAGCATGTCCAGATATTTCAAGGGTGTCCACACCAGTTGGGTCTAGGGAGCTCTTGGAGGTGTACCTCGCTTCTAGTATCATGATATAGGGAAAAGGAGAAGCATACTGCCCAGTGATCTCCCAGGGAACCCTGAACATGTACACAGCATAAGATGGCAGTCAGTCATCAAAGCAACAGTGAAAGAAAGACAATGACTAGGTCATCAACTGTTAGCATTATTCCTTTCCTTCATAGTCTCTACTCCAAAGCAAAGGCTCTTCCCCATCAAGAAGCCTAAAGGCACCAGGCTACTAATCACACATCAGGCCTGGCCTGGCCTGGCCCTAGACTAATAGTCCCATCTGTGTCTCTACCTGACAGACTCCTGTTGTATCAAGACAGATGGCTTTTGAAAACTTCTGACAATGTTGATAACAGGTTCTTTAACTGCCTACTCAAAATGACACTATTTACATCTAAAAATAAGTATTCAAAAAAAAATAAAAATAAGTATTCATCTACATTACAGGCTTATTAATAAGAGATGGCATTTCCCTTAAAGGTACAAGGACAAACAAACAAACAAAAACACCAAAGAAGGGAGGAGGTATCTGTCATCCTTTGACCTCGCTTCCATTTTCTGAGAAAAACGGAGGCCACAACTTCTTGTCTTCCACACTCCTTCTTTATTCTCATCCTAATATTCCATTCCCACTTTCCTACCCAAGGCTCATGACTCAACACATGTTCTCAATTTTGTATTTACTCATCTGCTCTGGGACCTTGCTCTGCTCATCAGTACCTCTCCCTCCTGTGTCTTCACCCTTTAGTTTCCCTTCTCTCCAATCCACCACTCCCCACACTTCCAACATCATCTTTACAAGTCTTCATTTGTCTTTGCCATTTCCTGACCTTAAAATTGGCGATGACTTCTCTTCATGTACAGACTCAGGTCCAGACACCTAGGTATTCAAAGTCTTCAGGCATCTGTTCTCCTACCTATCTCTTCAGCAGTTACCATGCAGTCATGCCCTCACTCATTCGTGATGATCTCTGCACTGGACAAGGAATTCCTTGAAGCAGGAACTAGATCTTATTTCCCTTTGGACACTAGTCTAAGACATGGCTGACACACAATGGGCCTTCAATAAGTGCTGGTCAAACTAACCATATCTCACCACGTACACATTCAATAGCAATACAGAAAGTAAACCAATTGAAATAGGAAAAATGGATCATTAAAAATTACACTACTATTGACAAATTGAAGACTAGTAGTCTCTTTGTCAGACTTACCAAATTTGGAAAGCACCTGAGCATCTCAATCAAGAGCTTCTTGCTTAGTCTGAACAGGGCAGCAAAGACTCTGGTCTCACTAGTCACTGATCCAGACAGCTCACTGTCTATATCAGTCAGTATCCCCTAAATGGTGCTCTTCTAACATTACAGCTCTTGATCATTTTCTCTATGGTTGTTTTACCTCTTACACCATTTTTGTTTCACTGAAGAAAATTACACTGCTACTAAATTTCAATAAAATCCAATCAGCTGCTAGCAATTCAACAGGATTCTTCTCCCAACCTCCACTCCAAATAGAAAGTTCAGAGGCAGTCATTGTGAAATTGACACTTGAAGATTAGAAGTATGATCTTTATTGGACCTACACACTAGCCAGAAGTCCATTAGAAAATCAACCAAGCTACACTACCCCCTGTGGTTGAGGCAATCGCCTAACCCATGATTATTAATCACCAGCAAAAAATGATTGGCCTTTTCCCTTTGTCCTAGAACAGTGATTTTCAAAGAGCCCTCAAACCACTGAACAGCTGCTAACAACCTGAAATGGAAACAGCAGTGGCTTTGCGATGGATGGTACCAACTGGGAGGAGACACAGACATCTCCACTGACTTTCTGATGAAGTCTTCAGGGGCTGCCTCGCTGATGATAATCAAAGTGAGATCAAGCATCAGGGGGCTTTCCTTGCTAGAGGTAGTGCTGGGCAGGAAAGAATCCCTTGGAGACAGGCAGTTTCATAAGTCCTTTTCAAATCTTACTGTGTTCCCCCAAGAAGATGGAATTTGTCTCTGAAGACTTCCTCAGAAACTTGTCATGGCCCCAAATATACAGGTATATATTTCATTCATAAAATAGATTCTCTTGGAAATGATTTGGGTGTTTTAAAAATAGATTAAGTGTTGATTAGTGCATTCAAAAATATAAGAAGCAACCATTTTGCAGAAAGATAAATTACATACATATTCAGCTACCTTGTAGGGCTCCCCAAAAAGATCAAAGCCTGAAGAAAAGAGATCGTCTTCTTGCTGGACTTCTTGATTCCTCCGCTCCCATTCCCTTTTCTTAAGTGCATTACGGTCTTGTTCATAGTGACTGATGTGCAAAGAAAAAGACAAAAGGAGACAAAGATGAATTAGTCATGGAAGCCATGTTATCAATAAGAAGAAAAAAACCAAGTTGAGGCTACCTAAACTGATACTGTATTGAGAGCCAACCTCCTTTTCTTTATTCCTAGTAGATTACAGATCCTGACCAGTTCTTCAGAATCCGAAAGGAAACAGAAATTGGCTTATGAGACATTGTAGTCATGACCATTTAAGTACGGTATAATCCACTTCCCTTGTCCTGGCTTGATTACTACAGCCTACCCCGAAGTCAGTCCACTGTGCAAAAGAGTACTGAATTCAGGTTTCACTGTGTTGCCAACTATCTAGGGCTCAGAATTCACAGATGTCACCAAGTCCAAAGGGAAAGGAATTATCAAATACATTATTGCAGATAAACGGGAATTCTGTCCTGAGCCCACAGCCAGTATTAGTCTGTTGTAATGAAGTCAAAGGAGAAGGATTTCCCTGACAGTGGTTAGTCCTAACCACTGGACTTGGACTCCAAACTTCAATCACAGAGGGCACAGGTTCCAGACCTGGTTAAAGAACTAAGAATCCCACATGCCACGTGGCATGGCCAAAAGAAAAACTCAAAGGAGAGTTTAAGAACATCTTTGAAAGTCCACAAAAAACCCAAATCACCCAGTGAGTCACACTCCTTTTGTTTTTGTTGTTATTCTTCCCACAGTTTGCATCATAGGTGACTAGAAGTCTTTTAGGGGGTCTGGGTTGATCAACAAATTGCCATTAATGAAAAGAGATGCCAAAAGATTTAAATGACCTTAAGGCACAAATGTTTTATGAACACTATGTTACTCTGACTCTCATCACATTTCAGGCTTTCCCTTTGGAAAATCAGTACTATATCAAAGATACATTCTGGGTCCTTGGACTTTATAGAATGGAATACTTCCTCAATAAGAACACAATTATTTTCTTCATCATACAAGACTATGTGTATTAAACTATAATCTGTAAGTCTCCCACTGCTGCTGCTACTGCTAAGTCGCTTCAGTCGTGTCCGACTCTGTGCGACCCCATAGACGGCAGCCTACCAGGCTCCCCCGTCCCTGGGATTCTCCAGGCAAGAACACTGGAGTGGGTTGCCATTTCCTTCTCCAATGTATGAAAGTGAAAAGTGAAAGTGAAGTCGCTCAGTCGTGTCCAACTCCTAGCGACCCCATGGACTGCAGCCTACCAGGCTCCTCCGTCCATGGGATTTGCCAGGCAAGAGTCTCCCACTAGTGGGCTTTATTTTGTTCATTGGGTTTTCCCTCCTGCTTTTGATTATAATCCTACTCAAGGTGAGCACACATACGCTGGGAAAATTTTAATTATATACATGTACATAAAGTGCCTAGAAGGTGCTGAATTAATGCTGCTTTCCTTGCTCATGTTAATACAGGTATCCCCTGCTTTCCAAATGTTTGCCTTAAGCCACTTTTACAAGAGACCTATGTTAGTACCTATTTGCGCTAACCAAAAGTAATTCAAAGGGAATTTTCACTTTTACAGAAAACATCATTCCCTTACTAATGTAGGTCTTTAATAAAAGCAAAGTGGCATAATGAGAACTTTCAGAAAGTGGGGGATACTCTTCACTTTTACACCATTTTGCTTATTAAAGTTTTTATAGTAACACTCTACTTTCAGCTACCGGATGAAACCTGTAATGTCATGTGAAGATTTAATTAGGTAATTAGCATGGAAGAGAACATAGTAGCTAAAGGAACTACAAGAGATATACTGATATAATATATAAGTACAGTCAACAGGTTTTGAATACATTTCAAACCTTAATACCTATCACTGGTAGCCTACTTTGCCCATGCTGCTGCTGCTGCTGCTGCTGCTGCGAAGTCGCTTCAGTCACGTCCGACTTTGTGCGACCCCGTAGATGGCAGCCCACCAGGCTCCACCGTCCCTGGGATTCTCCTGGCAAGAACACTGGAGTGGGTTGGCATTTCCTTCTCCAATGCATGAAAGTGAAAAGTGAAAGTGAAGTCGCTCAGTCGTGTCCGACTCTTTGTGACCCCATGGACTACAGCCTACCAGGCTCCTCCATCCATGGGATTTTCCAGGCAAGAGTACTGGAGTGGGGTGCCATTGCCTTCTCCACTTTGCCCATGAGTATCACATAATGTTAATTTACAAAATAAGAGCCCAGAGTATGTGATATCCATGGCAGTTTAACTAGATATTGGTATAGATGGAGTGGAAGAGGACAATACACTTAACCATCCACCTTTCTCCACAAGAATACTTGAACTGACAAACTCTAAGTGACTTTGACAGTTTTATCTCCTGTATAAACAACACTTCATTTCCCCATTTTAAAATCATGGCAATGTTTATAGGATGTTTGGGCTCAGTGATAAAGAAGCTGCCTGCCAATACAGAAGATGCAGGTTCAATCCCTGGGTCAGGAAAATGCCCTGAAGAAGGAAATGGCAACCCACTTTAGTATTCTTGCCTGGAAAATCCTATGGACAGAGGAGCCTGGTGGGCTACAGTCCATGGGGTCGCAAAAGAGTCAGACATGGCTGAACAACAACAACAGCTATCCTTTCATAATGCAAAAACGCCAGGTACAAAAGAGCTCCCTGGATCACTCATGAGTATGCCCAGCAAATGTTATCACTGCCTCGGAAAATCAAAGATAATCCAGAGGTCCACCCAAAGCCTAGGCCCTACATCTGGGCCCTGCCTGGTCAAAAAAGACACCGAGTCCAGGTACTGGAAGCTGGCCCATCCTTCACAGCCTAGATGCCATCCACAGATACTACGTTTGTTGGCATCACCTGTCATTTCCATTCACAAGTTGAGATCAGAACCCCAAACCTCTTCCATGTGACACAGTGTCTTCATATTGGATGCTGACGTGTGGTCAACAGTAACATTTTGGGTGCGTGAAGGGTAGAGCACAAGACTCAGCATCACGTACTGGCCATATGTAACCCAAGCCCATCATCAATTTGCCAAAACCGAACAATGATGGGGTGTCCAGGGTGGGATGGGGGACAAGTTAAAGCAATATTTAGTGGGAGCGGGAGGCTGGGAGGAAGGTTTGCTGCAGAGAAGAAAGATGCTTCATTTCTTTGCCCTCAGCAGCCATGACCCTCCACGTAAACACGAGCACCAAAGCGTCATGCTTCCAAGGAACATGAGCAAGATGTCAGTTTTCCATTCTATGCACCTGACAGCCCAGAATGACAGGCCCGGGGATCGCATTTCATTCTCCCACAAGGAGCATGGCAGGACTTCGGTCTCTTGGCTTTGCAAACTACCTCTCTCCGGCTCTAAGGGCCAAGATAATTAAAATCCCGAAGGAAAGAAAGGACAAGAAGAAAGGACATGTGCTTCAACATGCATGACAACCCTTTCAGCGGCCGGCACTCAGGGCACTTGGTGCTTTCAACCCAGGCTGGACGTGTTAGGAGGCTCTCGACTGCATTTTGCATCAGTTCATTAAGCTACCAGATTCCAGACGAGAAATCTGAATAGTAGATTGAGCATGCACATGGGTGTTATCTGTGGCGAGCAAACTGCCTGCTGCATTTTTTAACACATACAACAAAGAACAGTTAATTCTCATATCTCTGGCGAGAGTGAATTTCATCTCCATTGAGTTCTGCTGCTCCTGGAAGGCAACCAACTCTCTCCAATTTTTTCCTTTCTCACTCAGCACGGTGTTGTACTGAAAGCTTCACCCGATGAGGTATAATGAGGAACGAACTATATGGTGATGAGGCTTTCACAGTGCAGAACGTCACTGATTTCTGACTGAAACCAAAATGACTAATTTGAAGCACCAGCTAATTAAAACCCCATCTATGTATTTAGCCTCTTGTTGCACCTACTGCAGTTTATAATCACGAGGACCCCTTTATCTACTCAATTAAAGTTCTTCAGATTCTGGGAGGTTGTGTTTGAACCTGTGAGCCCCACAGAGACCACAGGAAAGTCGATGTCTGTCCCTTGAAGATCTGATGCCCTGTTACACGCCTAGGCTTGTCTTCCCATGAAAAAAAGGCAGGGGGTTGCTCTGTGGCCCACGAAGACATGCTCAAGCCAGAAATCAGAATTCATCCCCACGTTACTGGTCTGAACAATTCAACTTTCCTCACACTGATGAAGGCAGAGTGAACTAGTCCTCTCAGTGTGAAAACTCACTTTCACATTAGGAAGTTGGGCCCCAAAGCACAACTTGAGGCCTCTACACTCTTAACAAGGAAGAATGTTCTTCCAACTGTTTCCTACAGGATAGAAGGGAATTTGGCACATTATGGTGACACTGAACACTCAAAATCCAGGGGGAGGGCCATATCAGGGAATGGGACCAAGAGATACAAACTACTATATGTAAAATAGACAAGCTAAAAGGATCTTTTATAGAGCACAGAGACTATAGCCAATATTTGATAATATCTCCAAATGGAGTATAATCTATAAAATGTTGAGCCTGTCATGTTTGACATCTGAAACAAATATAATATTGTAAATCAACTATATCTCAATTTAAACATGCATTTAAAAAAAGCCACCTCAGTTTACTCTTCATTGAACAAAGGCCTTGGTTTTTTCTCTGTACAGCCTATCTTTTTGGAGTCTCTGCTTCACTGACATCTCTACTAGCTGACAGAGAAAGGACAGAAAAAAGAACAAGCTCCATTCAACTAAATACAGTTAAGTCACCAAGACCTTGAACTACACCAGTTGGAGCTGCATGGGTCCAGTTACATGCGGGTTTTTTCAATAGTAAATAGTAAAGTACCACACAATCCACAGGTGGTTGAACCCAAGGTTGGCTGTATCCACCGATGCAGAATCACAAATAGAAAGGGACTGAAGATACAAAGGGCTGGTGCCCCTTAGCCTGCCTTGTTCAAAGGCCAACTGTACTCTGTTACTCATTCCAACACAAGGCAGTGATGAGAAGTTACTCTCTAGAATGGATCTTTCATATTAGCTCTGGTTTCACCCACCCATTGGTCTCCCTGGCCTCCAATTACAGAGAACCTGCCCTCCTAACACAAGAGGGAAATATGACCCTCTGGATAGGAATGGAGCCAGCCCAAGGCCTCATCAGGGGAGTGGCAAAGGAAGATGCCAATCCGTGTCTCTTTCATCTTTAAGTTCAAGTGATTTCTTCTCCTTCTCTCAGATATTCTCCTATCTTCATCCTTAAACCAGATCTTGGACTCAGGCAATTCCTACTTTCATCATTAGAAGCCACAGGTGCATTTGTGGGGAGATAAAAGCTAGGACACATGTAAATAGCTTCACTGAGATGGAGGAAGTTCAATTCTGCTGTCTTCATTAGCTCACAGCAGTAGGACACCCGGGCTGACAATGCAGACTCAGCTGTCACCATCATCTTGTTCTAGTCTCTTCATTTTCCAGATGAGGAAATTGAGCTCAGAAAGGCAATGGGCCTCACAAGATGTCTGTAGCAGAACTGTGAGGTAGAACTCAGGTTTTCTGATTCCCAAACTAGCCCTCTTGCTAATACCCCAAGGTTTGTCCCTTCTGACTCCATGTTTGCATCACCCTCAAGAATAAATACTAGTCCCATTTACACTGTTGGTCAACTTTCCTTAGGATGGTATTTTATTGGAAATTGCCAGTAGGAAAAACTTAGGAGTTTAATTTGGATGCAAGTGAGTATAGAAAAACCATTAGTTTCCTTATACCAAAATGTACAGAGCCTAAAGGGATTGTAAAATTAACTACATCTGTGGGAAGAAGCTGAGCAAGTGAGAGTAAAAACCAGTTTAAGTCCATTTGGTTTGTATATTTCATGAAGTTTAATCATCATTGCTTACCTAATTTGGTTATTTTACAAAGCTAGTTGGGAAAACATTAAAAAAACTGGTATTTTAAAACAAGGTTGTTTATACTGCTAATATAGGATTTACAGTAGTAACAATGTACATGGAGGTAAATAACTCAGTCTCACTTGTTTTCTAATCCAGCTGGAACTAAAACACCTTTATTTTGGCTAATGTCTTTGTAAAAGCATAAAAATACATATTTAATTCACCCGAGGGAAAAACATAAGCTATAACTCACTCTTTGTGGTTCTCCTGAATGAATTTCTGCCTTCTATAAAATGTGTGGATATTTATGTTTACTGCATGTTCCAGAATTCCAAGTGGTACTTTTTTTTTCAATCCATTTCCAAGTTCAGTCACTCAGTCATGTCCAACTCTTTGCGACCCCATGGACTGCAGCATGCCAAGTTTCCCTATCCATCACCAACTCCCAGAGTTTGTGAAAACTCATGTCCATCAAGTCAGTGATGCCATCCAACCATCTCATATTTTTTCAATATCTAGCCCTATTTTGAATTTAACACTGATCTAATGTCTATACAGCTTCTCTCAGTTTTAAAAAATCACTCATTATTAGAGAAATGCAAATCAAAACCACAACGAGGTATCATCTTGCACTGGTCAGAATGGCTGCCATCAAAAAGTTTACAAACAATAAATGCTGGAGTGGGTGTGGAGTAAAGGGAACCCTCTTAAACTGTTGGTGAGAATGCAAACTGGTTCAGCCACTATGGAGAACAGTGTGGAGATTCCTTAAAAACCTGGGAATAGAACTGCCACACAACCCAGCAATCCCACTGCTGGGCATACACTCTGAGGAAACCAGAATTGAAAGAGACACATGTACCCCAATGTTCATTATAGCAGTGTTTACAATAGCTAGGAAATGGAAGCAACCTAGATGTCCATCGGCAGATGAATGGACAAAGAAATTGTGGTACATATACATAATGGAATACTACTCAGCCATAAAAAAGAACACATTTGAGTCAGTTCTAATGAGATGGATGAAATTGGAGCCTGTTATACAGAGTTAATTAAATCAGAAAGAGAAAAACCAATATGGTATATTAATGCATACATACAGAATTTAGAAAGATGGTAACGATGATCCTATATGCAAGGCAGCAAAAGTGACAAAGATGTAAAGAACAGACTTTTGGACTATGTGGGAGAAGGCAAGGGTGGGATGATTTGAGAGAATAGCTCTGAAACCTGTATATTACCATATGTAAAATAGATGACCAGTGCAAGTTCGATGCATGAAGCTGGGCAACCAAAGCCAGGGCTCTGGGACAACCCAGAAGGATGGGGTAGAGAGGGAAGTGGGAGGGGGTTCAGGATGGGGGGACATATGTATGCCTGTGGCTGATTCATGTTGAAGTGTGATAAAAAGCCACCACAATATTGTAAAGCAAGTAGCCTCCAATTAAAATAAATTAATTAATTAAAAAGAAAACCTCTGCCATTTAATACATTCAAAATCAACTTCAAGTTAACTTCTCATTGTATCTGCTAATATCCATGAGCATTTCAGTGTGAAGTGCTATTTGCAAACTAGTCTAAAAAGCTAAAAACAGGCTATCATTATTTTGCACAGATAGGGAAAAACACAAGAGAACCTTGGATCTGGAGATATGAACATGACCTTGAAAATGGGTTTCTAATAATATTGGTAGAACCTCTAATGTTACATACATACAAACATACATACAACCACTCTCTTCAGCAAATGGACCCTCATCCTCACAGACAATGGTTCTCATTAAAAAGAAAAAAAAAATCAAGATAGGAATGAAAGGACAGAAAATACACGAGACATTTACTCTCCACATCCAGCTGCCCACCCAGTCATGCCAATTTCTTTAGGTCTTAGGGAAGTAGGCCAGTGCTCATTCTGAGAGTTCCCTTAAATCTGTGCTTCCAGAAGTCCTGCATGGAAACAGGTTTAATATTCCCCTGAATATTGGCACCTTGAGGAGACCCCAGTTCCTCTACTTCTGAAAGACGAAGCAGATTCAGTTCACCCTGGAGGTTTGTCAAATCCAGTGGGGTCAGGCAGATAATTCAGGAACCACCCCTAATGTTTTATTTTTGTCTCACCTACCCTCCTACCCTCCTTCTCTTCTACTCCCCACCCAGTTTTAAAAATAATTATAACAACTCTATTGAGATATAATTCACAAACCATTCAATTCACCCATTTCAAGTATATAACCAGTGGTTTTCAGTATATTCATAACATTTCACAACTATCACCATGATATAATTTTAGAATATTTGTCTGACTCCCAAAAGCAGCCATGTACCTTTTAGGCATTACTCTGCAACCTGAATCCTCCCTTCCAGGCCAGCCCAAAGCAACCACTAATTTCCTTTCTCTCTGAATGAATTTGCTTTTCCTGGATATTTCATTCACATGATGTAGGCTTTTATGCCTGACTTCTTTCACTTATCAAAATGTTTTCAAGGTTCATCCACGTTGTAGCATGGATCAATACTCCATTCCTTTTTTTTTTTTCATATCTGAATAATATTCTACTGTTGGATTCCTGGTCCTAAGTTACACCATGCTCATTCAGGAGGTTCAATATTGTGCATTGATAATGATTTAACTGGGGTTCTCTATGTGTCCCATTAGACATTTTACTCTTTAAGGAAAAGGTCCATGACTTCTAAGTCACTGACAGCATGCTACAGCTGAGCACAGCAAATCTTCTTATATATAAATAAGCAATGCTAAATATAGATATTGTGAGGAAGACACTTTTAAAAAGTATTTGACTTTAAGCTTAGGGCAAAATTATTTTGACTAGCCTACCAAACTCCCCAAATGATGCAATACCTCTAACATACACCAACTCAAGGTGTGAAGATAATTGAATATATCTAGGAATGGTAAAAAGGCTTCCCAGGTGGCGCAGTGGTAAAGAATCTGCCTGCCAGTGCAAAAGACACAAGTTCGATCAGGGACAGGTCAGGAAGATCCCTTGGGGAAGGAAATGGCAACCCACTCCAGTATTCTTGCCTGGGAAATTCCATGGACAGAGAAGCCTGGTGGCCTATAGTCCATGGTGTTGCAAAGAGCTGGACATGACTGAAGCGACTAACACACACACACAGGACAGCACAGAACAGTTGATCAAGGTGGGTCATCAAAAATCTCAACTCCCTGCTTCAGATGATCTGAGCAGAAACCTCAGCTTGGAGGGGGCTCTTGGAGCATGGTAGATACTCAGATGGGTAATGATTGGCAACAGTATTGTAAGAGTGCACAAAATTTTCATTTTTGAGTGGATTCCATTTTAATGGAAATGCCACTTTTTTATAGAATGACCATGACTCTGGCAACCCAAAGGTCTGCCTGCAGTTGTACTCAACATATCAATAACTTTCTAGAAGTCTGTTAAAATGCACTTTAAAAGCAATCTTTCCAGTAAAATTAAATTCTTTTGTCCTTAGACAATATCCCTGTCTGATGGAGAGAGAGATCTGTCTCCCTAACAAGTGTTCTTTCCCTCCTCCACCAGCAGCCCAGGTTGTGCCTTATCTCCTTTGAATCTTCCTTCAAGCACCCTCCTCCTCTGCACTCAGGGACCACGGTACAAGAAGACGCCATTGCACCATAGATATCTACGCAGCCGGAATTCCTTTTCTGCTTTTGTGATATTTTCTTAGCCTAGGTGTCTGATTTCCATTTTCATAGAAAATTGTTTAAAAAGAACTCTAGTTCTGACCTATCCATTAAAAACGAGACTTCACCATCACTCCTTCTGGCTCACCGACCTATCGGTAACACAAACCAATGTCTTACAAGCATCTAACATTCTCTGTGGCCATGCCGAGAGAGCTGCATAATTGCATGACTCAAAAGCTTTCAAAAACACTTCCTGAAGACAAGTAGGGGCCCGGAATGGATAACACAAGCCAAGTAATATACACTCTGAGAGTGAACACAGTAAGTATATTTATGTATGTGTTTCTCTTTGGATTGCTTCAAAAATTAAAACTAGAGAAAAATCAAAATGATAGAATATTCTCACTGCCCCTCTTGTCAGCATCTACCCTGTTCCCCAATGACAATCAGAAGTAAGAATTTTCATTGTCCTCTTTGTATTCATCCAGTGCTTCCTCCTGTGCTTCTTAGTGTCAACTTGAAATTATCTCATTTCTAATTCTCTCTTTGAATGAATCAGAGTCCATGCTAATGCTGAGCTTTAAAGAGCTGCAAGATCTAAATCTTGATCCTTCATTTTTCCTAATCAGAAACGGTTCCGTGGATCCATGCAAGAGGAGGCGGTGTCCCGCTTTGATTATTCTTAGTGGTTTCAACTCTGCCTCGTGGCAGGCAGGGTGCCTGGCCTGGCCCTCTGCCCCTGATCATCCCTGGTCCAGCCTCTGAGGATCCTGGCGCTATCCCACGGGCCACGTCCCCTGGTCAGTACCTGTTGCTTCTGCTGCCAACCTACACAGAACAACTCTGTCTTTCAAATTAGGAAAAAGCTGCCTGAAGTCTTTCCTCTCCATCCCCATTAAATATCAGGAATTCTTTTCCAAGTCAAAGTCTTAATATAACCTGGCTTCTCATAAATGACACTTTTAAAAGGTGTTTTATTTTCAGTGAGCTATGAGCAAGACGAGTTCAATAACTACTTAATTTAAAGCAATATTTTCTCAGAAACTGCATTCTTAATTACTTTTAAACTAAGGAAATTAATGCTCTTAACAAGCAGTTTACAATTGACAGTCATAAGCGGACTCCATTTTCATGTCTCACCAAACCCTTTGATCCATGTGTACTCACTAAACTCGGCCCAGGCAAATTCCACCCCCTAAAGGCTTCCTCTTTGGGCCCCTGCCCCTCCCTGGCACATCCACCCCATGGAGCTCCAGCCTGAGCACACAGCCGGGGCATGAGATGGGGACCATGGCAAAGAGCCCCCGGGCACTGTTTGCTTCTCCTGCCTTCTGCATCCTCCTGACTCCAGGCTCCTTTCCCACTTGGTCCCATGGACCTAACTGGGACTTGCTCCTGGGTCACACTTCTCCCTCTTATTTTGATGAGGTGCCAGACAAGGTGCTACCGCCTCTCCCCCCATTTTGAATTGAAGTGTATTCCTTCAATGCTCGTATAGTGGAGTCCCGACCCCCAGGACCTCCAAATGGGACCTTCTTTGGAAATAGGATCATGCAGATGTAATGAGTAAACATGAGATGTCATACTGGAGCAGAGTGGTCACTCATTCACCATGACTGGTGTCCTTATACAAAGAGGAAACGTGGACACAGAGAGAGAGAGAACCACATGGGAAGATGAAGACAGATGGGATAGTGCTTATACAAGCCAAGGAACATGCCACGTGGCCAGTAAACCACTGGAAGCTGGGAGAGAGGCCTGGGACATGTTTTCCCTCTCAGCCCTTGGAGGGAACCAACCCTGCCCAAGCCTTGAATTCAGACTTTGAGCTTCCAGAACCAGGAGAGAAAAATCTCTGTGGTTTAAGCCTCCCAGTTTATGGGACTCAGTTATGGAGGTGCTGGCAGACCCCTTACACCCTTGGATGGCATTACTGAGTCAGTTCACAGCCCTCACTACAGTAAATATGAATAATAAAGACCTTAGAAATGATCTATTTTACTCCAGGGACATGACACCCACCCCTCTCGCTTCAATCCCAGCGCAAATCTCCTTAGACTTTCCTATTGGGCTTCTTTTCCCTTTTCCTGCTCTAAGAGAACCATGGGTGCTAAATGAAACTGTCACTGGAGAGGAATCACGCATTTCTGCTTCCCATTTATTTGGAAACGTGCCATGCTCAGTGTTCAGCTCTCAATAAATATTATTTGACTGAATGAATGAACAAATGACAGATAAACATTTTTATCTGCCCAAGTTCAGTGACAAATGTTGACAAAGCTATTAATTAATTTGTCTATTTAATCAACAAGCATTTATTGGGTGCCTACATCACACCACAGACCATGTTTGGTGCTCAGGAAAAAAAAAAAAAAGAAATAGTATGAGTCTTCAGGAAATTCAAAGGCCAGGAGAGGAGGCAAGTCCATTCTAAAATCATCACCATGCAGGGTAACACACATTGTAGCCATAGGAACAAAGTGTCCTGTGCACACTCTCAGGTTGGCCTGGGGTGGAGAGGCAAAACCAGGCTGCTGCGGTCCAGGCCTTGAGCAGAAGAGTCCCCAGTCTACACATCAGCTTGTTCAAGTACACACTAACCAAGTGACACTGAAGAAGGTCCCATGGGACAAACACAGGTGAGTAAACAAGAGATGAAAGATGCAACCAAGTTCAGTCTCTCTGACTGGCCGTGTTTGGCAAAACTGGCCTACAACAGAGGTGGGAAGACAGCAAGATTTGCTGCTGTTTGAGGAAGCTGGAAAAGGAGTTTGGTCTTTGCAAATGCTTGGATTCAAGGGTCAAACCCAAATTGCACTTGTGATACCCAGTGAGAAGAAGAGCTGCACACAGAGAAATGGATGATTGAGATAAGCATGTGAATGGTGAGCTCATAAAGAATAGATGAGATTTCCAAGGGAAGCGTTTATTGTTTCCTGTATTCGAGCACATTGTCTCTCAATATGATTAGTTATCAGTCTCAGTTATCCAAAACTGGTATGAAATAAAGCGTTTACGCAGTTATGCTTCATTGATGTCAGCTCGGGGAGCATGAAAATCTCCATGAAGGTGGGTAATTGATGTGTAAATCAGAGCTCAATCACTCGGTAATAGAAATGGTCCCACTGAAAATATGCTTGTTGAACACAATTGCTGAGAAGCCAGAGGGAGGGAGAGAAGGAGGGCGGGAGGAGATAGAAGGCTTATTTATCAAAAATGATAATAACTGGCAATTTGGGCAATTTCCCCTTCAACAGAGGGCTGCTGTCAGAAATGCTTGCAAGCAAGTTGTGACCAATGCATCCGGATAGTTTCCTTCTGTTCTAATGAACTGTTTCTGTTTTATTTAAGTGCTTGGAGACCCAGTTGCGGATATTTCAAAAGTGAATTAAAACAACACGTTCATCTTTTCAAACATGACACACGTTAATGACATCTGTGATAATAATTTGGTTAATGATGCTCATTCTAGGTATGCTTGCTATTGTTATTAAAATCCTTCTGTCGCTTTGCACTGGCTCTCTGAGGAGCAGTGAATGAAAACGGACAATACCTTGCAATTTAAGATTTTAGTATCTCACATTGAAACCTAAAGGACTTCTTATTGTTGATCAAATAACAGCTCCTATTTTTATCATTCTAATCATCATTATCTTTATTACTACTTAAGATGCCATGATAGTGGTGAGTAGCAGATTTTTCTTCCGCTCTGCTGTCTTCATGGAATAAAGAAAAAATTCTCTACAGCAAATACTACCACTGTAGGTGTAATAGCCAACATGTCTGCCAATTAATATCAGAACAAAAGCTCTGGGTTTTCGTTTTTTACCAGATCTTGAGACAAATGCTTGAGTCAATACAAGAGGCAGGTCTGTGCTTGGCGTCTCATCCAGGGGATTCACCCATCAGTACGTAAGCCATGCTTAAGTCTCAGCACAGTGCATGTGCACATCCCCATCTGTACATAGTAAGCAGGTTCCACGTGGCATCGGTATAGATATGCCCTGCTGTGGAGGTGAGGGCCCTCTGCTCACTTGAGGTTACCAGCTCAACCCCATTTAAAAGCATGCGTGTGCTGACGGCTTGTTTCGTATCTAGAGCTGGGCCTTCACCCAAGTGTCCACACCTTGACAAAATGCCTGCCTAGGAAAGACTGGCACTGGGTGCTAAGG
This sequence comes from Bos javanicus, assembly GCF_032452875.1. NCBI lineage: Eukaryota > Metazoa > Chordata > Mammalia > Artiodactyla > Bovidae > Bos > Bos javanicus. Next base: position 31,931,093 of record NC_083897.1, on the reverse strand, counting down.
TGGAGGAGCAGAGAGTGGGGGCTGGTTGAGAAAGGCTTAGTCTTCTCATAGTGGTGTAATTTTTTTTGTCGGTGAGTGGATTCATATATCATTGATCTCCCTACAAAAAAATAAATGCATGCATCTGGTGTATACCAGGATTTAAACATTTGGCTTCTCTCTTGAAAAGCAACAGACCTTCACATTTGCATGGTACTTGTCACTTCACAAAGCACTGCCACAAGTCTGATCTGATCTGAGACTTACAGCAAACTTGGCAAATAGGCCGGCTGGGCACTATGACCTCCCATTTCACAGATGAAGACACTGAGACCCAGAAGGGCTGACTGCCCAATGTTCACACTGTCGCTCAGCTAGTGAAGGGCAGGAACAGAAACGAAGACAAGCTGTCTGTATGCAGGAGCAGTTAATTTTTTTCCTACTATAAGACTTTGTGCTCTAACTGTAAAATGCTTGTTAATTCTAGAAAAGTTGCTAAGTGTTAGAGCAAAGGGTCATTATTTTAAGGGTTTTAGAAAATAGCTTTTGATGGATCATCATTATTAATGCACTAATAATCCATAAATGTGCCTTTGTAGAAAAACAATGAAATGGAGAGACACATACCAGATGGATGCAAGGAGGAGACTCTCTAGTGGAAAGACCTCAGAGAGTGATTCTGCCACTTAAAGTTTGAACGACCTTGAGCAAGTCACTGGGCTGCTCACAGTCCTCCAAGAGCCACTGATCCAGAAGAACACACAGTATGGGAGGAGGAGATGAACTATAATGGCAAATCGAAAACTGCATGAACACAGTAGCCCCTAGCCAAGCTGAGCATGGGCAACATGCCTAGTCTGAACTGAGCTGTGCTATAAGTATAAAATACACATTGGATTTCAGACTTGGTATGAAAATAGTATTAAGTTTAGAATTAATAATTTTAAACAGATTCCATGTTGAAATGATATCTGGCATACATTGAGTTCAATCAAGTGTTATGAAAAGCAATCTCACCTGTTTCTTCTCACGTTTTAAAAATGTGGCTACTAGAAAATTGAAACTAAATGAATGTGAATTATGTTTGTGGCTCCCATCATATTTCTGCTGGGCAGTACTGGCCTAAAAAGAGAGATTTTTCTAGGTCTACTGAATAACCCACTTCACATAAACCACATTGGTTTCAGTGCTCTGTCTCCAGACAACAGAATTGGTCTCCAGACAACCACATTGGTTTCAGTGCTCTGTCTCCTGTGCCTTTGGGTTCATTGCAACAATCTACCTATGTGATCCTGTTCTGCTATTCCCCCTTCTCTATTCTCATTTTTCCCCTCCATCTGATTTTCATTTAGACCTTGGGCACATATGCCAGTGTTTATTTTCATGACTGCTGTATTGTCTAATTGGTGCATTGTTGATCAATAATACGTGAGGTTTTGAGCTCTGTTTGTGTAATATGTTTAATATGCTTCTACCCAATGCACCATATGGAGGCACTACACTGTATATTATGAGTGTATTAATGCTAAGACTCAATTGAGTATCACTGGTGCATAGTAAACAAGTGAAACAAAATTATGCTAAGTAGTTACTGAACATCGTGGTCCCTAATATTTGTAACGAGCATTGCAAACACTGTGCTAGCATGTGGGCCTCAGCACCCACCCTTCTCTGAAACTTGCAGTGAGCCTAAGCACTATTCAGGCTTAACGTAAATGTCATTTTACAAGGTGAAGGTATTTTTCAGGTAGAGAAACTAGAGAGAATAAATAATAGAGTGGAACTTAATCTACCAATAACGGTGTCTTTAAGTCGAAACTTGGTGCGATTGTAAAGCTTTTTATGCTTCTTTTCTTCCCCAGGTGCTTGGAGGAGCAGGGAAGAATTTTGATTAGCAGAAGCCACCAGCAGTTTCTTTCTACCTGTTTCACATATATTTCACATATTACTTTCAAGACTCCTCAGTTTACTGATATTTTCTTGGGAAACTGCCAACCAATCTGTAGCAAAATTAAACTCTGCCTTTTAATATAAAACAATCATTGATTAGCACACACTGTTCAAGCCAGATGAATCAGCAGCCTGCAAGGATGAAGCGTTTTATCACAGTAATACACCATTCGAATGCACTGATAGATGCATTCATTTGCTGCTGGGCACCACGACAGGGAATAACACAGGCCCACACTCAGTGGCACTTCACACTCCTGTTCTCCAGCACACAGTGTGCTCAAAAACAAGAATGTCGTCAGATGAACAATCTACGATGATTAGTTGAGTTTCATTTGTTAATTACAGATTCAACAAGAACTGAATGGTGAAGCTTTCCCAGTATCAGCTACCCATTGATCCATAGCCCCTTACATGTTCAAGTAGTACTGGAAATCTAATATAATTTATTGTTACTTAGAGCACTGATTGGCTAGAGGAATTATACTTCAATAAATGATGGCACTGCCATTGAATCCGCCTATAATTGCTTCCATTCATCGTAATGCAAGGAGATGATCAACTTCAAGCTTCAGCTGCTTCGAGTTCCACAGTGTGTCTGTAAGCTAATGGATGTTGAATAGGATGCTGATCTATATTCTGTGTTGCTCTAGATGGACCTTTAGAGAGTTATATATATGCCACTCGTATATATTGCACGTCTGTAGATTTCACACAGGTCTATAATTGATGACCACCTAGTGAACTTGCCTCCAAGGAAACAGGTGGGATTACTCTGCCAAGATGGGGCCAGGGTACAGATTTCTCAGGTACATTTGGTCCTTTACTGCTCTGTCCCTCATCCAGCGGACAAATGGAAACTTCAGGCTATTCATTTCCTTCTAGAGTGGCTCTACCTAGGGCACAGTGACACAAAAAAATTGTGCCCAGAGGTTTGTGACTCATCTTCCTCATTGCCTCCTTGAGCAAGCCGCACCTAACATGGTACCTTCCATCCAGGCTGGGTATGGAGTTGCTCGTCTCAACTCCTAGCACTCTGAAGCTCCTCTCCCACCTCAGGAAACTGTCCACTGCCAAACAGAAGGTGAGTTTCTTGAGACAGGCACTGTGTCCATTTCCTATTGGAGCAGTTACAAGTCAACACAAACATGATGGCTTCTAACAACACAAATCTCTTATAGTTCTGCAGCTCTGATGTCTGAAATGGATCTCCCTAAGCTAAAAACAAAGGTGTCAGTAGGGCTTGTTCCTTCTAAAGGTCCTGAGGGAGAGTCTGTTTTCTTGTCTTTTCTAGCTTCTAAGGGTTGCCTTCATTCCTTGGCTCACAGCCCCTTCTGGCATCTTCAAGAGCAGTAGCAGAGCATCTTCAAGTCTCTCTCTCACCTCTGCTTCCAGCATCACACCTCTTCTGACTCTGACCCTCCCTCCTGCCCCCCTCTTATGCAGACTCTTGTGATTATAAGAACATCCAGGAACATCTCCCCAGCTTAAGACCCTTTACTTAATCACACTTGCAAAGTCCCTCTTTTAAATAACATATTCCCAGGTTTGGGGGCATTGGGGCTTCGGTGCTTTCCTGGTGGCTCAGACAGTAAAGAATCTGCCTGTAATGCAGGAGATCTGGTTTCTATCCCTGGGTCGGGAAGATTCCCTGGGAGGAGGAAATGGCAACCCATTCCAGTATCCTTGCCTGGAAAATTCTATGGACAGAGGAGCTTGGTGGGCTACAGTCCATGGGGTTGTGAAGTCAGACACCACTGAGTGATTAACACTTTCACAGGTTTGGGGGTTTAGGACATGGACCTTTGCAGGGGGATATTCTTCTGCCTACCAAAGGTACAACACTTGAATCACTCTTATCCTCCTGTTGCCTAAGACCATTACATGACAAATATTAGGGCTGAGATATTCTTAGCAGAGTTGAATGAACTCACAAAAATGACTCATTAAAGCTTTCAAATGTCTCTTCTGAAAAGTATCTCACATGTGAAGAGCACCCAGTGGGTGAGGCCCCTGTTCATCCACACCTGCTCTGTCACGTACTGCCACTTCAGCTCTCCGAGGTGCAACTTTGCTCGCCAGTAAGTGTCTCTGGGAACTGCTGTGACCCTCAAATAAGAGAACATATGTGACTATGCCTGTGAAGGTAAATGGCTTTCTCCATGATATTCAGCATCATCCTTGCATCACTAAGAGAAGAGACACTAGATCTTGGAGAGAGGGACATAAGAGGGAAAGGTCCCACTTGTATAGAGATGTAAGGTGTTATTACTCAGTAAAACTAAATAGAAATAACCATCTGAAAGTGACCTGAAACTATGTTTCCTATTCATATGCAAGCAGCTTAAAAGACTGACACAAGACATTGAAATTACTTCAAATAACTAGATGCTCAATTGCTCAAGATAAGTGGGGCCACACTTGCCCTCTTATGTGGTAGCTGAGTACAACAATACAAGATGGATTCGTCATGTTTACATATTCCAGCAGGATGAAATCTGTGGTTACGCATTTATAAAACCCTACACATTAACCCATCAATTTTATTGATTAATAAGAGGGTTCTGTGACATTACAACAACAGACATGACAATACATCTTCCCACAGAAGTGAAATTATCCTGAAAGGCACCACACACCTGCAAAACACTTTATTGTGGTTCAACCGGGAGCGTGAAAACAGGAGAAAATTGAGCATGAAAACAACCTTCAATCAAAGGGTCTTTAGAGGGGATGGAGATCAAAGCCTTCATTTTCTATTACAGGGAAAATCAAGTACAAAGAGGACAAGCGGGTTGCCCAATGTCATCCACCTGGTCAGAGCCTGGACTTGGACAGGAGCCCCGGTCTCCTGACTCTTCATGGAGAGCTCTCCTCACTGTACCATGCTTTGGGCTTCCTGACCCTTATTCTGTGCTCTCAGCTCACTGCTTTGGCAGAGAAACGGGAAGTGGAAGAGGAAGTGAAAGGAGTGTGCCCTTTCTCCTGTGGTTTCTAAAGAGGAGGCCAGACATATCAAATGGGTTTGGGAATGTGTTCGTGAATCACTAAACAGGACTCAGCATCTGCAAGCAACCCACTGCATGTGAAAAGGCTGTCATATTCCAGACTGTGTGGGATTCCTTCTGGAGAGCAGCAACTTGGAAGCTGACCAGGAAAGCCCATGGTTTGGCACAAGGCAGAGAGAGTTAGTAAATAAAAGAGGTGTGGACTCTTTGGCCAAGCAGGGCCCTGAATGTCACCTTGGTGACTGGTGTCTCCGTGCTGTATAGTATGCACAGCCTGAGGCCACGGACCTGGCTGAATGTCAGGATTGGTACACTCCAGTAAAGAATCTGTCTTCAATGCAGGGAACCCAGGTTTGATCCCTGGGTTGGGAAGATTCCCTGGAGAATGGCACCCCACTCCAGTGTTCTTGCCTGGGAAATCCCATGGACAGAGAAGCCTGGTGAACTACAGTCCATGGGGTCACAAATAGTCAGACACGACTGAGCGACTAAACACACTAACACGATGGAAGGTCAGCTGCATCACTCCAGTATCCAGCCTGAGTGTGTGTGCGCATACACACCCACATCTGAGGGACAAGGCCGATTTATAGGAGAGCCTCTCTGAAGGGACAAGTCCACAGAAATCAGTTCCCCAAATCCTCTTCTAACAAGTGGCAAATGCATGCTAAGGGTGCTCATGACCTCATAGGTTGGCCAGAGATCCATGTCCACGTGCCTGTGGCTGGGTGAAAACCCTGCCCCTCCTGGCCCTGCACCCAAAGTTTGGAGACCACACCCACTAGCACTTGCTGGGACTTTTTACAGCACCCCTGAAAGTGAAACTGTAAGTTGCTCAGTCATGCCCAACTCTTTGCAACCCCATAGACTATACAGTCCATGGAATTCTCCAGGCCAGAATACTGGAGTGGGTAGCCTATCCTTTCTCCAGGGGATCTTCCCTGACCCAGGAATTGAACCCGGGTCTCCCGCATTGCAGGCAGATTCTTAACCAACTGAGCTATCAGGGAAAGCCACAGCACCCCTGGAACCCTGATTTTGAGGGTTTTGAGAGGAACAGATATGTCATCCACTTGCACTACACCCTCCAACTGACTCTGAAAATGCCCTTTACAACATCCTTTCCAAGGAATCTAAGGGTGTTTGACCCTGCCATTTATTTTTACATTTGCAAACTGATGAACCTCAGGGAAGTGCACATGGGCTTCTACCTTGATTGAAGTCTGGAGACCTGGGTTCCCATCTCAGATATATCACTCACTAGCTTGGTGACCTCAAGCTAATTACTTAACCCCTTTGGACCTCAGTGTCCTCACATGGAAAACACAGCATTTGTACTGGATAATTTCCAGGGCCCTTCTCTAATTGCACTCACCTTCTGGTAACTTTCTCTACCTCCTCTGACTGTAAGCTTGTCCCTTTTGCACCACCCCTGAGCCAGCCTAGCTCCTGGCATGCTCATCAAAGGCCTCACAGACTCCACTACCACCCAAACTAGTGGATGGTGTTGTGTATGCACCTAAGTATCTCAATAAGACTGCAACCAGACACACAGATGACCAACAGGGACACAAAAAGTTGCTCAACACTGCTAATTACTAGAGAAATGGAAATCAAAACTATGAGGTACCACTTCACACAGGTGAGAATGGCCAGCATCAAAAAGTCTACAAATAAATGTCAGAGAAGATGTGGAGAAAAAGGACCCCTCCTACACTATTGGTGGGAATGTAAATTGACACAGCCTCTATGGAAAACAGTATGGAGGTTCCTGAAGAAACTAAAACTAGAGCTGAAAGGCTATTGCTGAACCACGAAAGACACTGGCATTCTTGGCCTCCGTAGGAGAAAAATTCAATACCGGGCCAGAGACGAGGCTTGATCGCGTGGAGCTTTTGTGTGATAAAGTTTTATTAAAGTATAAAAGAGATAGAGAAAGCTTCTGACATAGACATCAGAAGGGGGCAGACAGAATACTCCCCTGCTAGTCCTTAGGTGGATGTTATAGCTGCTAGCAGTCTGCTAATTAAAGAAAGGAAATGTCTCAAAACTCAGACAATGGTACCAAGCATCTTACCCACAAGATGCATTTTGAGATAATCTTGGCACCAAGTGAGTCATCCTGGGCCATAAAACGATTGACATGAATCTTGAAGCAAGGCAGATTCCCATACAAATACATAGTTTCATTAACATAGATTAGGAGAACAAGTATGAGTATAACTTACTGGTTTGTCAAGTCTTTTCTGAGCCTTTAGGCAGAACCTACTTGAAGACAGAGTCTGGGGAAATGCATAGTACATTAACATAGCTTAAGACAAACATTAAATGCATTGGTTAGCACAGGGTTTGAGAAAAGTTAAGTTTAAGGGGAGCCAGGTGTCATTATGGCAACACAGAATTTTAAGAGAAATCTCTTTTTAAATTTGTATAGAGAAGGGGAAAAAATGTTACACTAGTTTGTTTCTTCCTGCCACTTAAGAGAGAGATTAAAAAAAAATGTCTTACACTTGCAGCCTATTTCCTCCATTTGGAGACCCCTGGCCTTTCTGACTGTTACCCTCTCAGAGCTACCATATGATCCTACAATCCCACTCCTGGGCATATATCTGGAGAAAATCATGGTTCAAAAGGATATATGCATCCCTGTGTTCATCACAGTACTGTTTACAATAGCCCAAACATTAGGCAACCTAAATGTCCATCGACAGATGAATGGATAAAGAATGTAGTAAATATATACAATGGAATACTACTCAGCCATAAAAAAGGATGAAATAATGCCATTTGCAGCAACATGGATGGGCCTAGAGATTATTATGCTAAGTGAAGTAAGTCAGGCAGAGAAAGACAAATATCATATAACAATCACTTATATGTGGAATCTAAAAAAATCATACAAATGAACTTATTTACAAAACAGAAACAGACCCATAGACAAAGAAAACAAACTTATGATTACCAATGGGGAAAAGGTTAGGGGGAGAGATAAATTAAAAGTATGGGATTAACAGATATATACTACTATATATATAACCAAAAAGGACCTACTGTATAGCATAGGGAACTATATTCAATATCATATAATAACCTATAAGGGAGAAGTATCTGAATAAGAATACATATATAGGTGAGTGTGTATATATATATATACATACATTTGCAGGTGGGTAAAGAATACACCTACAATGCAGGAGGGTCAGGACACGCAGGATCAATCCCAGAGTCGAGAGGATCCCCTGGAAGAGGGTATGGCAACCCACTCCAGTATTCCTGCTTGGTGAATCCCATGGACAAAGGAGCCTGATGGGCTACAGTCCATGGGGTCGCAAAGAATCAGACATGACTGAAATGACTGAGCACAAATTAACTATACCTCAACTTAAAAATAAAAAAAGGAAAAAGAAAAAAAATGGAGAGAAATCAGCCAGAATACAAAGTGTACATGACCACAAAACCCAACACACAAGTATGAGCTAGAACTGCATGCTTACCAGTGTTTATTTCATATATCAGAGTCCATTGCTCAAGTTGCCCCAGTCTCAGTATTAGATAACCCCCCATCCTCTGGGTGTAATGACTACCACACTGTAATTCCAAGTCAAAGTGTATCCTATTTTGAATTCTACACTCCCAATCTGTTTCCTAGTATAAATATTATACTATGTAATGTGTAAATATTAAAATTTAACTTTAACAAGTTGAGTCACAGTCACTGGAATTCGGCCAAGACTCTAACACTTTTTCATTATTTCCAAAGAAAGACCAATTTAAGAAATGCAAGCCAGCTCCAATTCACTTCAAAATTTGGCTTAACGTCAAAGACATTTTAATGACATTCTGCTTAAGCATTAAACATGAAGGTATTTATATGATTATTAAGTTAGCATTTAAGTTAGATAGAAATTAGTTTGGGATCTGTCACTACTGGGCTCATAGTGCGGGAAACCCAAAATGATAGCCTCGTTTCAACACAATCAACGGCTCACAGAGGCAGGCTTTTAAACAGACACTAAAGACACAACATTGTTATCTATCTATGCTTTATCTGCTCCTTTCCTGTTGTAGGAACATGGTGCTGCCACAGCGAGCTGGTGACCTTGCACGTAAGCAACGCCGTGACCCACAGCTGATGTGACTGTTAAAAGCCTTGGGATCCTCTGAAAATATGAGAGGGCTTGAGGCCTGTGAGGAGCTGCCCTGAGGCCTGTCCCACTCACCTCCCTGTCTCCTCCAGAAGACTGTGAGGAGGCAGTTTTTCATCAGTTCTTGGGTTCTGGACAATCCACTCCCCAGCCCCCTTTGAATGGCGCTGTGGAGTGAAAAATCCCTTACCTGCATCTAGAAGGAACTCTTCAGCCAAGGGGTATCCCATGGCTCTCTCTGCTTCCCTTTAAATGTGTGGGGTGCGGGGGTGTGGAGGTGCGAAGGTCGAGCTCTGGCCTCTTTGGCTCATCCTTCATCCCACTGTCTATGGAAGGACTGAAGCAGCTCAATCTGAAGGGGTCTTGCTGTACTTTTTTCCAACCAGGTCAATCAGCCTTTGTCTTGTCCTTGTCTTGTGTGTGTGTGTGTGTGTGTGTGTGTGTGTGTGTGCGCTTGACAGTCACATGTGTTATGCCTCTATGAAAACTTCCTTAAAGCAATCTTATGCAAAAGTAGGAATCTGTTTTCTCCTTTCTTCATGGGTAAAAGCAGAAACAGTTTATTGATATAATCTTACTACACATTCTTAGCTGGAGAAGGGTTTCTTCATTCAGCATTGAGTGGTCAGTCTTCAAGCAAATCAAATTCTCTAGAAGCCTGAACCCTAATAAAAGGGGAAACCCAAACCCAGCATTCTGAAACAGAGGGGTCAGTTGGAAAAGGTGGCAGGATCCTTGTCCTGAGGTGGAAAGTGAGAAGGGAGCCAGCGAGCCACAGCTACTTGGCAGCAGTGCAAGGTACTGTGTCTTGTGGAGAGGAACAAAGATTAACAAACTTATGGTCGATGACCAAACAGCTCTGATCTCCTGAGAGAGAGAAGATGAGTTCATCTGCTCACGGCTTCAGGAAGAGGGGGCGACCTTGGATCATGGGGAGAGGGGAGGTCTGGAAGGACAGCTATGAAGACAACCTCAGGCTGAACAAGAGACTTGCCCAGTAGCAGGGAGGAAGGGCCCAGGAATGTTAGTGAGGATGAATCTATCCAGACTTTGCCAGAAGGTTTTCCTTTCTTTCTGCCCAGAAACCTGAGTGAAAAGAAACAAGGGGGTCTGTCTGGCTAGGGACAGGAAGGTTCCAGAAGGGGCAGGAGCCTGTCTGCAAGGTTCCTCTGGAATGGGACCCTGCAAGCAAAGGGAGGTGCCCAGGGAAACTTTGTAACCTTGACCTAGAGCAGATTGGGGAGGGGGATGGAGTGGTGGGGGGCAGCTGTCCCCCATCTTGGCAACATCCATCACTAGAGCCGGCACCCAGGTGGCCTCCAGTGTTTCTACCTGCAAGAATGCTGCTGCTGCTGCTGCTGCTAAGTCACTTCAGTCGTGTCCGACTCTGTGCGACCGCATAGACAGCAGCCCAATAGGCTCCCCCGTCCCTGGGATTCTCCAGGCAACAACACTGGAGTGGGTTGCCATTTCCTTCTCCAATGCATGAAAGTGAAAAGTGAAAGTGAAGTCGCTCAGTCGTAGCTGACTCCCAGCGGCCCCATGGACTGCAGCCTATCAGGCTCCTCCGTCCATGGGATTTGCCAGGCAAGAGTACTGGAGTGGGATGCCACTGCCTTCTCTGCTGCAAGAATGAGGGAGGGCCATCTCTGAGGACAACAAAGAGAAATATTTCTCCAAAGGCCTCTAATTACACAGGAAGCACAAATGCTGTTTATGTCCCCAACAACTGGTCCCCACGCTTATCCAGAAAATCAAAACTGAAGCCAGCCCTCCACTCCACAGGGCATTTAGAAGTCCAGTGAGGAACAAAAACCCTCACTGAGGGTGTTTTGTAGGCAATCTGCCCCCTCATCAGAAAGCTGTCCAGACTCACAGGAAGGCCCCTCAGGAAGTCAGTCAAATCTGTTGCTCTGACTCCCCACAGGGAGCATTTCCAGGGGGCACTAGCACATTCTCAGGGTGTGCTCAGCTCCAAAGATGCAGACATGGCTCACAACACTGGTCTGTAGATGCTGGTTGGAGCAGCTGGGGATGCTTTGCCTTAAAAAAGATAAGACTTGGGGGGCTCTGCATTTCCATCTCTGAAGGGCACGGGAGAGGGGACAGAGGTGACACTGGAGCTCCAGCACAGGTGGCAGGACTGCTAGATTGGGAGGGACTGAATCCAATAAGAAGGCAAGAACCTAAGAGTCTTGGGAAGGCTACTGGCTTCTGCAATTGTCATTTTCAGATTCTCCGAGGACAGTGTGAGCCATACTCCCTGGTCAGTGTGAGATGGAACCCATATTCATTAAAAAGCTACTTTTTTACAATTCTTAGAGGTGCCTGGCCCATCTCTGCTCTGCAGAAAACTTGGTAAGGGACCACGATTCTGGCAACTGAGCTGAAGTCTCAGTATTAGCTATGCTTCACTCAATGAACTATGTATCAGTGTGCCTTTGATCTTAAGAAAATACATAATGGGATTTTAATTAAATTACACATTTACGTATTACCAGCTGGAAATTAACTTAATAAACAATTTATTTCAATCGACTTATAGGAACAGATTAATGGTGCAATTCATCAAATATTTGACTTTTTAAAGTTTTGATTCATTAAAATAACAATTTGCCACTTGAAAGCCTATAAAGCTTTATCTCAAACTCTGAGGCGTATCTGTGGCTGCCTCTATTCACAATATTAGGAGCACATAATATTTACAGTAGAAAGTATTCTCAGAGGTCAATTGGTCCTATCCCCTCATTTACAGATAAGAATAAACTGAGACCCAAAAAGTTCATCACCTCTTAGCCCTGTAATTCCCCGCCCCTCACACACAAATTCTCACTATGCTCTTGTAAATCACATGAGGACAATTAATACTTTTATGAGGTTTCTATAGACCTTAGAAAATTGTTTTAAAAAAGGATATATTTTGTGAAATGCATATTTTATTTCAATAGGTCTAATAGAAATAGCAAAGCTAGTGGAGGTGATGGAATTCCAGTTGAGCTATTTCAAATCCTGAAACATGATGCTGTGAAAGTGCTGCACTCAATATGTCAGCAAAACTGGAAAACTCAGCAGTGGCCACAGGACTGGAAAAGGTCAGCTTTCATTCCAATCCCAAAGAAAGGCAATGCCAAACAATGCTCAAACTACCACACAATTGCACTCATCTCACATGCTAGTAAAGTGATGCTTAAAATTCTCCAAGCCAGGCTTTAGCAATATGTGAACCGTGAACTTCCTGATGTTCAAGCTGGTTTTAAAAAGGCAGAGGAACCAGAGATCAAATTGCCAACATCCACTGGATCATCGAAAAAGCAAGAGAGTTCCAGAAAAACATCTATTTCTGCTTTATTGACTATGCCAAAGCTTTTGACTGAGTGGATCACAATAAACTGTGGAAAATTCTGAAAGAGATGGGAATACCAGACCACCTGATCTGCCTCTTGAGAAATCTGTATGCAGGTCAGGAAGCAACAGTTAGAAGTGGACATGGAACAACAGACTGGTTCCAAATAGGAAAAGGAGTACGTCAAGGCTGTATATTGTCACCCTGCTTATTTAACTTCTATGCAGAGTACATCATGAGAAATGCTGGGCTGGAGGAAGCACAAGCTGGAATCAAGATTGCCGGGAGAAATATCAATAACCTCAGATATGCAGATGACAACACCCTTATGGCAGAAAGTGAAGAGGAACTAAAGAGCCTCTTGATGAAAGTGAAAGAAGAGAGTGAAAAGGTTGGCTTAAAGCTCAACATTCTGAAAACTAAGATCATGGCATCCAGTCCCATCACTTCATGGCAAATAGATGGGGAAACAGTGGAAACAGTGTCAGACTTTATTTTGGGGGGCTCCAAAATCACTGCAGATGGTGATTGCAGCCATGAAATTAAAAGACACTTAGTCCTTGGAAGGAAAGTTTTGATCAACCTAGACAGCATATTAAAAAGCAGAGACATTACTTTGCCAACAAAGGTCCGAGTAGTCAAAGCTATTGTTTTTCAGTGGTCATGTATGTATGTGAGAGTTGGACTATAAGGAAAGCTGAGCAATGAAGAATTGATGCTTTTCAACTGTGGTGTTGGAGAAGACTCTTAAGAGTCCCTTGGACTGCAAGGAGATCCAACCAGTCTATCCTAAAGGAGATCAGTCCTGGGTATTCATTGGAAGGACTGATGTTGAAGCTGAAACTCCAGTCCTTTGGCCACCTGATGTGAAGAGCTGACTCATTTGAAAAGACCCTGATGCTGGGAAAGATTGAGAGCAGGAGGAGAAGGTGACAACAGAGGATGTGATGGTTGGATGGCATCACCGACTCAATGGACATGGGTTTAGGTGGACTCTGGGAGTTGGTGATGGACAGGGAGGCCTGGCGTGCTGCGGTTCATGGGGTCACAGAGTCGGACACGACTGAGTGACTGAACTAAACTGAACTGAATAGAAATATGATAGTTATTTTTAAAAGTACATTTATATATGTTGTAAATGCTTGTTCCTATGGGCGATGCCAGCTAACACATCAAAAAGAAGTTCAAGTAAAACTGGCATCTTAGCATACCAAGAAGTGCCTGCTGGAGACCGCCACAGTTCATCTGCCAAGGCAGAATTGAGTTTTCCACTACAGTGCAGCTGTTACATCAATCCAGAGAAGGTGGCAAAGTCTTGAAGAAACTGCTGCTCTATCTTTATGGCAATTAGCATCTCATTATCTAGAAGCCTTGGCATGCTGCTCCAAAGTCCTGTCTCCCAGCTACCTTCTGTTTCTCTGCACTTTAAACATGAATGTGACCCCTCTGGCTCTAAAGAGGCCATGAATCCACAGCCCTGGGGACTTTAGTACTCTGTGCTAAGGCAAGCTATGCAACACAGGAGGCAACCCACTATGCAAGTATGTTTCCTGAATAACCAAAGAAAGTAGAACAAGTGGGGGCAACTAAATGACCTTTCTAATCCTGGTTCTCAGGCCTGGCAAATATCCTGGCAAATACTGTCAAAGTAGTTTGCTTCCTCTTCTTCTTTCTAATTCTCATTCCCTCAAACTCATCCACAATATGTGACACTGTTAAGCAGTTCCACTTTGGGGTGGGTGGTATATTACATGATTAATTTTTTCAAATTGTAGATATATATATATATATATATATATATATATATATATATATAAACTATAACTTATGTAGATAATTTACCATTTTACCCATTTTCAAGCATACAGTTCACTGGCCTTGAGTATACTCACAAGGTCGGGGAGCCATCACCACTGTCTACTTCCAAACATCTGTCCTCCCCCACTTTCCTGGCACGCTCATGCCTGGCTTCTGGAAAGTGGAGACCAGCAGCTGTGCATCCTGACAGCGCCTGCTCCTCCATCCCATAAGTGACAAAGTCCCCAAGCCTCTCTCTGTACCTGCTGTCTCTCTCCAGTCTCACACTTTCCCACCTCGGCCAGTCTCAAGGCTCGGAGGAGGAGTGCACATAAAAGATTCCTGCCCTCCTGAACTCAAGCCCCCACATCTCATCTGGCTGAGAGGCCTCTCTGCCTGACCTTCCAATGACTCCATGTTCCTATTGTCTACCTTTCTGCCCCTGCTTGGTCCTCTTCCTGTGCTGTTCATTCCTTTCATCGATTTCACAGTCACCCGGGCCTCTCTCCCCTCCTTTGCTCTTTCCCAGGCCACCCTCTCCTCCTTCTAGGACATGTACATGTTTCCAGGCCATTTCACCTTCAGAAGCCAAACCTCCCCATCAGTCCTAGTGCTATTGCTCTCATTCAAGTTTCTGTTACCTTTCTCTTCCAAGCACTCACACACTCTCCTGCCTGATTTGACAGCATTCAGTCTTTTCCAGGCCAGTGGTTATGAAATGGACCCAGTCTGTCTCCCCCCAGTATCTCTATCCTGGGCCCAGGAAACTTGATCTTCATCCAGTCCTTCTCCATCCAACCCTGCCCCAATCCCTCCACTGTCGTGTCTCTGTATTCATGAACTCTCACCTGGAAAGACCCTTCTTCTACATGTCTAAACAAGGACACCTCTTCCATTCAGTCTTCTCTGATGTCCACGCCTAGCATGTGCTCCTTAGAGCATGTTGAATGGAAACCTCCGAAAGATCTGGCCCCTCAGAACCTGTGAACAGGAACTTATTTGGAAATAAGGTCATTTCAGTATAGATGGCATCAGTTAAGGGGGTCAGTAAAAACATCCTGGAATTCCTGGGCCCTATGTCCAAGTACATGTGACGACACTTGATGCCAGTAAACTGTATACTTGAATACTGTTCAAATGGTGTTCTAATCTGAGGGAGACTGGAGTCACTGAGAAGAGGGTGATGTGAAGACAGAGCGAGAGATCAGACTGATGTGGATGCAAGTCAGGGAACACCTGGGGCCACCATAAGCAGGAAGAAACAGGCAATGATTCTATCCTAGAGTCTTCACCAGATGCAGGCCCTACCAACACCTTTATGTTGGACTTCTGGCTTCCACAACTGTGAAGGAGACACAGATATCTTATTTAAGACACCAGGTCTGTGTCAATTTGTTATAGCCATCCTACGAAATGAATAAACCCCTCCTTCTCAGAAATCCTAGCCCTTAACTTCCTTTTCCTTTATAATGCATTTTTCTCATCAGCCCCACCCCACAGACCACAGCACCTTCAGTGAGTATGGATGTTCACTTAATATCATTGAGCAAATGAGAGAAAGCAGGAAGGAGTGAAGAAGAGGCCTCAATCCACTCCAGTAGGGGGAAGAGACTTGCACGTAAGCTGGAAAGCAGAAGGCGTGTCTGAAATTGACACTCCTCAGCCCTATGCTGAACCCAAACATCCAATCCAAAGTAAACAGTACAGAGATGACATTTGAAAACAACACAACCTGGGGTCAATGTCTTTGTGGTCCATGATGTCTGGGATTAGGAACTGAACCGAGAAGAGGCAAGGGAGTGGCCAAACTTTGAGGCTTATCTTGGGACAACCAAATTTTCTGGAAGAGTATTTCCTTCCAAATTAAAGAGGGAAACTCTCATTTTAAAAATCCATTTACTTTTGTCTTGGGCTAACAATATAAAAGAAAATGATCAGGGCTTATTCACATAACCCATGCACCTCTGATTTTTTTTTTGGGGGGGGGTTATAGCAGCAATAATTACCTCTGAATGAGTTTTCCCCTGGAATTAAATGACTGATGGGGGTTAATGGCCCTTTGGTTTTACTGTGGGTCATTCGCTCCCCTGAGTCTGTCATTAATCCCTACTATCTGCCCTACTGAAACAGGTCATCGCTGATAACTGGCTTTTGTGCTTAAATTGAACTAATGCATTTTACCTTCTCCTTCGAAGTCAGAATGGCTGAAGGATCCTCTATCTTTAGGAACAAAGGTATTTTTCCAACAGTGGAAAGAAAGCATGAGTTTTTTTTTTTTTTTTTGCAGCATATTAGTATGACTAGAGAAATGAAAGAATCTGAAGTCTTTGATGTCCAGTCCAGAGGCGTAAAGGACATGCAGTACTTGATCACTAAATAAAGTGTCTTCCGATTAGCACGAGGCAAGATGTGACTGATAATGAAGCTGATGATGGGGCATACTCTTTCTGTCTGCAAAGGCTGACGATACTCCTGTGCTTTGAAGTTTCCTTTTGCTCCTTTGACCTTTTACAGGGGAGAAGTGGGTCAAAAGTCACCACCACTAAGTGTATCTATCACTGACAAAATAACAATTCCACAAGTCACATTGGTTTCAGAAGTGCCCAGCACGTTCAACTGGTGACAGACACATCAATCTTGCCGCTCAATGCCTAGAGGTCTGAATTCACAGCTAAAGACCAGACCAGGCTGCTGGGCTGAGAGATCCAACTTAGCTTTCCCTTCTTTGGAGTAGCTCATCCCTGTGGACAAGCAAAGCCTGCACAGGAAGCGAATTACTAGGACAAATTCAGTGAAGAGTGGTAGGTCCCTTCTGTGCCTGCATGGTCAGTCACTCAGTTATGTCCGACTCTTGTGACCCCGTGGACTGTAGCCCACCAGGCTCCTCTGTCTACGGAATTTCCCAGGCAAGAATACTGGAGTGGGTTGCCATTTCCATCTGCAGGGGATCTTGACCCAGGGATGGAACCCAGGTCTCCTGCATTGGCAGGCAGATTCTTTACTGCTGAGCCACTTGGGAAGCCCTAGGTCCCTCCTAGTTGCAAGGAGGTTGCTCAAAAGCCTAGTAACCCTACAAGGGGCAGGTCATCTGATTAACATGGGAAGGGTGAGAACAGTGGAGCAAATGAAGTTCCTAACCAGAGATTCAATATTTTGCAAGTGATTTGTGGTTTCCTCTGTCCACTTGTATTTTGTTCTCAGCTGAGTACAAACAAAATTGAAGACATCCTGGGCAGTTTTTGTAACTTTGTTCTGAGGTGCCTCTATTTTTCTGAATATGATTTTAAGATGTAGATAATCTCCAAATATAAAGAGGATTGTCATCATATAGAGGAAATTAGACACATGACAGAAATTTTAGTTCCAATCTGGATGTTGGGTGCCCTGTAGTCTGCTTTCAGCAGCAGTCATTTTTCTTATATTGAAAGTGACTGTGAATATTATTTTGGCATTATAAATCCTATTGATGTATAAGCAAAATGAAATGTAAAGAAAAATGGAGATTAAGTGCATTGATTTTGAACAATCTAGTCTTAGTTCCTTCTGATCATTACTGTCCTATAAAAAGTAGACCTATACCTAAAGGGAAAAATGTAAAAATCAGTTAAAACTCATCCTTTTATGATCAGAAAATGAAATTTGATCTGCATAGGCAATATAAGAGGTATATTGATGCAGGTTTAGAAAGTAAAATAATGCTGGCAATATGGCTTCATTGCCTTTAAAAGGTGGAAGCAACTTTAATGATATTATATTCAGAGAAATCTTAAAAAAAAAAAAAAAAAAAAACTCGTGTTGGAACCAAAAACATTTAGAACTAGATCATTACAGTTTTGTATGTACAATAGTTTTTGGGAAAAGTACCATCCGAGCCACCAGGGAAGCCTCAAAGGAGAGCAATCTAAATGAAAGAGTGGCTGGTGACAAGTTTAGAGGTGTTGATGGGGGAGGGGCTGCGGACTGCAAAACCTCTGCTGATTCGAAAGAGCTTAACTTTGAGAAGACTCATCACTCAACACTTCAAAATTGCCCAATAAAACACAAATTTTAAAGACTTGGCCCTTTAAAAAATAAAGCCTATCCTACGATATTGATCATTAGCTTGCTACGTCTAGAGCTACTGGTTTAGAAACAACTTAAGAATTAAATTAAATGTGTGGCATTTGTCAAATTGCACTTACAGAATCACGATCTGAATATAAAACTGTCAGCTTATGGCAGACCTTCCACCGACCCTGGAGGCTGTAAAGGGCACACATGTTGGCCAAATAATGAAACTTCATGTTAAAAGAGGCCGGGTTTCCACAGGAGCTGTGCTTACTCCACAGACTATGAAAAGCTGCAGCTTCTTTTATGCTCATGACTCTACCCTATGTAGGTCTTCCCTACCTAGGGTTATCTGTTTATCTTTATTATTTTACTTACCTTTATTGTTACAGCTTCCCCTGTTCCTCAAATTACTTGAGGTGGTTTTAAACATATGATCATTCATTTTAGACCAAGTGGAAAAGGAACATATCTTTATTCAAATACTGGAGTGGGAGATATATACACACTACCTAATGGACATGATAATACATCCATATAAAACATTAGAACTAAAAGAAACTCTCCAATTCCTAGGTTCCTCCTTCAGTCAGTCTCTGCTAACAGTAACATGCATCTTCCCCATGCCAGGTACTAAGGTCAGCACAATGGAACGAGAGGAAGCGTGCATCATTTCACCTTTTTGAGGAACATGGGATTGCAAAGAGTCAGACACGACTGAGCAACTATGCACGCCTTCCTACATATCTTAAGTACAACGATGTCTTTCAAGCTCTAAGCTTCTCAAATGTTTCAAAAACAAAGTCTTTGTGAGTCTTTTAACATTGGCTTGGCCAAAAATTTCATTCAGGTTTTCCCTAACATCTTATGGAAAAATACAAACGAATCTTTTGGCCAACCCAGTATTAGTGACTATTCACAGTCTTCTGCATGGAAGTCAACTCAAATCACTAGCTAAGAGAATACTTCATCTGGACTTTTCATTTTACTTGTGAGAAGACTAAGGGCCAGAGAGGGGGCACTGATTTGACCAGAAAGACAGTTCA
The DNA here is from genome assembly GCF_032452875.1 of Bos javanicus. NCBI lineage: Eukaryota > Metazoa > Chordata > Mammalia > Artiodactyla > Bovidae > Bos > Bos javanicus. Next base: position 31,911,778 of record NC_083897.1, on the reverse strand, counting down.
GATCTCCTGAGCCCTACTGTTATGTTTTATGAAGCCATCATAAGCCTTTAAGGCTAACTTGAAAGCTTTTTATTATGTTTTTAATTTTGGGCAACTCCTCCTAGAACTAGTGGCTATACAATGCATCTCAATTATGCCACCAACCTCGACTTCATCCATCCCCTTACCTGGATGCCAACTCACAATGTCTTTGAGGTGCTTACAGTATAGTTGGAAGGAAAGGTTAGTGACGATTGAGCTGGTGCACTGTACTGAGCTCGGCTGGCCAACAGTGTGCTGAGTGCAAGGATCAAGAGAATGAAGCTGAGACATGGAGAAGAGGAGGAAGACAGAAGCAGGAAAACACAGCCTAGGTCACATTCTAGCACAGCTGTCTAGGCACCGCATCAGCACAGGTTATTGGTAATGGACTTCTTCTATGCTGAAGGGTTCTGGGACTCATGACAGAGAATCCAGACTTAGAAGGCCCCAACCCTTGAGGACAGAGACTGAGCTTGGTTTCTCTGCTCCCAGCACTGAGTACTGCACCGTCAGAGAGAAGGTGAAATTCTGTGTGTCAATTTGGCTAGACTATGATACTCAGTTGTTTGATCAAACACTAGTCTAATTGATGCCATGAAGGTATTTTGTAGCTGTGATTAATGTTTACAATCAGTGGACTTTGACTACAGATCAACTTCCATAATGTGGGTGAGCCTCAGCCAATCTGTTGATGACCTGAAGAGCAAAGACAGAGGTCTCCAAGAGTAGAAGGAATTCTGTCTCAAGACTGCAACAGAGGAGTTCTAAGTTTCCAATCTTTGGACCCAGGACTGTAACATAAAGTCTCATCCAAATTTCCAGGCTGCTGGCCTGCCATACAAATTTCAGATTTAGTAGCCCCCACAACTGCATGGGCCAATTTCTTCAATCTCTCTCTCTCCTTGTCTGTAAACTTTTTACATACACATATAGATAATATCTCCTGTTGTTTGTTTCCCTGGAGAACCCTGACTAATACAGTGCTCAACCTGTGTGCACTGAATAAACAGAAACCACTGACAGAGCTCTCAGAAGGGCCCACCTCAGCTGTGCCTCCACTTCCTCCTTCAGCATCATGGTATAGATACATAAGGAACACATCGCACCTCACCTTGACTTTTTCCAGTTTGAGAATACATAACTTTTTAGTCACTCAGGAGCTATATTTTAAGTAAAGAATTGACAATGTTAAAGGGAAAATAGTTAAAATTTTAAATACTTAAAATGTTAAGGGGAAATTAGTGGTCCAGACTTATTGTTCCCAAAGTTTTGACATCATAAAATAGTAACTGTAAGTCATACAACATGAACCCAAGTAAATCAGATAAACCTCTACATCT